>NW_003852424.1:9806814-9860292 GCF_000181295.1 Otolemur garnettii
AAAAAAAAAAAAAAAAAAAGTACAAGAAAATATATGGCCATTGTTACATCCTTTCCTTCTAGCAGAATGGCCGAGTGAGCAGGGTTTTCAGATGGATATGAGTGTTGACTGAGTATCTTTATGGTGCAGGGTCTATGAATTATCTCGTATACGTGGACCCTTAATAGGAACACATGAGGAATCCTGATCCAGTGAGCCCAGTGCAGCACAGTTTATCATTGTTTCTTTTGGTCCAGTATCTGAGATGCTGTGTTAAGTGTGATGTGGGAAAGGTGGGATGTATAGAGAGATTGTCCCCAATAGTGGAAGCTGAAAAACATCTGAGAATATCTGAAGCAGAAGCCACAAGTGGGGTACCCTCTTTGCCAAGGCTTCATTAGAAAGAATTCCTGGGTTTCAGGTTAACTGGTTCTCCTATAAAGAGCTCACATAGTCTTTTCCAAAAGACTGTGGACATCAAGTTTCTATGGTTCTTACTCGAGGGTTTTTCTAAATTCTCAATATTGCATTTCTGAATTTTTTGATGAGTAAGTAAATCCATCTGTCTCTATGCCCTTTCTTTTTAAACCTAATAACCCTGTCCCTGTTTCCTCTTTTCTTCCTCTATTTCTGTTTCTTTGATGTCATCCCCAGTATGAGCTGGTGTCCCTCTGGTGTGCAGTACTCTGCTGTCCTGAGTGCTGACTTTAATTACAGAAGGTATGGTATGGTTATGTGTCCTGCCACCGAATGGGGAAGCATAAAGTTTGGCATCTGGGCTTTTGGCTTGGAGCTGGCTTCTGTGTGGCTGGGGTGCATCTGGGCAGCTGCTTTGTCCGTGACACTGTGTTGCGTTGTCTCCGCTATGGGTTTTGCTCACCCAATGGAGGGCTGCAGCCCAGAAGTTGGACAGAGAGCCCAGGACATCCTGTTTGTCTCGGGGCTGTAGAGGTAGTGTTTTCTACAGATTCATGTCTGTGGGGTGGTACACTACTTCTCCCTGTTTTGATCCCCAGATCCTCAGAAGCAAAGCAGCTGATGAGGTATACTGGTTTCTGTTATGCTTCCTAATCCACAGTTCTCTGTAGATTCCAAATTCAGAGACGCCTCATCGTTTCATATTCTCTCACCTAAGTAGCCAGATTTAATTACTGAAGCATTTTCAGGATTAAGTTTTTGCCATAAGCGTAGCAAAAACTTTCTCAGGCTTTTTAAATAATTCACAATAGAGGCTCGGCGCCTATAGCTCAACCGGCTAAGGCGCCAGCCACGTACACGTAAGGTGGCAGGTTCGAATCCCCAGCCCGGACCTGCCAAACAACGACGGCTGCAACCAAAAAATAGCCGGGCGTTGTGGCGGGCACCTGTGGTCCTAGCTACTTGGGAGGCTGAGGCAGGAGACTCGCTTGAGCCCAGGAGTTGGAGGTTGCTGTGAGCTGTAATGTTACGGCACTCTACCCAGGGGGACAGCTTGAGGCTCTGTCTCAAAAAAAAAAAAAATAATAATAATAATTCACAATAGAAAACTGAATTTCTTCTTCACTTAGCCTCTCTTCTTGTCCCTAGCATTAGAAGTGACTTTTACAGAGAGGTTTACTTGTACTTAGTCTTGATTTCTGTTGCCATATTGAAATAAGAAAAATCCATTGTTTACCCACTAGAAAAAATAGAGACATATTCATAATAAGTGATTTACAAAAAACAAAAAAAGCAAATATAAGCCCTTCTGGACTGGTGTGTATGAACTTAATTGTAGCAGTTATCTGTACTGTTTTTCCTGGGCAGTATACCCTCACGTTCATTTCCAGTTGGTTGTTAACATGGTCAGCTTCAGCTGAAATGGTGCTTATTTTTAAGAAGTTACCACTCTCTGCAGCTGTAACAGATGTGAATTATTCTGGTTAGCAACCCCAAGGAGGATATATCACTAACCTCTCTCAGTTGCCTCCTGCTTGTAGAAAATGCTTTTACCACTATATGCCACACAATCTTTGTCTCTGGAATCCCACTTAAAATTCTCAACCCTGTTTGGTTTTTTTTTTCCCTTTACTGATTTCCAGCTAAAAAGTTACAGCTCTTAGCCTTAATAGCTTTTCAGCTTTGTGAGTGTTACATGTGCCTGTCTGCAACTAGCAATTCTCTGGAAGCCTGTCCGCAGTTGTTGTTTGGCCAGGTGTGCATAGCTGGTAAGGCTCCTGGGTGAAGTGTGGGCTTTCTGGGGTGGGAGCACACCTGTACAGTCACAAAGGTCAGCTAGCGTGTAGTTGAATGCAGAGTTAGGTCCATTTAAGGGACATAAAGGCAAGTCACCCAGTTTACCTTCTGAAAGTAGCTTAAGCTCATATTTTTCTCCGGGATGTTTAATTAAAAGCATTAGCAGATTTAGAGTTTGGTAAAGATTAATTATGTTAGATCAAGGAAAAGCACATATGAAAGATCAATAATATAAGTATGATCTATCCATATGGTATATTGAAGAACATGGTCTTAGCTGGTTCAATGCTTGGATGAATAGAACAAGGTAAGAAAACCTAAGTGTGGTGTTCTCTCTCAGCATTCAGGCTCTGTGGGTGAGAGTTTTGCTAATTGACGTACAGGTAACATATGAGCAAGAGAGAGAGCAAGTTAAAGGGGATTTTATCCCTGTGTCCAAAAATAGCATGAATTAACTCTTTGTGACCTGTGTTCAGTTTCAGTCTAGAAGGCTTGATAGGAGGAGCTGGTGTCGAAAACAAGCCATCTTCGTCTCTGGAGGGAAACTCTGCCAACTCCCAGGAGCTCAGATACCCTTTCAGTGGTGAGGAACGGGGTGATTCTTTGGTATCACTCTCAGAAGAGGATCTAGAGTCAGGCCAGAGAGAACATAGAAGGTTTGATCAGGTAAGGCTGAAATATTGCTAATTCAGAAAAAATTATTTTATAATTTTTTATAAAATAAAAAAATTTTATTTCCCAAACTGTAATCTCATATTAGGAAGATAGAAGGTACAACTTCTGATAGTGTGGGGCTAATAGTTATGATTACTTATTTATTATATAATATACTTAATCGAGCACTAAAGCAAGATTTTAGTGCTTAATATTAAAGAATACCATTAATTTGCATAGATTTCAGTGATCCATCAAAGCAACTTAAGAATTAGGAACTTATCCAGGACAGTAAATTGCATTTTTCTTTCTTGTCAGATGTCACCTTTTACCACCTCAATAGTACAGTGAGTCTCAAAGTGTTTTATATATCATCATTCAATTTTTTAGTTCTCTAAAACATATCCTAAGTTTCTGCTTCCTCGAAGGGGAAAAGTATACCCTCCTACCACACTATCCTGGAGATGATTTTTGTGGTCTCTACTGACTGTCCCTGCCAGAATCCCTGAGAGAGCACCTGTGCCCCCACCTTCTCTTTTTCACTACCTCATCAGCTCTTAATGTGCGTTGTTCCCGTACTCTGAAATCTCAAATCTCCTGTCTTGGAGGCCAAGGCCGCCTTCCCTATTGGCCAAACCAACCAAGTGACAGATGACTTTTTTTTTTTTTTTAAGTTTCTCTTTGTCATCCCTGATAGAGTGCTGTGGCATCATAGCTCACAGCAACCTCAAACTTTTGAGCTCAGCCTCCTAAGCAGCTAAGACTATGGGCGCCTGCTACACCACCTGGCTATTTTTAGAGATGGGGTCTTGCTCTTGCTCAGGCTGGTCTTGAACTTCTAAGCTCAAGCAATCCACCCATCTTGGCCTCCCAGAGTGCTAGGACTACAGGCAAGAGCCACCACACCAAATGAATTTTTTGTTTTGTTTTGTTTTTTAAGATGAGTGCCACTGTGTTGCTCTCAGTAGAGTGCCTTGACGTCATAGCTCACAGCAACCTTGAACTCTTGGGCTTAAGGGATTTTCTTACCTCACCTTCCTAAGTAGCTAGGACTATAGGTCCCAGCCACAATGCCCGGCTATTTTTTGTTATAGTTGTCATTGTTGTTTAGCAGGCCTGGGCCGGGTTCGAACCTGACAGCCTGGGTGTGTGTGGCTGATGCCCTAACCACTGACCTATGGGCACCAAGCCACCAAGTGAATTCTTAGTTGTCATTTTCTTAGATTCCCTCATCATCACCTCCCAATCTCTGACAGTCCCTTGCTTGGGGGAGTTTCGGAGTTGAGAATTTGAATTATGTACTTTTACAGTGTTCTGCCGTACTCCCTCTCTCCCTTTCCTTCTCTCAGGCCAGGAGGCTTTGGATTAATTTCTGAAGGGATTCAAGGATACATCTTAGTTCTTCCACATGAGATATTTATAATTAAAAAAAATAAAAACATTTGTTTTTGAATAGATGACTGGCATTTAAGGTAGAAATTTAATGAAACATTTCTGATTAAACAATGCTTATAACAACCTATTCTTTGATTTGGGGGCTGGAGTTTTGTGTGGAAATTTTTTATTGCATCCTACTAACTAGTAACCAAATAAAAATTTGGCACAGAAGGATTACCTTAGTAATAAAATGTATCACTTAATGCATGTGTGAAGCCTAATGAATAGAAGTTTAGGCCTAATGAAAAGCAAACTGAAGATCTGAAAATTTTGCTACTTTTGAAAAAATTTCTACTTGGTCTGATACTTTAGAAAAAATTGGAAAAAATAAGAATAGTATAGAGAATATCCTTATTATTGAAGCAAGTAACTTAGATTTATTCAGTGTAATGGTGGCAGGAAAAGGAAGGTAAAAGCAGGAACAATTCTTTGACGGCTACTGAGCACAGCTTTGCTGAGGGTAAATAATCTATGGAAAACCTGAAAAATAAATGGCATTTAAATTTATAGAATCTTTTAAGTATCATTTGCAGGGCCAGGTAAAATACCAAAGTTGTGGGCTTGTGAACAGAATCCTGCCTATATATTACAAGTTCAGCACAAGCCCTTACCCTACAAGAACTTAAAGCCCGTTTAAGTGACTTCCCTGAGGCCACATAACTGGCTTTTAGCTGAACAGTCCAGAACACAGTTCTTGGCTGTTAGTCTCACTGCTTCTTTCCACATCTTTGAGGTTAGATGAGTTTTAATGAGGAAATGAGGACCTTTTAATTTCCTTAATTTTGTTTCTGTGATACCTTTTCTGAAACTGTTTCCAGGAGTTTGACAGGTACCTTTGTATTACAGTAAGTGATGTTATTTACCACTGATGTCTTTCTGGTATGGACCTTCTGACTTAGTCTTTCTAGTTAAAGTTGTCAATGTTTTAATCCCTTGCTGTGCTTAGCCTTCCTGGAACTCCCTGCCCTATCTATTGTCTTTATCTTGTGTGCAAGCCCACAGTGGGTATTTGAGCTGCTTGCTTCTGTCTGATTTGGACAAGTTGCCTGCAGCCAACTTCCTGTTGAAAGTCTCTGCCTTTCACTGAGGTCATTTTTCCAACCTCACAGTTGTATTTGAAACATAGCAACTGTTTGCCTTGGATTCCATGGTTACACATGGAATAAGCTCTAAATAACCAGAAGTCTTTGGCTCAGTTGAGACAAGCTCATGCTAGTATTAGATTTTCATCGCTCTCCTTGCGACATGTGTGAGCCATAAGGAGAGACATTTTATTCTCCCGTGTGGGGAAGGGATTAGTGGTGATTGCAGTTAGTTAACAGTTGGATTGGGCCCTCAAGGGAAGGGAGCCCTCATCTCCAGAAGTGTGATAGCAGACTGTAGGTGACTCTCTTTAGGAATAGCAGGAACTTCTGCAGTGGATTGGACTACATGGCCTTGAAGCCTCTATGAGTTTACTGAGGGATTTAAATTATCAAATTTCAGTCACCCCCATGTTCATATGGAATCAGTCTAATTATAGAAGAGGAAATGAAAGAGACTTTAGTTTCTTTCCAGATGCACTCCTGTTCTGCTGTGAGCTTGAAACACTTTTTACTTGTATCTTAGTTTCCAACTCTTTAAAATCAGAATAACATTGCTGATATCCAGAATAACATTGCTTTATATCTCTATAAAGAATATTTAGATTTTCAAAGAACAAATACTATATGTAGTTTGATATTTATGGGGAAATTATTTTTCATTTGTTTTAAGAGATGGGGGTCTCCCTGTGTTGGCCAGGCTAGAGTACAGTAGCAGTGTAGGCTGGTCACAAGTGCATTCATAGCACCCTGCAGCCTTGAACTTGTGGCTTCAAGTGATTCTCCTGCCTTAACCTCCAAAGTTATCCCAATTATATACCCAGTAGATATTTATTAAATACTTCTTAATTTTGAAACATTGTTAAATGCCAGGAGGGATACAAAACCACTATAAAGGATGGGTACTTGAATCATGCCCATTTTACAGAAGAGAAAACTAAGGCTCAGAAAAGCTAAGTAAACTACTCTGAGATTAGGAGCGAGTAAGTGGCAGGGGCAGGCTTGAATCCAAGTGTGTCTATGAAACCTGCCCTTAACCTCCTTCTGTACTCCCTTATTTCACTGAGTTGCATCCGAATGTGTAGTTTTGTGCTTATCTAGAAATGTAAGAGCATGTACTTAGACCCTGTTCTCTACTTTGTTATTTCACAGACATGTCACAGATCTAAGCAGCAGGGTTTTAATTACTGTACATCAGCCATTTCTTCTCCATTGACAAAATCCATCTCATTAATGGCAATCAGCCATCCTGGATTGGACAGTGAGTATACTGCTAATTTAAATACATTACAACTTAACTACTTTTTCTATGTTTTTTTTTTTCACTTTCAGGTCCTATAACATTTCCACAATTTCTTCTCAATGGCTCAGCACTTAAATAGAAAAGGTGACATAGCTGAACTGCTTTGAATACTTTTACTACCTAAAACACTCCTTAATACATTGAATTTATTATGTTTTGGGGCATAAACAATATTCTGGGGTTTTTTGTGTGTGTGTGTGTTCTTTTTTTGGAGACTGAGTCTCTCTTTGTTGCCCTCGATAGAGTGCCCTCTTATTATAGCTTGCAACAACCTCTAACTCCTGGGCTCAAGCAATCCTCTTGCCTCAGCCTCCCGAGTAGCTGGGACTAGTGGAGAAACTGGGCAGAGTAACTGGCCTGAGTCTTCAAAAACGTCAAGCTCAAGAAAGAGCAAGACTGAGATACATTTCAGACAGTTCAGTAAGCCTCAGTAGGATTACATCTGAAAGTGATTACCAAACAGGACTGTGTGCATATTGGCTGTGACAATTATCTAGAGATACTGTAGCAGCCATAAGCACAGGATGTTTGCCAATAACAGATACTCAGAAACATTTGAATTGGATAAATAGTTGCCACACAAAAAGCAACTTGTTCTTTGGGAAACCCCTCCTTTTTTTATTTTTAAAATACTGATTCTTTTAGTAATTGCATTGTGAGATCGTAATATAAAAATTAAAATCTGATCATAAAGGAAATGTGATACATCACATTTTTTGCTGAAAGATCATGTATTTGGAATGCCAATGCCAGAAATAAGCTGTTCTGGTGTTTCTGGGGTCTCTGCAGTGTCCCCTGTTGTAATTCAGCTCCAACTTGGTGACAGATAATTTTTTGTTCCTTTCCTATGATTAATGTTTCTAATACCAATCTGGTCTGTTGGACAAAGCCTAATGATCTGTTTTCAAAGGTACAGATATGACCTCACAGAAGCATGACAAATTGTTTTTCTTGTTTTTGCTGGTTTTGATTCTGATTTTTTTATTTGGCTTTGGGTTAGAGGTTTGGCTGGTGTAGAATGGAAATTATAACAAAATAGTTTATGGTGGATTTGATGACCAAAAAAAATCCACTGAGTAGTCAGTGAATGCCAGGAAGACTCTCTAAGTGAGACATCCATGTACCTGCCTTCCATGACTAGCAAGTGTGGCAAAGTGAATATTCTGCTCTGTAGCAGCAGATACCCTGTGCCAAGAGCGTGTGTCTCATGGAGTGATCTTTTTCCTGTATTATGTGACATATTCTCTTTCCCTGTGGATAAAATACTTTGTTGTTGTTCCTCCAAAAAGCAAGATAGTTTTTTAATGTATTTTCGCTTGCTAGCTATGCACTATATATAGGGTGGCCATAAAGTTCGTGTGCTATTTAAACTTTATGTGCACCCTGTATAATGTAGGTAACTCTCAGAAAACCGTATTCTAGACATTCTGGCACATAGAGCTTTTCTTCTTACTACTGGGAATTTTTCTGCTTACCTTAGCAGCGGACCTGATAATCAGTATAGACTATTGTCAAGAACAAAGCTTTGGCCAAGAGCAGTGGCTCACACTGGGTGGCCAAGGCAGGTGTGAATTGCTTGAGCTCAGGAGTTTCTGACCAGCCTGAGCAAGAGCAAGATCCCATCTCTACTAAAAATAGAAAAACTAACCAGGTATGGTGATGGGCACCTATTATATAGTCCCAGTTACCAAGAGTTTGAGGTTGCTATGAGCTGTGATGCCACAACGCTCTACCCAGGGCAAGAAAGTGAGACTCTGTTTCAAAAAAAATTAGAACGCACATTACATTGGTATCTTTTGCACAAAACTATCACTGTCTAAAAACCCGAGGTACATGTATTTTTACCAGCATTTCTTTGATCTCTGTTGATTGTAGTAGCCGTAGATAGCAGTCTGGTATCACTTAGCATTTATCTGGGGCATGGAGGGGCTTTCTTATTGGGTAGGTACAGGGCTTTTTTTTCTCATTTTATTTAGGACATTGAGATTCCAGAAAACCTTATTAAGGGAAATTTATTAATTTGTTTATCCAATAAATATTTGAGTATAATTGGTGCTAAGAAACTCTTTGCCATGCACCGAGGCAGACAGTGGTGTAAGAGGCATAAACTTACCAGATATGGTTCCTGTCCTTACCGTATTTACCGCCCATAGGAACAGTGATTGTGATAGAAAATGATAACTTTTCTAAAATAATGATATTATAGGAGTGCTGAGGAGAAACAATATCAAAGTTTAGACCAGAAATAAACTAGGAATTAGCTGGGTGAAATAGAATGTGGAAAATAAGACTGAGGAATTTGGGCATCTTGTTGAGGGCGATGGAATCATGTAAGTTGATTAATTAATTGGCATAATTGATTATAACATTCCAGGCTGCCTATACTAAAAAATTTATTGGGGAGGAGAGGCTAGTAGATCAGTGGAAGACTTTTGCAGGTTTTAAGTGACATTAGATAGTATTCTAATGGTACGGGGCAGGAAGGTTCAGAACAGGGGCAGGATGGCAGAAATCAAGGTTGATCTAGAGGACAAAGTCAGGAATCCTGGGTGAGATGGGATACAAAGATACAGGGGGTGTACCCAGGTCTCTGTTTTGAATAATTAGCTAGATGTTAGGTACCACTCATCAAAGGAAGGGCCACAGGAGAAGGAACAGGTTTGCAGGAAGACGGTGAGTTCAGCTGCCTTTGGTGTATCCATCCCCAGGGAGCAGGGATGCATTGACTCTAGAGCTCAAAGAAAAGAGTGGCTGGAAGATTGGGAAAATGTGAGTCACCAGCATTTTGTATGCAGATTGTCTGTGAAAAGATGGGAGTAAAGGAGGCGATTTGGGGTGAGGGAAAAGAGAGCCAAATACAGAACCCTGGGGAATAGTGTACTAGGTACTTTCAGTATTCTTTCAAGGAAGAAAACTCTAGGTATGAATTGTGACTGTTCCTTGTTTTCATGATCTAACAAGTACATATTTGTTGGATGAATTTTTACAAAATTGCATTTGAATTCTACATATTCAGATATGAAGATGAAATGTAAATACATTGTTCACTCAGACAGCTTTTCCTGGAACCGTGTAGGCCGGTGACATGATTCTGTTTCAACAGGGATTAGAGGAGCCTTTTAGTTTGTCCTGACACAATCTGTGCCTGCTCTAATGTCTTCTGTTAACCTACTTCTCAGCTCAGCCGCAGATGCAGCCAGCCAGGCGGATCTCCTTCTCTGTCAGCATCTCTCCGCTCCTCCTTAAGTCTAAAACTCTATTTTCTCTTGGCTCTTCTTATTCCAGTGATGAGGAGGAGGAGTTGCATAGTAAGTAAGCAGCTTTGGTGTCCACTGACTGTCCTTCAAGGTCTCACCACTGAGAAAAGGCTGTAGGCTTGAAACTAAGGAGTTGTTGGGGACTTTCCTCCCCTTGCATGCCATCCTTCATAAATCTTTTGTCTTTATGCTTGGCTATGGAATGATTTGGATAGTAAACCTCTGCCTTCTGTATACTACTAACACTGGTTAATCCAATGCCTCCTGATTCTGGGGCACAAAATATGTAATATCTTTCCAGACGCAGATACCTTCAGAGGCATAAGGGACTGTGTTCTCATCCCAAAGTTAAATAATAAAATTATAATTTTTTTTCATTTTATGAAACTAATACTGTGAATTTAAGACAATTACAGTATTCACATTATTGGGTACTCTAAGCCCCTACCACTTGCTGACCCTAAGTTGCAGCAATATTTAAGTCTTGTTCAGGCTGGCATTTTTACATTATTCTTAAAGGGAAATGCTTTAGGCACAGTTTAGTCAATCTGGTTTTGAATGGAAGTCTATTTTTTTTTTTACTATTAAAAGATATTTGACAAGTAGACACAAAATCACATTATAAGGAGGAAAGTTGTGAAAATCCACTTCAACTTTCAGTGTTCAAAAATTCTCAAAAGCCTTTCATGTCAAAGTATGAGAAGTAGCTGGGTCATGACAAATAACCCAAAATCCTCATAGTAATTCTTGTATCACCAATACAGAACTATAATCTCATAATAGTGGTGATCACTCAGTTAATCCAACATGGTAGAATCCTAAAAACATTGAAGCTTGAAGAACCCTTTGAATCAGATATCTACAGTTTCTCAAAATGTGTTCCTTAAACTGTGAAATGCTAATAAGAATTAATGTGGTGGAGTTGGTTCGTGGCCAGATGAACTGAGGAAACTCTGGGTTCGGTAGGTTTAAAATGCTACTGTGTTGGATTTCCAGGACAGTGTTAGATATGTTGCATTTCCCAAATGAACGTGGAAACCACAATACATGTAGGACTATATGTAACTTTCCATGAAATTAGTGTTGCATGGAGCACGCTTTAAAAACGATTGACCATGTCCATCCAGTGGTTCAACTAGAAGTCCTCAGATGTAGTGTGATAGGTCTGTATGTTATATTGTGCCTTAAAAAAAAATCTGGTTAAAATGTATTACTTACCTGCAGTTATTTTTATGTGCTAACTTTAAGTCTAATTTTGTCATGGAAATAAAATTGATTGCTTCATACCCTTAGGTGCTCTGGAAATGTGGTGACACTTCTAAGAATTTCAGATGTAGTAAGTGGATCGATCACTGTTTTCAGAGCCACATCTAAAAAGATCATAGTAACCGAACAAAAATTTTTTCCTCTGTTAAAAAAAATTGGAAATCCTTGTAGGAGTTAGAGATTCTCCTAATACTCGGCCGCATATTTGTTTAATATATTGCACAGAAATCTACAGGGATTTATTCTTGGCCAGTCTTTATGTTGGTTGGTATTTTCTGCATTACAAATTTCATTTTTATTTTGTTCATATTACTAAGGTGGTAACTTAACGGGTAATTGCTTCAAGTACCCCAGAATCCTGGCACCTGCGGAAATTTAATGCTGCTTGTATCATTGAAGGATCCTTGGGTGGACACTATTTTCAAGCCACTAATTTAACCACCCACTTGTTTTTTTGTTTTTTTTTTTTTAATTTCTTTTTGTTTTTACGTAAACTGAGGCTGCATGAGGTTAAAATGCTGATAATTTTCACACCTAGATGGTGTAGAACTAGGAGATAGATCCTAGGTATTCTTCCTCTGCTGATCTTTCTCCTTCACCTGGTGGCTGTTACTATACATCGTAAGTGAAATAAAGAATCCCAAATAGGGGAAAGGATAAAATATGGAAGGCAAACTTTATTTTTATTAAATCATCTATCCATACATTTCTATCTATGAATACATTTGGAAGGCAAACTTTTGAAGACTTACTCATTTTAAAGTTTTCTTATGTGTACCGCTGCCTGTTGGCAATTTAAATTCCTTGGTAATTACTACAGTTTTATGTTGCTGTTGAGAATCTAGAACAGAAAAGGGAGTCAGAGTTCCAACTGTTGGTAATCTGGTTGTAGAACATCTTCAAATCCTTATTGAAGGATTGAGGTTGAAGTTTGGCTAACAGTGATGTCAGAAATCTTAGAAGCCAATTTGAGGAGAATGGGCACGTTTTGTCCAATCATACCAGTAGTTACACAATGCATCCTTTGTTGACCTGGAATATACAGAAATTATCTCTATACTTGATCTCCTAGAAAATGAAAACTGTTTATCATTGTGTGATTGAGGCCTTGCTCTCATCTAAGTCGTCAGCACTTTAAACTGTATCAACATGTGGTAGATCAAAATAACGATAGCATTCCTTCTGGTTGTCCTGCTCCTGCCCTGCTATCTGATCTAGTCTTCGAGTTTTAATGACCTGCTTCAGTTTTGATCTGATAGTTACGGAAAGAAGAAGAATTCATGTGCCTTGTTCATCTTTTCACTGTTAACCTGGAAAAGACCTTGCCATGTGTTTTATCTCCTTATTTCACAGATGAAGAAATGAAACCAGAAGGCCCCGTCTCAAATGAGTGATAGGGCCAAGACTCGATAAACCAGCTGTCACACCCCTTCCTGCTGGCTAATCTGTTTCTAGGAATTTTCAGGAAAATATCAGATTAGCTAGATTTTAGTATAGAAATATATGAAAGCAGAATTAACAGTGACAAAACATGACATTTAATTTGCTATTTTTGTATTTTTGTATTCTTCCTGTGACATCATCTCAGAAAGATCACCTTTGGAAACCAAACATTGATAAGGACAGGAATTAAAAATTCATGATGTAGGCTTAAGCATTAGAAAAGAAATGATTTGGGGTTTATTTCCAATTATTGAATCCTGGATTAAATTGTTTTCTTTGGGGGAAATTCACTCCCTATTGCTGTGTATTTCTAGTTCTAATATCACAGTTTCAAGTTTAATCTTTCCTCCTTCCAGACCTGTAGAAGGAGGCACCATGCACTGACTTTCAAACGCTGTTTCTGCTGTAGCTGTGTTGTTGTAAATATTTTAATATTTTACCTGTCATCAGGGTAAAGTCCTTTTGTTCTAACTTCTGCATTTTTTTGTTTTCTAGATTCTCGGCCTTTCCACACCACCAGTGCTAATCTGACTGAGAGGTACTATTCTATTCTTTTGTTACTCCTTTTCCTGAGATAAAATTAGGAACTTTTCAATCTCTGAATGGCATTTAATTAAGTAAACTAAGTATATTGAACTCATTGAGTTCTTTCTTTAGTGATAAATTTGGAATGATAATTAGGAGTGGTTTTCTAATGTAGGCTGTCTTTTTAAATTAGTATCTTTTATTTACATTTATTAATGTGATGATTATGCAAGCTTTGCTTATGGGGATTTTTATTTCCTAAGTAACATTTTGTTTCATAATTAGTATGTATACATACATATATAAAAGTCCATGTATTGTTATTACCAAGTGAATGAATTGGTTCTTTATTTGACAGTAGGCAAAAGATTTGTATTCCCACTCATGCTTTTCTTTTTTTGTAACTGTGTATTTTGATATTTCTCTTTTCATGTTCATGAGATTTGAGTCCTCTAAGCAAGACTGGGGTTCAGATTGTTGCTCTGCAGTTTTTTTAAGTGTCCTGCCTTTTCACAAAGGCGTGAGATGTGACTGTGATTCAGAACCCTCAGAGGGGGCGCTGCTGTTTGTACGGCCTTCAAATCGAATCCATTTTTGCTCTTTTCTAAAACAGTGGTTTTCTTTTCTTCCTTTGCTTTTTGTTTGTTTTTTAGAGAGTCTCACTCTGATACCCGGGTTAGAGTGCCATGGCCTCTGCCTGGCTAACAGCAACCTCAGACTCCTGGGTTCAAGCAATCCTTCTGCCTCAGCCTTCCAAGTAGCTGGGACTGCTGGCTCAAGTCAAGCAGTCTGCCCACCTCAGCCTCCCAGAGTTACTAGGATTATAGGCGTGAATCACTGCACCTGGCCTAGAGCAGTGGTTTTCGTACCAGTTCCTTTTTGTCTTAAAAACAGACTACTTTGTTTTGTGAACAACACTTATGTGTTACTGGACTTAAACCTGTGTCTACTCTTCCTGTCCTCTCGCAGAGTTCCTACAGGCAAACACTGCGGTTCTCTGGGGAAGTTCTAAAATAACTGAGACATCTAAGCAAACTAGTATATAAAAGGGTATCTTTTCTATATTATGAATAATTTACTCAGTGCCCAGCATTCTTATAGACAATTAATCATTGCAAATTTTCTAAGTTCAAAATACATCCATCTCAGGTAGTGTTAGATTTTATGTAGGCTTCCTAAACAAGTAGATCAGTAATCCGGATCTGTGTAGAACCCCTAAAATGGACCTTCCCACACTCTGTCTCAATTCTGCCCTCTGTTCAGTGTATTTCTTCCTAAAATTGTGCATGGCTGCATGGACCAGTCCACAGTCTTGATTGTCCATTGTCCCAAAAGTTAGAAAAGATATGTAGTCTCTACTGTTAAAAATCTGGATGTACAGTCATAAGAGTCCTTGGTTTGCAGCCTTATGTTAATGAGTACCCTCTTTTTTAATACATATCTGGATTTCCTTTCAAGTACCTATTTGTTGCAAAGAAGTTGCATATTGAGTGTTCTTTTAGATTGAGAAATTTCTGAATCCTAGCACTCTGGGAGGCTGAGGTGGGCGGATTGCTTGAGCTCGGAGTTCAGAGACCAGCTTAAGCAAGAGCGAGCCCCTGTCTTTACTCAAAATAGAAAAGCTAGCTGAGCATAGTGGTGGGCACCTGTAATGCTAGGTATCTGGGAGGCTGAGGCAGAAGGATTGCTCAAGCCCAAGAGTTTTAGGTTGTTGTGAGTTAAGATGCCACAGCACTCTACCTAGGGTGACAGAGTGTCTCAAAAAAAAAAAAAGAAAGAAAGAAAGAAAGAAATTTCTGATAAAGTAATTAAATGAATAATTGACAGGCTCTTTTTAAGATCAGATCACTCAAAATCCATAGTTAAACCATAAATGGTGGGTAAAAGAACTTAGCCTGGTGTTGACAACTTCTGACCACCTTGTATTATGCTTGCCATTTACCTCCTGTAGTTTAGTTTAAAAAAAAAAAAGAAAGAAAACTTTCTTCTTGTTTTTTAGCATAACAGAAGAGAACTTCAATTTCCTGCCACAAAGCCCCTCCAAGAAAGATTTTGAAGGGAAGAGTGGAACAAAAGTCAGTCGTACGTTCAGCTACATCAGGAATAAAATGTCCAGCAGTAAGAAGAGCAAAGTAAGTGTCCCAGTGGGCATCTCTGTGTGGCCACCTTAGTTGGTCATTAGCTGCATCCTGTCACAGCTTGCACATCCCAGAACTAACTGGATGATGGAGATGCCAATGGACATAAATACAGGGGTACCCTCTGAAGTAGCCTAATATCTGAAGAAAAATAGTGACAAGAGGCCCTACCACTGTACTGAGATTGACTGTGTGCCCAGAGCTCCCTGTATGTCATCTCGTGTACTGTTTTCAGTGACCCTGTCAGGTAGGTGTTACCTCCCTGTTTACCACTGCTGAGATTGACTGTGTGCCCAGAGCTCCCCGTGTATTATCAGGTAATGGTTCATTTACCCTGTGAAGTAGGTGTGACCTCTTTGTTCAGGAGGAGGCACCTCGTCTGAGGTTGTGGCCTTAATATGAAGAAGAGAGTCAAACCCTAATTTTTGGTTTCAAATCCCATACTCTCTACCACATTGCTTAAATTAGGAAATCAGATTTAAAGTGCAAACTGCAACACAAGGATATTATGCCAAGATCAGGAGATTAAAAATATTTATATTTGGGTTTAGGGGGAAGAAAAATTATCTTGCAGAAAAGTATGAGAACTTCTAAGACTAATTTAATTCCTAGATCTTTTTCTAATTAGGAACATTTGGAATATATTCTCTTTAGTGCTTGAGAATTTAAATTATTTAACTTATTTTTATCTAGTTATTTTTCACATAATCATTATAGGAATCTTCAAAACATAAACCTAAAAAATTAAAATCTCGGGCGGCGTCTATGGCTCACAGGAGTAGGGCGCCAGCCCCATGTACCAGAGGTGGTGGGTTCAAACCCGGCCCCAGCCAAAAAACCTGCCAAAAAAAAAAAAAATTTACAAACAATCTCCTGTAATAACCCCACATAGAGATAACTACTCTTAATGTTTTGGTGTGTATATTTCCAGCATTTTTTTCAAAAACAGAAAAGAAGTTAACTTTCTTACCCTGATTCCATTTCAAACCCATGGGTAAACACTTTCTGCCTCTAACTTTTCCACACCACGTTCACCTAAAAGTAAACGTTCAGCAAAAAAGTAAATAAAAATGTAAGCTCCATTAAGGAGCTCTTGCAAGGAATCCTGTTACATGTTGGTGTGTATTTGTGAGTGTGCATGTAGTGTATTCATACATGTGCAAACAGATACGTACAAGCATATCGGAAGTAAAGGAATAAACCTTAAGAGAATGATCAAGAATATTGCTCTATGAGGCTTCTTTTCCCTACAAAACAGAGTGCCCCGAGCTCTCGAGGCCTCAATTTAAAGGGGATGGTGGTGATGGTGGAAGTACAGGAAGCATATTTACCAAGTTTTTAAAGTGAAATCTCTCATTGAGCAAGTACTAAATTTGACCATCATGAGAGGAATTTTTCCACAGAAACCTGCCACCAGAATTGTCCTCTTCTTTTCTCCTAAGTGCAGAGTGTTGAGTAAGTGGGCAGCCAGGGAGAGATGCAGAGTCTAGCCAGTTTTCCTGGCATAATCACACAGTTTATATTAATCTCGTACTTAGCCTTGTTTTATAATTGCTAAAAAAAAAAAAAAAAAAAAGAAGGCCAAGGAAGGTAGAAAACATTATCAGTATTCTACATGTTGGCAGCAAAGCTTAAAATAGAGCCTTGTCTGTTTTACTAACCACTGCTGGCTTGGACACAAGTTGGCATCAGTGAAAGAAAATCCCCTGGGACAGATCACTGTAAATTAGCAAAGTGTTACTGAGTGACTTGTATAGTCTTTGCATTCCCATAGGTGCTGGTAAGCACCTAAAAGAACAAAAGCTCATGGTCTGAACCTGGAAAAAGTTTATCATCTGTGGATTTCAGAATACTTTCATTTTTTTATTTTGTTTTTAAATTATGGAATCTGTCTTTAAGGAAGTTCTTAATTGGAAAACCAATAAATAAGTGGAGATTTCTTTTTCTATTTCTTCACTGACTTGGATTTTTAAGGCAGCACAGTTCACACCACTGATCTCATTAAAGAGGTAATACAAACAGACGTTGAATAAAAGACACCGCACGCCAAGTTTAGAAACTGGAAGCTGAGTTTCATCCCAGAGGCCGGGCACGGTGGCTCACACCTGGCATCCCAGCACTTGGGAGGCCAAGGTGGGTGGATTGCCTGAGCTCATGGGTTTGAGGCCAGCCTGAGCTAGAGGAAGACCTCGTCTCTAGAAATAGCCAGGCCTTGTGGTGGGCGCCTTTAGTCCCAGCTGTTTGGGAGGCTGAGGGAAGAGAATCACTTGAGCCCAGGAGTTTGAGGTTGCTGTGAGCTGTGACACTATGGCACTCTACCGAGGGTGACAAGGTGAGACTGTCTCAAAAAATAAAAACGTTTCATCCCAGCCTCCTTGTTTTGTAAACTGAAATACAGAGAAGTGTGCTTTCAGTCACATCACCTCCTGTGGTCCGACTTTGAGCAAGTATGCTTAGTCTTCTTCAAAATCTATTACCAAATGGTATAGTTTTTTCCTTTTCTTTTAAACTTTTAAAGTCTCAAAGGCCTATAGTTTGCTGGGAGAGAATGAAGAGAATAGGACTGGAGAAAAGTACGTAATTTGTGTTGAGAGTTAAATCTTTCATCACTAGTGGAAACTTGACCTTTTGCTTCTGATCATCTCCTTTGCCAAAATGACAACACTCTTTTGCAATTGGGATTGATTCCTCTTTCAGACTTGGCTTTAAGATTTGATTTTTAGAGGCTGTGTTTCTTTAACAGTGGAAACTCAAACAAGTCTGTAACCCTGGATTGCAGTCCATTTTCCATTGTCAGGTGTTTGGAGTGTCCTAGTGGTCAAATATACTTAGAAGTCACCTTTTGTAGTTGTTACTGGCTAACTTTTAAGTAAGATTGTTATAGAACTTCCAAGAAAATAGGCTGGCTTTTGTCACTGTACCAAAAGATAAGAAGAAACAGAGGAAATCGTGAAGCAGTTCATTTTATGTTAAGTTACATTAAGCATCTGTCTTAATATGCTGTGCATTCACAGTAAGGACTCTACCATACAGAAATGTTTATTTTCTAAGTGATAAAGCCAAAATAAATAAATGTTACATGTTCTTAGCATGATGATACTAACATTGATCTTTTTAACTGTTAAATGTCACTTCTCAAGAATGTTAAAAAGTTGAAAGTGCTACTATGGAGGTTAACATTTATTTTTCGTGAAAATAAGTTTTCAGGTCTTTTATTTTTTAATTAGATGCTATGACAGACCATCAGATTTACTTGTTTTATTAATCTATGTAATGTAACCATGCCTACTTCTTTTGAAGGAAAAATTTAAGCATTTACTGAATATAGTATTAAAATACCACTTGTAATTCAGAATAAAGTAAGGATAGATTGGAAATTTCTGCCTTTTTAAATGTATGATATGTATATTTATATAAAAATAGCTGTAGGTACCGTATATTACATATTGCATTCAATATGTTACAACATACATTACATTACCACATAATTCAGTATGTTAAATTGTGATTATAAACTATTCTTAAATAATGTTCAAAAGAGCCAAAAATCAGCCAGTAGTCATTTTTCACATTCCTGGGAGGGTAACATACTTTGCCTGTAGCACAGAGGTTTTATATATAAATTTGAGACATTGACTTACGGATACCTCATGTTTCCGTTTGAGAATTACCAATAACCAAGGTAAGTTATAAGGTAAATACATCAGATTTTTCTTTGGAGGGAGCACTAAACAGGAAGCAAAACAGGAAGACTGGCAGTTTCTGCTTTTCTCTTAGTGTCTTTGAGAGCGAGTGGTTTCCTGCTAAGTAAGTTTGCTTGTTACAGAATATTTTAAGTACTCATATGCATAATGTTTAACTCATAAGGGAGGTGGAGTGACCGTCTTTAAACAATTTTGTTATACTGGTGGGAATTTTCCTCCTAAACTGTCCTTTTTGTAGACAAATAGGAGATGGTTAGGAACGTTTTAGATCCTTTATTTGACTTGGGGTGGTATTTGTGGTGTAAGAGTTAAATTCTACACAGCTGTTAATATGCTACATGACTTTTAACAGGACATTAAGCCCCAACTCCTAGCTCCTAGGTTCTAAATGTAAAAAGGCTTACACCCATCAGCCTCTGAAAGGTCCTACCAGAGCAAAATAGAGTTTGCAAAGATTTAAGTCCGTGTTAGATGTTACGATCTCTTCCTTGTTTCATTAAATATCTTCAGTGTGACGGTTGTGTAATTACATCATGTTTTCCCAGTTGTCTAGAGTATTCTGATTTTTTAAAAAAATTATAATTACTAATCTAAAAGAGGAAGGTTTAAGAAAGCAAAGAATAATTTTTTTCATAGTATCTTAGTATAGTGATTGTCTGCATCTTTCCCTTTTAAATACTGTTAGCTTACGTTTCCCCAGCACACAAAGCATTTTGGCATTTGTTTAAATATGGAAAAATGGAACCGCAGAAAACAGCTGGTCATCACTTTACACAGGCAACTTCACTACAGAGTTTTCTCCTGAAGCTCACTGCTCTTTTATAAAATCAGTCTGTTTTTAAATAGATACATGTTCCTTAGCTGCTTATGTTAAAAACGTAGCCTCAAAAGATTGCTAGAGTTCCCATATTGCAAATTAAGCACTATCCCACACACTGTATTTTGGGGTGTGCGTTTGTTTCATTTCCTGTGTCCTTTGTCACCACAGTTACAGGCTTTACCAGCAGCATTCAAATAGTTAAGACTGTCGTAAGGAAACAGCCTCAGCCCTCCCTCCTTCCCTTTCTCAACCAGTCTCTGGCTTCCTCTTACCGTTTCGCTAATGGGGTTTTGGCTAATGGCAACTCGGAGCTGCTGAGCTCTGCCTGGCTGGCATGAGCCCTTCCTTCTCTGAGAGCACATTTCCTGGCATGGGGGTTGAATCATGTCTATAAAATGGGGTCGGTTTCATGAAGCTCCCTTCATAACAGTGAGATTCATGGGACCAAAACATGGGGAGGTAAGAGCCTGACTTTAAAGCCCTAAATTCTAATAAACACAGAAGGAGATGGTAGAATTGTTTTGCTTTTATCTTAGGGAGAACTAATTTGGGTTGTTGCAAAGGATCAGGAAATTATTGCTCACTCAGATTTGAAGAGCATTGTAAGGCTTGAGAGAATAAGCTAGTTGCCATTGATTTTTTTTTTTTAAACTACTGGAATATGCGTTAGCTTTCCTGAGCAAAAAAAAATTAGATACTTTTAGTTTAATGTTTTATGCATGGAGAATCCTTTAGCAAGATTTATTTAAAATTACTTGATAAACTCAAATTTTGTTAATGATTTTATGTGCTTTCGTTTTAGTCAAGTTTTAAGTACTTTAGCAGTTTTGACTTTTCACTCAGAACAGTTTCCTGTTTTGTAAAGTGAGGTAGTTTGTTCTCCCTTACCGTCCTGTTATTTTCTGTAGTTCAAAATTACAGCATTTTGGCTCTTAGAGTTTCATTGTATGTATTCTGTTAACAAAGGTTTTCACCTGAATCACGGATGTGGCAGGTACTTACTATTTGAGTATAGTGGAGGGGTTCTGAACAGAAGGTCCGAAGCCCTGCGTTCCATTTTGACTGTGCTGATCATTTGCTGTGTGACCTTTTGCATGTCAGTGAACCTCTCTAGTCCTTGGCCGTATAGCATAGTGAATGTGAGCTGAGCTTTATCGCCACCCAGCTCTGGACCTAATTCCAGCTTGGGCAATTACTGACATGTAACTTCAAATACATTATTAAACATTTCTAAGCATCTTCAGATATAAAATGGAGGTACTAACCAGTACTTAATTCATTCGTTGTAAACAAATGGATATGAATTATTACAACACTTGGCATACAGTAATTCTTCAGAATTTCAGCTGTTATCGTTATCCTCTTGATGGTGAAATGGGAAGCATAATGCTCACCCTTCAGATTTATTGAATCAGAGGACATTATGTAGAGAGCATTATTCAAAATGTTCGCCATTTAGTAGTTGTCATGATGGCTGACTTTGGAATACCCATTTTTCTGGGTATTCTTCCCGTTTTCTGTGTTCTTTTTAGGTCATAATAGTTTGTGGCAGTATGTGAAACTCCTACTCCTCAGTCTTGATTAGCTAGCCACGTACTCTACCAGGCAATGCTTCCCAAATACCACTTATGGAGCACCTGGGGATGCCCACACCGTCCCTGCCTCCTGAGGACAGTGACCACCTGAAATGTCCCTGGCAGTTGTAGAGTACATTTTATTAAGAATTTAGCACTCATCAGTACTTCTTCAAGTTTTCAAGGTTTAAATTCCTTCTCATTCTTCTTCATGACTGTATGAGCTTTGGTAACAACCCTTCTTAGGTCGAGGCTTATGTTATATGAAAGTCTTCTGCTTTTAGGCTGTCTCTGAAGCATTTCTGACACTCCTGTGCCCTTCAGATGATGTAACCAGGGTAATCTGGTGCTTCGGGCTCCTGACTCCCCAGTACCTTGATCCCCCCCTGCACCTGGTGTCTCGTTTGCCATTGTCCCCTTAGTTTTGTACATGGCTCTGCTGTAGTCTGCTCAGTCAGTAGAAAGTGTCTGGAGAGTTGCTGGGTGCATACTGAAAATTAGCTGAATCTCCCGTTTCTGCTTCCTTCTCTGACATGTGAGGGGAGATAACAGGGATACATGGGAGCTTCCAGAGCAGATCAGAGAGCAGGTCTTGGGAAGCCTTGTCTTTCCAAACTGGAGACACGGTGCCTGTTTTTCCTTTTCTCCTGGGACCTCCGGTGGAGGAGTAAGCAGATAGAGCTTGGGACTTCCTTTTTCTGCAAGGCCGTTTTCTTAAGAAATGACCCCTCTGGCAACCAGATTGAGGGGCACCAGTGGTTTTGAGAAAGGCCATTAACCAGCCCTCTCCTCTCATCGCTGTACCTGCCTGCCCTCTCCTCTCCTCTCCTGTCCACACCCCAGCTGTCCTGTCTTCTCCTCTCTCGTGCCCTCCTCTCATCTCCGTGCCCACCTGTCCCCTCCCCTCCCCTCCTGGCTTCTCCGTTGTAGACCACTATCTTTTTGCTGCTCCCAGTTACTTTTGTCCTCCCTTCTCAAATCAAAATTTCCTTCCCTTTATTTAAGCAATACATTTATATGTTGGGATAGGATAGTATAAGCTAATGAAACTCATTTTTAGTAAGTTATGAATAATTATTACAACCATTGCTAAGTGTTACTGTATATTTAACTATCGTGTTCGGCTATGTGCAGAAGGCTTCACGTGTATTGTCCCACCTAATATTTTTTAAAAACATTGGCATAGGTGCCTTTGTTATTATTCCTACTATACCAATGAGGAGACTGAGGCTCAGAGAAATAATTTAGCCAAGATCACAGTGGCAAGTAGTGGCAGTCCAGTGGAGATTTGAACCCAGGTCTGGTGCCATTACCCATCATAACATCCGAGTTAGTGAAAACTGAAGATAGACCTGTGCGGGTATTTGACTAGGGGCCATTGTACAGGAGGAAACGTCGCAGATAACCCTTACTTGGAGATGTGTGGTTGGTGTGAGGAAGTCAGGGGAGCCTCAGTCATCTTCCTTCTCCCTGGAACTGACCCCACAATTGGTGCCATCCTTTCTGCTGTGCCCTGCCTAAAGCTGCCCCTAAACTCATTGCTTTCTAAAGAAGTTCCTCCTTTCAGAAAGCTCTTCCCAATGTTAGTCCTTGGGCACTGTGTCTATCAGTAAAAACAACCACAGAATAAGGCACCATCAGAACAGTGCAATTTGCCCAGTTCCCTCTGATTTTCTAATGTAGCTTGCTTGCTAACAACTTAATTTTTAAAATTATGCCCAGACCACTGTTCTTCACTTTTGCCCCAAACACTCACCAGCCCACATGCCATCTGGGTGCCCAGGTAAGGGGAATGTTTTCCAATGTTCAAGTAACTATTGATTCTTTTCTTTGGCAGGAAAAGGAAAAAGAGAAAGAGAAAACTAAGGAGAAGGAGAAAGATTCTAAAGAGAAGGAGAAAGACAAGAAGACTCTCAACGGACATACTTTCAGTTCCATTCCTGTCGTGGGTCCTATCAGCTGTGGCCAGTGCATGAAGCCGTTCACCAGCAAAGACGCCTACACTTGTGCAAGTAAGAGACGCACTTCTTACTCTCGTAAAATGGAACTCTCCTGGCTCAGGCTCATTTCTGATTTCCTCTCCATTCCACCACTTATCTGTTCCTCATTTATGTGGAGAAGTAACCCTTTTAATATTTTTCTTTAAACATTGAAGAAATAAAGTGTAGGTATACATATGTCTCATACAGCGGGGATATTTTTTCATTTGTTTTGTTTTTTTAGAGTTACTCTCTAGAGAGTGCCATGGCCTTAGCCTAGCTCACAGCAGCCTCAAACTCTTGGGTTCAAGTAATCCTCCTGCCTCAGCCTCCCCAGTAGCTGCGACTATAGGTACTTGCTACAATATCTGCCTAATTTTTCTATTTTTAATAGAGACAGGGTCTCACTCTTGGCTCGGGCTGGTTTTGAATTCCTGAGCTCAAGCAATCCTGGCCTCCCAGAGTACTGGGATTACAAGGATGAGCCCCTGTACCAGGCCCAGCCTGTATTTTTTTCAGATTGCCACAATTTCAAATATAGGCAAGTCACTGAGTTAGGACTGTTCAACTTTTGATTTTTTGACCGTATAATAATTTGAAAGTGATTAATTGTACTTTGAGTACCCATGTAGCCCTTCTGTTTTTCACTATTAAGACAATATTCAGTAAGTTACGTGAGCTGTTCAACACTTTATTGTCAAAAAAGCTTTGTGTTAGATGAATTTGCCCAACTGTAGGCTAATGTAAGCATTCTGTTCATGTTTAAGGGAGGCTAAGCTAAGCTCCAGATGTTTGGTAGGTTGGGTATATTAAATGCATTTTTGACTTAACTGTCAACCTAGGGTGGATTTTCTCTGGTTGTAATCCCTTCATAAGTTGGGGCATTATCTGCCCTCTCTTCTGTGGTCTGGGAACCATTCCGTATCACAGAAGTCTGTGTCAGCATCAAAACTATCCCTAGCCTCAAACCCTGAAGCTATTCAGCAGCTCCTTGTTGGTCATATTATATACTTGTTTTTTGTTCTAGTCCTTGGTGTGTGCCTCAGCCATTTACCAGTGTTGGTCCATGGTGGCCGCCCAGGGAGAGCGCCTTGCCATGGTGCCTTGCTGTGATAAGATGCTCTCAGGCAAGAGTTGGGTAACTTTTCCTGTACAGGGCCAGATAACAAATATCTTAGGCTTTGTGGGCCACATGGTCTCTGTCACATCTACCAAATGCTGCAGCAGCAATGCAGAAGTGGCCATAGTGATACATGAACCAGTGAGCATGACTATATTCCAATAGGACTTTATTTGTAGACATTGAAATTTGAATTTCATGTAATTTGTTGGTGTCGTATAATATTAATCTTTTTATTTAAAATGTAAAAGCTATTTATTACTCATGGGCTGTCTGAAAATATAGTCTGTAGCCTAATTTGCAAATTCCTGCTTCCAAGGCAGTACATCTCAAAATTTGTCATTGTACATATAGAAAGTAATACTATTTGTAGAGGATTGCTTGGGGTCAAAGGTGACCAGTCTGGGATCCCAAGCCCATCCCAGACACCCAGAAGGCTGGGATGGCTAGCATCACGTTATACCTCTGACCAGTTCAGACAAAACAGTGACTACTCCAGACTCCAAGGAGCAAGTCTCAGACTGTGACGTCAGGGTATCCTTTTTTCAGTCATTTGTGTTGCCCAAGGAATTTCTTACTAAAAATAGTTGACTTAACTGAAATTTGAAATTTTTCTAAGTTCATTTGGGCAGATTTAAAGTTATTTCTGTAGTGATTTCCACTCGCTTCCTTAAATAGAAGAGAGGGTGTGTAGTTATAGCTAATACATATTCCACACCCTGTCCTGTCGATGCTGCCATTGTTGTCACTTTTACAAATGGCTGTATCATGTACATCCTTGGAACATGATTCTCCTGGATGTGATGCCCCTGAAAGAGTCTACAACCCTATTTGTTTTACTATTTAAAAAAAACAAGAAAACCAGAGGAACACATTTCTAAGAGGGACTTTGCCTGACAAATGCAGTTAGTGTAACCTGGATCTTTGTACCCTCAATCCCCAACAATGAAATAAATAAATAATTTTTTAATAAAACCCAGGGGAGCTCTGTAAATCTTTATGCATCTCTGTGGGCAGAGATGACACGTATGAATGTCATCCTTCATGTGTGACTTAACCAGAAAACTGAGAGCTGCTACCACATAGTAACAGTTTCACGTGACCTTTAGGAAACAAGCAACTGTCTCTGTCCAGTGTCCCTCCAGTGTGGATTTGTTTTGTTTGTTTTTTATTTTTTGATCACACTCTTTTCTAGGATACCAACTGAATGTCTGCCGTGTATTTTTTTAGCCATTGGACACAGCTTCTCAATGCTGAAGTACCATAGTTGCCTACTAGTCCCCAAGCACTGTTAGCATGTTCATCTATCATTAAAACATTTTTAGCATACTCACAGTGTGTACATGGATGTACATACAAAACATAAAAATTACGCATGAGTAAAATTACAAGGAGCTCATTCTAAGAATAAGAGGAGTCTCAACATTTGTCATTGTTTCCTGTTTAGCTATTAGCATAATTAAGATTGTCTTTGATCCACGGCTGCCTTGAAGGAATTTGCATGTTTCTTTTTCATTTTGTTTCAGTTGAAACCAGGTATATAGGGGTGAGCATGAAGTTCATGTGCATTTGCACACACCCACTTGATGACTGCCCTATTCATTCATTACAACATGCTAAAAGTAAGCAAGTGAAAAGGGCTCCTCCAAAAGGAACTTACCTTACCCCATCAAGAAACTTCTCATATTAATTCCATTTATTTTTTAAGTTAAGAAGTCAATTTAAGTTATAAAATTTTTACCTTATATTCCAAGGCATCATTTTATTCATCCCTCCCTGTAAAGTGCTTGTTCTCTTCTCCTTTGGGGGGGGGGGGCACTTAGTCTTAGAAAAACAGGAAGTGGCCATATTTTCTGACTTGCAGTCTGAATTTTATACCCAAGGACTTGCATCAATAAGCAGAACGGATACCTGCTTTCTGCTATGCAATAAAAAAAGGCTAGATAAAAATATATGTACTTACATATTTTTTCTTTTTGAGGCAGAGTCTCACTCTGTTGCCCTTGGTTGAGTACTGTGGTGTCGTAGCTCATAGCAACCTCAAACTCATTGGGCTCAAGTGATCCTCTTGCCTTAGCTTCCCATCTAGCTGAGATTACACGCATCTGCCACAGCACCCAGGTAACTTTTTCTATTTTTATTAGAGATGAGGTCTCAGCTCATGCAATTCACCTGTCTTAGCACCCTGCTAGGATTATAAGCATGAGGTACCATTCCTAGCTAAAAAAAAAAAAATATATATACTTAAAAAAATGAATACAGGACTGAACCTGCCAGTAGGGAGATCCCCAAGGGAACTAAAAATCAGAGCAATAAAGAGCATTCCCTTCAACTGGGGATAATTTATGGCCTTGGGTTACATACTGGGAGCTGGATCTGAGACCCATGTCTAAAATCTAGGCTTGCAGGGGTGTCCAACCTGTACCCAGTGGGTCGTTTGCTGATTTTTTGAGGACTCTTTTTTTTTTCCTTATCTGTGATGTCAGATATCATAAAAGTATGCATGAACCTTTTTTCCCCTGCTAATCAGCTTTCATGTTTGTGCATTTAACGTATGGCCCAAGATAATTCTTCTAGTGTGTGGCAAAGGAAAAAAAAGTTGAATACCCCTGATAGAGCTTTTAAGACTAATATCAATGATGAGAAAAGCTGTGCCCACTGGCCTTCAGAAGTAGCAAGGAGGCTTGGCACCTGTGGCTCAGGAGGCTAAGGCGCCAGCCGCATACACCTGAGCTGGTGGGTTCGAATCCAGCCCGGGCCTGCCAAACAACAATGATGGCTGCAACCAAAAAATGGCTGGGTGTTGTGGCGAGTGCCCGTGGTCCCAGCTACTTGGGAGGCAGAGGCAGGAGACTTGCTTGAGCCCAGGAGTTGGAAGTTGCTGTGAGCTGTGATGCCACAGTACTCTACCCAGGGGGACAGCTTGAGGCTCTGTCTCAAAAAAAAAAAAAAAAAAGAAGCAGCAGCAGCAAGGAAACTTGTGTTCTCCCAGGATCCTGAGTGAGAAATCTGCAACATAGACAAATCTAGGGTCCAGGTTTTTTACAGCACCTATGTATGCTGGAATTCACAAGAGGCTTAATGAAATTCCAGTTTAAGAATGGTGGAACCCTGAGGGGACCCCAGCCATAGCAAATACAGAACTGCTTTGGGTCAAAACAGTTGACAAAACAGT
Organism: Otolemur garnettii; assembly: GCF_000181295.1. NCBI lineage: Eukaryota > Metazoa > Chordata > Mammalia > Primates > Galagidae > Otolemur > Otolemur garnettii. The sequence continues at coordinate 9,834,485 of NW_003852424.1, forward strand.
ATACCCAGAGTCTAGTGTGGGAGGTAAAAATAGTCCAGCCAAGCTGAGCTCACAATAAAAAGTATGTAGTTACCACATAAGTAAACCACCATGAGGAAGAATCAGCAGAGGCCCAGGCGGGAAGAGATGTTGAAAATTGCTAAAAGGTTAAAATGAATAGAATGTATAATGAAAGAATAGGACATAACAACTAAAGATTCGATTTGAGGCATAACTGAGGTAAAAACTTCAAGAACAGAAAAGTCATTAAAAGGTCTTCATGGAGATTTTTCAAATAATTGAGCATATTGGCCTGACTTGTATTTGTTTATAAAGAAGGAAAATGACTTCTACTCAGTTGACTGCTTTGATAAAGGGAACACTGGGTGCATAGTTAGAAAATATTGATGACTTCACTTCGAATTTACTTTTTAAAACAGACCATAGTCTGCCAACCCCTGGGATAGATCTGTAGGAAAAACAACTCTCTAGGACATTTTGATAAGTTGAAAACATAGTGAATCAAACAGGACGTATAGTCTGATGCCAATTTATGGGAAATAGATAAGTGAACAGTAGTTTATACAGAGATATCTGAAAGGATATATACCAAACTATTCAATAATCTGAAGAAGGAAAAATTAAGAAGAAAGTTGAAGAAGACTTTATTTTTATGCTTGCGTGTTATTTGAATTTTTTAAGAATGTACTTATATGTTATTTGTATGAGAATAATCAAAATGTAACTATTAGACCACTGATAGTTTCAAAGATTTTTCAGATACCTGTTATCCCAGCACTTGGAAAGCCCAAGGCAAGAGGATTACTTGAGGACAGCCTGGGCAATGTAGTGAAATTCTCAGCTCTATGAAAAGTTTTTTTAAAGTTAGCCAAGTGTGGTGGTATGTGCCTAGAGGTAGTCCTACCTACTTGGGAGGCAGAGGCAGGAGGATCACTTGAGCCTAGGAGTTTGTGGTTGTTATGAGCTGTGACCATGCCACTGTATTCCAGCCTCGGCAACAGAGCAAGACTCTGTTTCCCTCCTCCCTCCCCCCCAAAAAACCTGTAATTAATTAAAAATATTTTTCTGATTCTTTTTCAGTCAGTCTCTGATGAAAGAGCAAATAAGTTGGTATTTGATTTAAGAATTTAATATACAAAAAGCAGAATTATTACTGGAGAAAAGCTTTAACAAAAAAGTTAAGGAGAATTGCTCTATCATTGCTATTGATAGCTCCAGCTTGAATCAGAAGCAGCATGGCTGATCTGCCAACTCTCTTCTGAATTGTGAAATATCATCAAGAGGTTTAGTCATGAAAGTTATAGAAAATAATTCGGAAGACCCCGTGAATCCTTCCCTTGTACTATAGAAAACAGTAGGTTTAAGAACCATTGTTTTGTGATTACGGTGAATGAATGTATCTTTCCATGACTAGTTCCAGACAGTTTTGTAATTTTCATCTAGGTTGGAAAAGTCTTAATTATATGTCAGTGTATGCTGTCTTAGTCTAGCAGTACTTGGTCTTGTATCACCATTGATTTGTGTATATATATTATTTCTAGTTTAAAAGCAGTTGAATTTTGCCCTCTTCAGCTGTATTACACCTTAGACTGCATCAGACAGTAATGACTCAGAATTATACTTGCACTTAGTATATAATTGATTAGTTGGACAGCAAAAATATCCACTATAATGTAGGAGAGAAAGCACAGGCTTTCTAAAACCATCTTCATTTTCTTGATATCTCTTTCTATTAAACATAATAGAATTTATCTTCTCTTAGACTTGAGATGATGAGCATAGCTAGAGCACCATTAATTGCTGGACTGCTTATGCTGCCAGTGTAGTATTGTTGGGAGCTGCCCCCCCCCCCAACCTGAAAGGGCAATCTGGGATACTTTTTAGAGACTTGTACTGCTCAGGGAAACCAGAGCAACCCATCACTTGTATAGGGTCTGGTACTAATCAGGGAAAATTCCATGAAAGGTTTGAGACTTATACTCTTAAATTCCTGGTCACACACCTGTGTAGTGTAATTAAATAGTTTAACAGATAGGACAGTGATTTTCAGGATATGTGGTGTTTGGAAGTTCCACATGTTATTGAATTTGTATATAAAATTAGTTTTAAATTTGGATAAAATATGCATTCCTAAGAATGTAATCAGATTTTAACATCATTTTTAACTTGGCTATCAGTTCACCTTTTTATTGTGTTTTTTTTTTTTTTTGCCATCTCTAATTAATTGGAGAATGTTCTATGATTACATGTCAAGACATTAACAAAAACTGCTAAATATTTATACTTTTCTATGTAAATAAAGATGTTCTGTATATCATGGACTCAAAACTAAATATAGGCTGGGTATAGTGGCTTACCCCTGTAATCCTAGCACTTTGGCAGACCAAGGCAGGAGGGTGGCTTAAAGCCAAGAGTTTGAGACCAGCCTGAGCAAAAGCAAGACCCCATTTCTGCAAAAAACAGGAAAATTAGCTAGGCATGGTAGTGCAACTACTTGGAGGCTGAGGCTAGAGGATCACTTGAGGTTGCAGTGAGCCATGATGACACTACTGTGTTCTAACCCAGGCAACAGGACAAGACTCTGTCTCCAAAGAGGGGGATAAAATACAAACAGAAATGAGTTAGATGTAAGGTAGAGAAGTGAATGGCAAATTATCTTGTTCCCTTGAGTTCATTAAAACAAATTATTGTTCTGTACTGAATATTATACATATGGGGAAACAGATAGTTTATTTAAGAGTTTTTTTTTAAAAGTGGAAAACAATTGAAATAATGGATTGCCCACTGGTTTATGCTAGCATTGTTTACAAGTGAGATTAAACTTTTTTGTTGAACTTATAAATTTTTTTCTTTTTTTTTTTTATTAAATCATGAACCTATAAATTTTATTATGAAGTCACCCAAGGAATCTGCTTCTAGAAGCACATTATTTCATTAAGTGTAGCATGTCATCACCAGACTATTTTCTGTTTGGAAGAGGTATCATAATATTCTTGCTAATTTATATTCTCCAATTAATAGTAATTGCTTGATCTAATCAAGTATCAAGAAAGTGACTGGGCACCGTGGCTTGGCTCATGCCTATAATCCCAGTGCTTTGGGAGGCTGAGAGGGGAGGATTGCTTGAGGCCAAGAGTTGGAGACCAGCCTAGGCAACACAGGGAGGCCCTGTTGCTACAAATTTTTTTTAAAAATTAGCCAAGCCTGGTGGCATGCTCCTGTGTTCCTAGCTACTTAGGAGCTGAGGTGGGGACTGGATCATTTGAGCCCAGGAGTTCAAGGTGACAGTGAGCTATGATCAGACCATTGCATTCCATCCTGGGCAACAGAGTGAGATCCTCTCTTTTCAATAAAATGTCAGAGGTTATCTTAGTTCTTCCTGCTCACCAAAAACAAAAAGAACAAGTTAACATTTTTGAGGTTTAAATTATTACCCTAATATATACCTGTGGTTCAAAAATACATTTTTAGTTGGCATACAACCCCACATCAGAAACTGAGCAGCCCAGAGGTTCAGTTACAGCTTTGCCCCCTACTCCAGAAGTAGTGTTGAAATGGTCTCAGTGTTTGCTGTTGACATTAAGGTCTGTGGGACAGAGTGCAGCCTGCCTCTTCTAAAAAGGGAGGCAAGCGCATCAAAGCTTCAAAGCTAAGGAACAAGGTATATTCATCTTACCTAAGGAACAAAAGCAATGGGCTGATTCTCTTTAGCTTCCTGAAGAACAGAGCCTGCATTTTGTGCATGTTGGTAGATATGGAGCCCTTTTGTTATTTCGGCTGGAAGTGGAAAATATGAGTAATTTGGGGCCTCAGAATCTTTTGTCCATTCTCTCTATCCCCTCGTGCCCAAGATCTTCTCAGAAGTCTCAAGAAATGCAGTGCCTGGGCTGTTAGTCACTTACATCCCAGGAAACAGTTACACTCTTAGGGAAAGTCGCTTTCCTTCTAGGTTTAATGTAACCCTATTTTACTCACTGCTGGATGGAGCTTCATACCCCGAGTGACTGTGCTTTAGAAAGCTCACTGCACAGCCCACCATAGTGATGTTTAAAGATGGTCTATGTTGATGTCTTAACCACTTTATTATATCCATCTGCATGCAAGTACTAAGAGATTCTACAGAAAGGAATGTTTTAAAACTAGTCAGCATCTCTAACACCTCTGGACTACACCTACACCAGTCTGAAATCACAAGGGCCTTATATGGGCTAACTCGGATGTGGTCATGAGCACAGATGCTAGAAATCGTAAGGAACAGAGCATCCACGTAGCTCCCTTGCGGTCTACTCCTGGATTAAAACAAAAACAGGAACCTGTGAAAGGAAAACTGGACACTTGCGGCTAATCCAAAGTGATTTGATTTAGGAGAAGTGTGGGAGGCTTTTTTCTTAGCTAGAACTCTAGGATTAGGTACCTTTATTGGGGTTAAGAGAGGAATATCTTTCCATTTTTTATCTTTTTGTTGTTGTTACAATGTGAAGCCATTCTTGAGTGATCAGCTGTTCTTGCCAGCTGCCATAAATGATTTGGTCTTTAGAAAGCTTGGTGGAGTCCTTCAGAATAAGGAATTTATTATGTTTGGGGGTTTGGGGTCTTGCCAGTGGTTCCATTTTGTTTACTTTAAACAGATGTAAAATAACGTTGAGATTATTGTTGATTTATTTTCTGTTGTGTTAGCAGCTTCTGAAGTACTTTTGTGGTAGGTTGTTTCTCTTGATTAAAAAAAATAAACAAGTAGACCAGCTGTGCTCCAAGTAGGAAACCCAAGAACTTAGAATGTATGTGATGGGTAGATTTTGCTTTGGATTTCGTCAGGAAAAGCAGCTGTCTAGTTTGCTAGTGTTCAGAGTTCATTGCTCCATGAGAGAGTAAAATACATAAAATTGATTAATGAGATGCAGTTTGTTTTTTAGGAGAAAGGTGAAAAGAATCCATTCTTTTTCAAGTAGAACACTTGCATTTTGTTTCATTTTTGTTTACCGGTATTCTTATGAAAACTGCTGGTGTGGGTACTTCAGTTACGATGCTTTGGCTCTTTTTTGTGGCTTTCCTCTTGTTCTTTACAGCAGCACTGTGGTTATTACACCAGCTGCCAAGAACATTCCGCATGCCTTTTGCATATAAGCATTACCCAGACCAGGCAATGTCTTACACTCCCTAAGGATTTTTAAACAAGAAGCTGCACAAAGAATTTTGGAGTATGCATTCTGAATTGCTCATATTTGTTTTTTGTTTTATTTTCATATTTATGGTTAAGGTTGAAATAATAGGAAGTTGTACATTTCTTTCCAAGTAGATTTTGCTGCTCAGATCTGTCCCGAGTAGAACAGATAGAATTCTGCCTCAGCACGTTCCCTGATGATGAGGAATGGACTGAGTTATCGGAGGACCCATGTCTTTGGGGCTGGACACGCAGAACTCACTCAGTGAGGTGACTCTTTCCTGTTGGAGGCAGTCCTTTGATGTTCTGTGCTAGCGTTTCGGTTTGGCATGACCACTCCTCTCACCATTTTGTAAAGCTGATTTTCTTAAGTTAGTCTCTCTAATGGTTTATTTTTCTGCTGAAAGAGAATGTTTAGTATAAAACAGTGTGCCAAAGGTCTGTGATGGGTTAACAAAAAAGCAGCAACAGGTAGATGATAATTCCCAGTCATGTGGGTTTAGCTTCATGTTCTTTTGTTCGATGCAGCCTTCCTTGTAGGAAAGTTGAAGGCTGGGCTGTTTGTCTTGAAGTTCAGAGTAGTATAATTCGAGGTCAGCTCTGGTTCTCATAAACCATGTTGCTGAGACCTTTGAAGAGTTCTGAAAAATAAAAGCATATTGCTTAGTGCTATTAGGAAATCTTTCAAATAAATACATTTTTTAAAGACTAGATAATTTCTCTTTGATATTCCTAATAACATGGTATCGTTTGTGGCAAAGAGTATGAAAATGTATTAGAGTTTTCTTCATTTTTATATTATTGGTAATTGTCTGTTTTCCAAAACAGAGAATAAGGTTTTAATCTCATGACTTTGGCTGATGTCAGTGGAACTGAAGTTTCTAAATTGCCCACGCACAGCCCTATAACCATCTCTATGGATTGAGTCCAGGACAACTTGGTAACAAGCTGAGTGTTTTTCAAGTAGGTGCTTCAGCGTGTTAAGCAGACGTTCATGGGAGCTATTTATCACCGAGACTTGTGACCATAAAAAAAAGATACTGAACTTTGAGCTGGGTTGCAGGTTTCAGGACATGTCCCACTTAATTGAAAAAATGAATTTATCTGAAAAGTTCTTTCTAGAAGCCCATTTTACTTGTTATGTCTATTTTTATAATTCATCAGTTGGCATTGTCTTATGAATTTCAAACGCTGGCCCAGGAACTGGAATATTCCTGGAGTCTATATGAAAGTGGTAGTACCCTCCCTGAGAAGTTGCCATTGCTTAATTCTCTATACAGTGTTGGAACAGGAAGAAAAGGCCTGAGAACAGATTCTTTCAGTGGTGGGCTAGCTTGTCACTTCACAGATCAGAATTAGTGGCAAGTTTCTGAGTGAATCCACCACCTCCTATATTGCTCATAGGTGCCTAAAATATAGATATTTAATAAAGTAAAAGGAAAGATGTACTTTTATAACTGGAATCGTATGATGAAATGTACTTGAAAATTATTTTTAATTTAAAAATGATAAATTGATTTTTCTTAAGGATAAGGAAATCCAAGGAAATTTGAAGGCTATTAGAGTGTGATATACTTGGGTTAGGTTTTTTGGGTTTTTTTTTTTTTTTTCATTTTGAAAAATGTTAATACACATAAGGCGCATGTGTGACTTAACAAACACCTCTGGACCCACCACTCAAATTTTTTTCTTTCTTTTTTTTTTTTTTTGAGACAGAACCTCAAGCTGTCCCCCTGGGTAGAATGCCGTGGCATTACAGCTCACAGCAACCTCCAACTCCTGGGCTCAAGCGAGTCTCCTGCCTCAGCCTCCCAAGTAGCTGGGACCACAGGCACCCGCCATAACGCCTGGCTATTTTTTGGTTGCAGCCATCATTGTTGTTTGGCAGGCCCAGGCTGGATTCTAACCCGCCACCTTAGGTGTATGTGGCTGGCATCTTAGCCACTTGAGCCACAGGCACCGAGCCCTACCACTCAAAATTAACACATAGCGACATACTGCTCCAGATTATTTTTTATTTTTAAGAAGTAAGCCATTACAGTTAAAGTTGAATTTTCTTGTTTCCCTGCCCATCCCTCTTTCTTCCTCCCCAGGGACAAGCACTGTCATGAATTCATTATATTTGTAGTCTGTGTTTTATGATTTTGTGTCCTACATAAACGGAATCTAATGAGGAGGTTAGTTTGCATAAAATACAGCACATCACATTTTGTAATACATTGTATTTGGGGGATGCAACCTGTTGAAACACATAGATCTACTTCTGATCATTAACTTTTAACTCTTATATGCCATTCTATTGCATAAATATATTAAATCTGCTCCACTCTGTCATTTAGATTATTTCCAAATTCCTTTACAGACAGTGCTGCAAGGGGTGTCCTTTTGTGTGTGTGTATGTCATTGTATATCAAGAGGGCTAATTCAGGAAGTGGGCACATTTTCAACTTTATTAGATGTTGCTAAATTATTCTCCAAAGTGGGGGTATCAGTATCTAGATCTATCTATCAGCAGATGATGAGAGTTCCTCATGGCCTCATGAATGTTTAGAACTGGCAGGCGTTTATTTTTGCCAGTCTGGATATGAGTTGGTATTTCCTTGTTTTAGTCTGCATTTGTCTGATTTCTAGAGAGTGAGCATTTTGTGTTTTTAGTGAATTGCCTGTTCACCGTCTGTTCTATTCAGTTGTCTTGTTCTTGTTTTATGAGATGTTTTTAATACTTTGAAGGTAACTGTTTCTGTGTGCTAGTTTTTTTTTTTTATTTCACTTCTAAATAAGTGCCTTACCTTGTCTGTGCTATGGATTCATTAGTTTTTTGGTTTGGAGTTTTTTTTGTTTGTTTGTTTTTTGGATTCATTAGTTTTAAACTTGTTTTAATGCACATTTTATTTAAGAATTAAGTGAGTGAGAGGTAAAGTACGCAAAACTCTGAGAGAGGGAGGAGGAATGGGATTAAGGAAGATGTATTTGAAAGACTTCAGCTGAGCAGGGATTTGTGGGAGCTGGGAACCCCTACATGAGAAAGAGAGGACAGGTCAGCTAGCCTGGACCACAGCAGTGTCATAATGGCCAGCATCTGTGCAGCAGGGAGACGGAGACACCACATACCTTGAGTGAGGACAGGCGGGCACACATCTTGCCTTAATAGAAGGCGAATGACGTTTGCCTGGACTGCTTTGTTATGCTGTTTGCTGTGGGTCCAGCTCACTGCCTGCCTTATAGATTCAGACAGAAGGAACATAGAGGAAAACGTGGTTCTGTTTTCACTTTTATATGAAGAAACTGAGGCCTGTAGAGAAGGGATTTGTAGGAGGGTCACACTAACTAGCAAAACCAGGACCTAAGTCAAATTTGGTTTGACAGCTGTGCTTCCTGTTCCTCTTTTAGTGTTAATCTAATATTTTGGGCCAGGTGCCATGGCTCACGCCTATAATCCTAGTACTCTGGGAGGCCAAGGTGGGTGGACCACCTGGTCTCATGAGTTCAGGACCAGCCTGAGCCAAGAGCAAGACCCCATCTCTAAAAATAGTCAGGCATTGTGGTGGGTTCCTATAGTCCCACCTGCATCGGAGGCTGGGGCAAGAGAATCGCTTGAGCTCAAGAGTTTGAGATTGCTGTGAGCAGTAATGCCAGGGCATTCTACTGAGGGTGACAAAATGAGACTCTGTCTCCAAAAAAAAAAGCCAGTACTTTCTCATACCATCATCAAGATTGTGCCAGGGCATTTTACACACTTGAGTAGGTGCCATGAGCCAGGCACCATGCTGGAGAGACTAAATTGAAGATAGAGTGGTGGGCAAATGATCCCTGCTGTGGAGGAAATGCTAACAGAACCCAGGACACTGTGATGGCGGGTGGGTGCCGAAGGCGCAGCTGCTACAGAGGAATGGAAAGAGCCTTTGGGGTCTGGGGTCTTGGCAGTCTCCTTCCTGGTACCTACACCCTCCCCATCTTCACGCGCGTCCCCCTCCCACCCCACATCCTTATGTCTGAGCTGGAAGAGATCTTGGCCTATAGCTCCTGACTCAGCGTGGGCCTGGCGATGCCCCCTGAGTGGCCTTGGAAGCTCTGCAGGGTACCTGTGGTTGGTATCCTGAGGGACCCCTTCCCAGGACAGTGTCTCCTCATTGGGTGTCCCCACAGACAAGTCTCTTGTTTGTTTCTACTCCACCTCTGTCCTCTGGTCCAGTTTTTTACTTCATAGCAGCACTAAGGGCTAACAGTGACCCTGCTAAGGTGCAGAGGGCTAGGTTTTTATATCAGTGGTCCTTGTAGGCCAAAGGAGTGAGAAATAAAAGAATTGAGATAAATCGTGTCCTTGGAAAATGGTGGTTCCTGAGTTAGGATCTCAGTCTCAAAGATCTCTAAACAGGTAGATTTTCAGATTGCCTGTTTGGCACTTAGCACTCATACGGAGATTAATTACAGCCTGTTAGGGGTTTCTTGTAATTATTTGTGACTTAAGCTTACTTATTGATGGCCGACGCTTTCGCTTTCAGTTTTGGTAGCCTCTCAGCTTCCTGTCTGAGAAGGTCCAGGCTTCTATTTCTTATTAAATTATCTCTTCCAAATAACATCACAGGCCTGTTCCCTAGAAGGGGACTGTGAGTGACATGCCTTTGAAATTCATAGGCACGGAAAGCCTGTTAGAATTTCCATTGTAGCAGCAGTGGAAAGTCAGCGTTTAGGGTCCGTTTGCCATGTCATTATGACCTTGGGTTTTACTTTATTTTCAGATTGCGGTGCTTTTGTCCACAAAGGCTGCCGAGAAAGTCTGGCCTCCTGTGCAAAGATCAGAATGAAGGTAAGACATTTAAAATCCTCGGGATTTGGGAGAGTTGAGGTTATAGTGGGTTTTGTTTATTTTAATCATTTGGTGCCATTCTCTGTGGCTTTAATATTGTGTTGCTGTGGAAGTGGTTTTCTTTCTAACCAAGGATGCAGACATGCTCTGCTATTCACACACGTCCTCGTTGGAGACCATGAGGGCCGCAGGTGTTATTAGGAGGTTTTAATCTGAGGGTAGGGTTCATCATGCTTAGCCCTGGCCCATCTGGTAGTACTTTCCTCCACAGGTACATATAGATATCTCTGATCACCTGATGTAAGAATAGGAAGTGCCCATTGTGTGGTGGTACCTGCTCTGGGCGTCATGCCAGTGGCCCTCAGAAAAAGATTATAAATTAGGGGCATACCTTTCTAGCGTGTATGGTTTTCAGTGTCCTAGACACCTGTAAATGTCTTTTTGCTCCTTGTCAGGAGAGGACTCTCCATCCCCATCTGCACAGATGCCCAGCATACTATGTGCTTCATTAATAACCAAACAAGTTTATTTGTTGTGATGTTCTCAATCAGGAATGTGTGTCAGAGTTATCTCAGGAGCTTATTAAACTTAATTATTAACTTATGGGCTCTTAGTTTCAGATTCTGGGGTGAAGTCCAAGGATTTGCATTTCTAGTAAGTTCTCAGATGATGCTAATGGTCCTAGGACCTAAGTGTGAGAGAATGAACTTGTGTGAAGATGGCAAACTTCTGCACCCCAGGTCTCATTCAGCCTATGGATATATGTTTTGTTTGGCTTATAGAATATTCTTTAAAATTTGAGTTAATGCGGTTATTTAAAAATCACATTTCTTAGTTTTCTTAATTTCTCGTGAAAAATCGGAAGTTCTCATAACCCTGGGCCTATTGGTGTCTCCTCACCGAGCTCATCCAGCTGTCCTTTCCCGTAGTACTTACCACCTTCTCAGAGTCCGTATTAACCATCTTCATTGTCTATATCTCAGGTGGCTATAAAGTTCATGGCCACCTTGTATATGTATGTTACATAGTATGGTCAGTACCTTCCCCCTATTAGAATATACACTACAAAGTTGCCAAGCAATCTGAAGGCAGACATCTTTGATCCACTAAAGAGTCCGAGCACCTAGAATGGTGTCTGGCTATAGATCTGTAAGTGTGGGAGGGAAGGGTGGCAGGATGGTCAGCTGGAGCTGAGTGGTCCTCCTCCTGTAGACGGGAAGTTCCCCACTGCCACCGCCCCGGCTCACTTCCGTCATTACTACCTGCCTGACCCTACAGTCTTTTGACTTTGTGATCTTGGGTAAGACTGACTGCTGTTGTGAATGTAACTACAGAGCAATAATGATACACAGCTACCATTCCCGTATGAAAGAATATAACCTGAAAGGGGAATTCAGTTTCAGATTGGAAATACCCTCTTTAATAATTGATCTCATTAATTAATTATATGCTACAAAGTCTTAACTAAAATTAGCATTTTGCCTAAGAATTGAGCACCTTATAAATTCTAGTCACTGGAGAGAGAGAAATGAAAAAGGCACAGATGTTGCTTTTGAGGAACCAACCTGGTGGGGAAGATAGCTAGGCAGTTACCATAAATGAGAAGAAGGGGGTGCCGTGCCAGGCAGTGCCTGGGGTGAGGAGAGGAAAGAAGCTAGTGGATGGCTTTGCCCAGGAAGTACAATATGTAAATAGTCTCAAAGGGAAAGAATGCCGCGCCTAGGAATGTAAGAGAGGCATCCATAGCAGAAGGCAGGCATCTGTGGCATGGGAGGTGGGCTTGGGAGGTTTAGAGGATGGCACTGGGCAGCCGTCCGGTGGGCACCGGGATGGCACCGGGCAGCCGTCGCCGGGGTGCAGGGTGAGGGCCATGCAGAAAACAGCAGGAAAGGAAGAAGCCTCTCTTCACCTCCAGGCTTCTCGAAGCCTGACAGAGGGTGAGCTGTCAATACAGGCTTCATGAACTTATTTTTTTTCCTTAGCAGCCCAAAGGTAGCCTTCAGGCGCACGACACATCGTCACTGCCCACGGTCATCATGAGGAACAAGCGTGAGTAGCACACTCCCCTTCTCAGAATCCCCTTTCTGACTTTCTAGTCTGGACTGAACCATATTGTAGTAATGTGCATTTATTATTTATAATCAAATTCGAATAGCTGTTTTGTGGAAAGTTAGAGAAGACTGCAGTTTAATGCTGCAGATTCCGCTGCCTCTCTGCAAGTTTCTAGAATAGTGTGTGTATTTGACTCAGGGCAACACCTCTGCCCTGCGTGTTTAAGCACATCAACCTGTGTGCCTCTCAGTAGTTTAGAACGCAAGTGCTTGCTGTGAGTGCTTTGTAGTTGTGCAAATCAAATATGATCTTGCTTGTTAAACTCCTTTATAAACTGTGAAGCTATAGAAATGGTTCAATTTTTTTTTTTCCCCCAAGGAACTGAAGCAGTACACAAAATTAAGAAAATCATAATCTCCCAGTCACATCAGGCTTGTCATTAGTGTGTACAAGACTCCGCTTTGGTTTTTCTTGATACTTTTCCCTTTCAATTCTTCATTCATACTGCAATTTACTGTTGTTCCTTCTAATCTGTTGTTATCTTCAGACATCTGTGTATCTTTGGGGAAAAATTGTCATTTTGTGTTGAATTTAAATCAGATAATATGACTTAGGCTTATAATCTTTTTTTTCCACTTAATACTGTGTTTTGAGGTCTGTGCATGTTGTAAGCTATTCTTTCAGACTGCTGTATCATGTATCACATTTTAATTATGTAGTTCCCCCCCAACGGTAGAATATTTAAATTGCTTCCAACTACTACCATAAATAACAAGTAGTGAATCCACAGTGTTCTCCTCTCCTTTCTTTTCCCTTCCTCCCTTCTACCCTCCTCTTCCCCGTTCTTCCCTCCCTTCCTCCTCCCTTCCTCCTCCCTCCCTTCCTCCTCCTCCCTCCCCCTTCCTCCTCTCTCCCCCCTTCCTCCCTCCTCCATCCAACCCTTTCCCCTCCCTCCCTCCCTCCTCTGGTTAGGGTTAGGGTTAGGCTTGTCAGAGTCAGAGTCTCTCTCACTCTGTTGCCCTGGGTGGAATGCCATGACATCATCATAGCTCACAGTAACCTCAAACTCTTTGGGCTTAAGTGATCCTCCTGCCTCAGCCTCTTGAGTAGCTGGGACTGCAGTACAGGCACCTGCTATGACGCCTGGCTATTTTTCTATTTTTTGTAGAGATGGGGGTCCCACTCTTAATCAGGCTGGTCTCTGACTCCTGAGCCACTGGACACCACTTCTGCAGTGTTTTGTAAAAGTTTCCAGTTAAAAGTTAAAAGTGTGTATCCTTGGGCTCTACCGGAATCAGAAACTGGGGTGGAGCCCAACAGTCTGTGTTTAATAGATCTCCATGTGATTTCTGATGCCTACTCAAGCTTGAGAACTGCTGCTTTCTACCAGATTTCTCTGAGTACTTCCAGATAGCTCCAGAATGGCTATACTAACTAGTCTGTACTCCCACAGAAGATTTTGAATTCCCTTGAGACATGTGTAATCTGGTTATCATCCATCTTTGCATGTGGATGCGTAGAAGAGGAGCTTTGCCAGATTGGCACCTGCTTCACGCTGTGAGCTCACCCTTCTAATAAAGCTTCTACAGGTCTAATCTTCCTTAAACTCTTTTTTTCCCTGTGACATCTCTTGTTTCAGAACCTTTTTTCTTTCGCATCAGATAAAATGACACTCATTCTCTTCTTTTTAAATACCTGTTATGTATTGTATTAACTCTGACCCCTCATAAATATTCTTATTCCTCTATCACCCCACTGAGGCAAGGTAGTAGTTAAGAATATAGGTTATGAATTTAATTTGTATAGATGTGGGTCCCAGCACCACCACTTGATAGCTGTGTAACCCTGAACATTATTGAACCATTCTGTGCCCTATTACCTCCCTGTGATGGGGGCTGATCACAGAGTAGTAGGCACGTTTGAATCACATCACACTTACAGAGTACTTAGTAGGCACTAGCTGTGTAACCCTGAACATTATTGAACCTCTCTGTGCCCTATTACCTCCCTGTGATGGGGGCTGATCACAGAGTAGTAGGCACGTTTGAATCACATCACACTTACAGAGTACTTAGTAGGCACTAGCTGTGTAACCCTGAACATTATTGAACCTCTCTGTGCCCTATTACCTCCCTGTGATGGGGGCTGATCACAGAGTAGTAGGCACGTTTGAATCACATCACACTTACAGAGTACTTAGTAGGCACTCCTCAGCTGCTAGCTGCCACTGGTGTCAGCACCACCAAGAGTAAGGCTCTGAGATGATGCATATCAAACAAGGAAGAGCTGTTGCTTTTATCTACCTATGTTGCCTTTCAGATGTTATTCTTTATCACTTTTTAAGGCTTTGTATAACATGACTTCCTTGCTTCTCCAGCCTTTTCACCAATCCCTTGTTTATATCCACTATTTGCAGCTGCAAATATTTTTCGTCCCCTTTTTATTAACACTCATAATTACCCTGCCTTCTTTTTACAGTTCTTCTCATCAGAATTACCTTCTTTTCTTTCTCACCTTTCTACAGCCTTCCCATTCTTCAAGACCAGGGTTTCTTCATCCGCTCAGTGACCTTCCTTCTGAAGCACTTAGATGTGCTCCAAGCTCTTTTACACCTCAGCACGGTCTCTCTTCTGCACTTGGGAGCGGGGCCCATGTCCTGCGTACTTCCTACACAAGGCTCTGGTCATATTGTAGAGTGTCATGTCTCTGGTGTTTTATTGTGTCACCTTCTTCTAAATAAGATTTGAAATGGAAATTAATGATTTTCTTTAATATTGTTAAGTCAGAAACATCCTGAGATACTGTGAAGTCATAACCGCCATCCCAGTCTTATTTCCTTCAGCTCTTGACCCTCCTGGGGATGGACAGATAATGCAACTTGTGGCTGGGGCAACAGCTCAGTTACCATGGAAAAGTAATTTGTTACCCAAGTGCCAGTGTGAATATATTAGAAAATTTGATCTCTGTTTTTCCCTTTGATCCCACTCAGGATAAATGTGGAATATGCAGTCAGATTCCCTTGAAATTCAATGCAGGGATTGGGATGTGAGCCCCTCTCACAGTAAAAAAATCTGCATATAACTTTTGATTTCCCCAAAACTAATAGCCTACTGTTGACCTTACTGATAACATAAACAATTAATACATATTTTCTATTTTAAATGTGTTATATACCACATTATTAAGATAGAAAAAAGAAAATTTTAAGGAGGAGAAAATACTATTAAGTAAGTAGAAGTGGATCATCATAAGTCTTCATTCTTGTCACGGAGTAGGCTGAGGAAGAGGAGGGCTGGTCTTGCTGTCTCAGGATTGCAAAGACAGAAGCAAAGCCACAGATAGGTGGACTCTGCATTTCATACCCATGTTGTTCAAGGCCCAAGTGTAGTTATTTGACAATAAACAAGTGGCACATTTTCTTCTTCTGTAAATTAAAAGAATTTATCAAAATCTCCACTTTCAAATGATAGACAGAGTCACTTACATTGACTATGTAGTAAAATACACAGACTCCCAGCCCCAGCCCCAGAGGACAAGGAGGGCCGGGCATTTCATATCCACCCATCACTTCAAATGTTTTGTGAGTGGTAGTTCCCAAATAAATACTGGTTATCTCTAAGATTCCTTTTATCCTTAAGATTCTATCTTATTTTTAGTTTAAATTTTCAGATACATAATTTTTTCACGTGATTTTTTGCCCACATTGCTTCATTTCCATCCCACCCCATAAGTAGTCACTCTTGAGTTTATTTTCTTGGAGTTCCCTTATTGAATTAAAACAAATATCAACCTGGATTTTTAATTTTTCTTTTAAGCATAAAAAATAAGGTGTTGTGTGCTTTGTTCTGCACCTTGATTGTTGCCCCCATTAATACATCATGGAGATTTGTGCTGACACATGGAGAGCATCCTCTTTTCTTTTTTTTTTTTGGAGACAGAGCCTCAAGCTGTCCCCCTGGGCAGAGTGCCATGGCATCACGCTCACAGCAACCTCCAACTCCTGGGCTCAAGCGAGTCTCCTGCCTCCGCCTCCCAAGTAGCTGGGACCACAGGCGCCCGCCACAACGCCCGGCCATTTTTTGGCTGCAGCCATCATTGTTGTTTGGCGGGTCCAGGCTGTGGATTCGAACCCGCCACCTCAGGTGTACGTGGCTGGCGCCTTAGCCGGTTGAGCCACAGGCGCCGAGCCAGCATCCTCTTTTCTTAAACGCTGTGCCGTATTCCCGTATCTGATGTACTGTAACTTTTAACCAGTCTTCTTTCAGTACTCATTTATGTCGTTCCAAATCTTTTGCTTTTACTTAACAATAATTGCATTGAATAACTTTGGATATGCATCATTCATACAAGTATATCTTGTAAAATAAACATAATCTGAAAGTTAAATCCCCGGATCAAAGATTATAGCCATTTACAATTTCAATAGTTACTGCCAGACTACCATCCATAGATTTCCGTACCAGTTTACACTTCAAGGGCAAATCTGTCTGATTTATTCATTTTTTGAGACAGAATCTCATGCTGTCACCCTGAATAGAGTGTTGTGGCATCATCATAGCTCACAGCAACCTCCAACTCCTGGGCTAAAGCGACCCTCTTTCTTCAGTTTTCTATTTTTAGTAGAGATGGGGTCTTGTTCTTGCTCAGGCTGGTCTTGAACTCCTGAGCTCAAGCAGTCCACCTGCCTCAGCCTCCCAGAGTGCTAGCAAATCTGTTTTAAAGCACCTTGTTTCTTTTTGGCACTTGTCACACGAGTTAGTACTAGGAGGGTGTGGGTAGGTGATGGTTTAATTAGTGTCCTCTTTTCCTTTGCAGCCTCTCAGCCAAAGGAGCGCCCTCGATCTGCAGTCCTCCTGGCAGATGAAACCACCACCACCCCAATGTTTGCTAATAGGCGGTCCCAGCAGAGTGTCTCACTCTCCAAAAGTGTCTCCATACAGAACATTACTGGGTAAGTGGAGATTTAAAGATAGCACAGTTGATATCTAGGCTGATGAAAGCATAATAATCATATCATGGCAAAAAGATTCTTCTTTGAGAAATAAATGTGCAGTACAATGGATTGGTGCCCAGTTGGGCGGTGCAGAGTAGGAGGAAGAGGAATGTGTTTTGATGCATGTCACGACTGCCGTTCTGCCACAAGGATCTCCTGAGGTTGCTCTCAAGGCTTTTGTATATGACCAGACCCACTTTTGAAGAAGCTGAACATGAAAAAGATGATTTTTAGATCAAAATAAGAAGCAGGAATAGGAAAAAAGATGATTTGATTCTGAGTTTGTAGTTGCAATCCCTTATTTCCAGATGTTATACGTTTCTGTTGTTCAGATAAACCTGTTGGTTTTATCTTTTTAAGTCTCTTTTCCATCCTGGCCTCTTCACCCTTGTCAGTACCATGGAGGTGCATTATGAGCCATTTCTTACACTGGGTGCCCACTCACTCACTTGCAGTGAGTTTCTTTTGTGGTGTCCTGGCCAGGCCTTAGCTGTTAGGTGTTAGCACAGGGTTGATTATGATGTTATTGTCTGTTGGGGGCTAAGATGCCAGGTCTTCCCACCACATAAATAAGTCATCTGAAATGTAGGACTCAAAGCATCTCTTGCATGTCTCTTAACCTAGGTTGAAGGAAAATTCACAACTAAAGGATGCAAAGTCTCCCTTTGTCTGTGTTTCCTAACCTCTTTGCTAGGTAATGTTTTTTCCTCTTTAAAAAAAAAAAGTTTCAGGTATTTTTGTTTTGTCTTTTTGTTTTCATTGTTCTTAAAAGCTTTCTTTTCACAGTTGTAATGTTACTAAAGTTTTATTGGCATTATGACTTTGAAAAA
This sequence comes from Otolemur garnettii, assembly GCF_000181295.1. Lineage (NCBI taxonomy): Eukaryota > Metazoa > Chordata > Mammalia > Primates > Galagidae > Otolemur > Otolemur garnettii. Next base: position 9,852,328 of record NW_003852424.1, read on the forward strand.
TTGATCTTTAAATTAAATTTAAGGTTTTAAAGGACTCTTGTGTCAAACACTTGTGCCTATTCTACTAGCTAGTGATTTGGGGTTGAGAATGTCCAAAGAATATAATTTATTATGTGAATGCTGAATGTAGAATCACTTGGAGAATGGGGTCGGGGTGAGTGTAGTGGTTGGACAATCAGTTTTGAGCAGAGAAATTTTTGAGGTCATGTGTAAATGGTTGAAGGGGGGAAGTTCTCCTTTCTTCATAATCTTTTTTTTTTAAGGGACTCAAAAGATTCAAAAAGTTTTGAGTTCACCTGGATGTTAAATGCTTCCATTGATGTTAATGCCTCAGTAAGTTAGTGTTGTATGTGGCTGTGAACCTGTTAAGTACTCTGTCTTTAGACCCTGGAGTGCTTCCAGCCCCCTGTCAGTTTAGAGTTTTTTAAGTACTCGTTTAATGCAAGCCCTGGCTTATCAGAATGTATTTGACAGTATGTATTTCTTTCTGTCCCCAGAGTTGGCAGCGATGAGAACATGTCAAACACCTGGAAATTCCTATCTCATTCAACAGATTCACTAAATAAAATCAGCAAAGTCAATGAATCAACAGAATCACTTACTGATGAGGGTAAGAAGTAGTTATGGCCTAAGTTGTATGCCACTGTAAAGACTGTGCACCCACGTTACCTAGAATACAAGTGTTACTGGAATAATAGGGCGTGCCTCCTTGTGGAAGCTCTCCAGGTTGTCTGTGAAGCCTCATGCTTGGTAATGAACTGGTAATCAGACTTACCCTATTATCAGCTGTCTGTTGAAGGATGTCATTAATTTTAATGTAGGCATATCTTCAGTATAAATGCTTTTTCTTCCCCTAGACCTTTGCACACATTCAGTGCTAGCTGTTTTGGCACACTTGGAAGCCTGTTCTCTTAAACACATAAAGACACCAGATCCCTTCCGGTTCCTATTTCGTGTAGGAGTCGTGTCTTAATTATGTTTATGTGATGTTCATCACTCTTAACCAAGGTCTTGAATATAGACCCTGTCCTTCCCAAACAGACCATTGGTTCCTTCCTCGTCCTAGATCGTCCTCTCCATGAATATCTCATATATCAGTGCAGCATGTTTGTGTCTTAACAAAATCCGCCAACACCCTGAGGACAGCCCAGCATAGGCTTTTTAGAGGTCACAGGCCCAAGATTCTGATAATGATTTTTTGATATTTTGAGGAGTAGGTACAGACATGAATGAAGGACAGCTAATGGGAGACTTTGAGATTGATTCCAAGCAGCTGGAAGCAGAGTCCTGGAGTCGGATAGTGGACAGCAAGTTTCTGAAACAGCAGAAGAAAGATGTGGTCAAACGGCAAGAGGTGATTTATGGTGAGATTCTTCATTTTGCTCTTAAATTGGATTTCCGTTGTCTAGCATTTGTCAAGCTGCGGATCATCAGTTATTCCATATGTGGCCTCTTAAAGACTTTCTTTAAAAGTGTTAAGGTATAAGAGATACGTTCTTATTAGTATATTGAGTGCTTATTTATACAGCAGGCCTAAGAAAGAGATCTCTTGTGAAAGGAACAGTTTATTTAGTTCCTCAGCCCCGCTAGAAACTAGACTAAACAAAAGTCATTTCTAGAAATGAGGAGCACAGTCCATTATGAGAGGCACTGAATCCTGCACAGACCTCCTTGGAAATCACTATAAGACTGGTAGAGGCCGGGTGTCGTGGCTCACGCCTGTAATCCCAGCACTCTGGGAAGCTGAGGCAGGTGGATCACCTGAGCTCGGGCAAGCGCTATGATGATGCCACAGCACTCTACCTAGGGAAATGGTGAGACTCTGTCTCAAAAAAAAAAAAGAACTGACAGAATCCAATATTCTTGTCATCAGAAAGTAGTGTTAGATCACATGAAAAATAGAGGAAAAAGGTAAGAACAGTTTTGGGGGAAAGATAACTGTTAAGTAGTTTTAAAGTTTAAATTGGACTCTAAGCTAGCTTTCTGATAGCAGCAGGTGATCTTTAAAAGAGAATCCTCAGAGCATCTCTGATCATCCCTGATCTTTGTCCTGCTTCTAGAGTTGATGCAGACAGAGTTCCACCACCTCCGTACACTCAAGATCATGAGTGACGTTTACAGCCGAGGGATGATGACAGATCTGCTCTTCGAGCAACAGATGGTGGAAAAGCTGTTTCCCTGTCTTGATGAGCTGATCAGTATACACAGTCAGTTCTTCCAGCGGATCCTGGAGCGGAAGAAGGAGTCTCTGGTGGATAAGAATGAAAAGAACTTTCTCATCAAGAGGATCGGGGATGTGCTTGTGAATCAGGTATGTGCTTGTGAATCAGGTGAGCAGTGGGCAGGGTCTCAGGTGCTCACATGCAGTGTGCAGTGGGGAGGAAAGTGAAGCTAATCTCTCTGAGCCTCAATTTCCTTTTCTATAAAATTAGGATAGTAGGGTTTCTCTCTTAATACTGTTTTAGAAAGTTAAAGGGAAGGTGTTTATAAAGTACGCGACGTGTGGCAGATTCGTGCTGAAAGTTTTTTTTACTCAGAGTCTATACTGTTATCAGAAATAGTGTCGGTTAAGAAATTAAAAAATATTTATTGGAAGCCTTCAACTTTCCCCTCTGCCTCAAATAAGAAGGATCTCATTTATCTAAAAACCAGCAGAAGCATGGAAAATGCAATGAGTATCTGTAAGCAGTTCAGAAAGTATGTATCATTGATACTTTCAAGGTGGTGTATGGTTTTAACCTCACTCCAAAAGATACAGTTAAAAATTATTTTAAGACTTTCAGATGTGTTTGTCACAGACAGCTGGTAATGTTTCTTTTAAAAATGTTCTTGCTCAAACTGTTCATGGTATAACCTTAACAGGTGGGGGGCATAACATGCTCGTCTGATCAAATCTTTTTTCCCCCAGCAAATCTCTGCTTCTGTGGAGAGGACCATTTCTCTCCACACCATTTCTTTGAGAATAGGGAATTTTGTCCTTCCCTTGTATTCCTGAGCCTATACCCCTCACTTCATGACTTCATTAGCACATTCATTCATTCTCCAAGTATCACATCTTCAGGTGAACTGCTGAGATTGTACACTTTGGGAATGATTTAAGGACTGTGTAGACTTGTTAGGACTGCTGGCCTGCTATTTCCTAGGTAATGATGGCTGGTTTTTATTATCAAAGTCAAATTTTTAAGGCCAAGTATCTCATGGAAAACTTCTAGTGAATTTCCTTGGTTTATTACTATTCATGCCAAATGGAAATTAGAACACACTCTGCATTTCTTATGTTCATAGTACGTAGGTACTTATGAAATTTTTTTAAATACATACATTTTTATTGATATTTAATTTATATGCCATACAGTCCACCCAATCAGTGTACAATTAAATGGATTTTAGTATATTCACAGTTGTGCAGCCATCACCGCTAAATGAGTCGATTTTAGAGCATTTTTGTTACCCCAGGCCCCGTAGTAGTCAGTCTTCACTCCCCACTACACATGTGCTCACTGCCCCAGCTGCCCCAGCCAAACAAAGCTTTATGTCTCTCTGGATTTGCCTGTTCTAGACATTTTGTATAGATGGACTAAAACAGTGTTTGGTCTTTGCAAGTGGGGATTTTTGCTTGTTTCTTTTTTTTTTTTTTTTTGCTTAGCATGATGCTTTTGAAAGTTATTGACATTGTAGCATGTACCTCATTCCTTTTTTGTAGCTAAATAGTATCCCATTGTATGAATATGCCTGTTCCATTTACTCATTGGTGGACATTCAGGTCATTTCTTTGGGGGGCTATTAGGAATAGTGTTGCTATGAACATCTGCCTACAGCTTTTTGTGCAAACACATTTTCATTTCCCTTGGGTGCATATCCAGGCGTGGAATTGTTAGTTCATGTGGTAAGTCTGCTCTTAACCTTTTGAGCGACTGCCAGACTGTTTTCCAAAGCTGGGGCACCATTTAAATTTGGGGGGAGGATTTATAAGGATGTACTCTTGGCTTGTACAAATAGAGTGGAAACTTTTTACAAAGTAGCATTATGAGTTCAGTGTGCTGAGTTGTGGCATAACTTCTGTTCCCTTTTCTCTGCAGTTTTCAGGTGAGAATGCAGAACGCTTAAAGAAGACGTATGGCAAGTTTTGTGGGCAACACAACCAGTCTGTAAACTACTTCAAAGACCTTTATACCAAGGATAAGCGTTTTCAAGCCTTTGTGAAGGTATTGATGTGAACCATGAAAATCCTGGTCATTGTCAAGAGTTATGTGTCACTATTGGTATTAGCTCGAGGTGCCAGTGCCACCTTTATATAGTTGCTAACAATTTGTTTGCTCCCTTGCAGAAGAAGATGAGCAGTTCAGTTGTAAGGAGGCTTGGAATCCCCGAGTGCATATTACTTGTAACCCAGAGGATCACCAAGTACCCGGTTTTATTCCAGAGAATATTGCAGTGTACCAAAGGTGAGCCTCCTTTATAACTACGTACCATGTGCCAGTGGACTGTTGGCCTGTGTCCACTAGAGACGGCATAGAAGAGCTAGTTCCTGCTCTCACAGGTCTAATAGAGATTTTTGTGTTTTGTCATGAAAATAATTTTCTTGAGTGAAAATGTGGACTGTTAGGTAGTTGTAGATGACAGCGAGAAGGAAAGGGACACCCACTGATTCCTTCAAGAGTTCAGTGACCTTGGCTCGGCGTCTGTGGCTCAAGTGGCTAAGGCGCCAGCCACAGACACCTAAGGTGGCGGGTTAGAATCCAGCCCGGGCCCACCACACAACAATAATGGCTGCAACCAAAAAATAGCCAGGCGCTGTGGCGGGCGCCTGTGGTCCCAGCTGCTTGGGAGGCTGAGGCAGGAGACTCGCTTGAGCCCAGGAGTTGGAGGTTGCTGTGAGCAGTGAAGCCACGGCACTCTACCCAGGGGGACAGCTTGAGGCTCTGTCTCAAAAAAAAAAAAAAAGAGTTCAATGACCTCAACGACTTATTTCTCCCTTATCGCTAAACTGGGTGATAAAGCCCACCAGTTCTTCCCAGAAATGCCACAATTGCTGCTGCTTCTCATTTAATCATTTCTTACTGGTTTTTCTCTCAGCTAATCCCACTCCTAGACAGTTAAAGATTACAAAGCAGTACATTAAAGATTAGCAAACCGAGGACTTAAATAAAACTTATTCCTCTCTCTATTATTCCCCCTTCTTAAAAATATTTAGTTCCTTTTATTTTAAAATGTAGCATATAATTGTGTATTTTTTATTGTTGGAAACTTGTAACTTTCTTTAGAATTAAATTTGGACAGCAGTCGGATTGGGTACATGACCTCTGATGTGCTGGCTTCCCTCTGACAGCATAACCACAATGGGAGAAGGACACTGTGGAGCGAGAAAGCAGGACTCCCTCCCCTTCTATCTGCCCTTGTCTGAAAGGAGCCGATAATCATAGTTGTCCTTTCCTTCCAAGACAATGAAGCGGAGCAGGACGACCTGGCACAGTCATTGAGCCTGGTGAAGGATGTGATTGGAGCTGTGGACAGCAAAGTGGCAAGTTACGAAAAGAAAGTACGTCTCAATGAGATTTACATGAAGACAGACAGCAAGTCGATCATGAGGATGAAGAGTGGTCAGATGTTTGCCAAGGAGGATTTGAAACGGAAGAAGCTTGTGCGAGATGGGAGTGTGTTTCTGAAGAGTGCAACAGGGAGGTTGAAAGGTAAGGTTTGGCTTACTTTCTTTTTAAATTTCAGAATGTTATATGGGTACGAACATTTTGGTTACATGTGTTACTTTGTACAGTTTGAGTTGAGGTTATAATTGTGTCTGTCCCCCAGACGGTATGCTTGTACCCGTTTACTCATGCCCCTCCTCCTACCTGCTGATTCTGTTGATTTCTGCCATGTATATTCGTGTGTGTGAATCACTTAGTTCCAGTTTAAAAGTGAGCACATGTGATTTTCCCCCCCATTTCTCTGATGCTCCTAAAGTGAAGTATTAAGTCCCTTTTGTCTCAATTGAAGTTTGTGTCACCAAGGAGAATAGGCAAAATCCAAATGCTTTTGTGGGAAATTCACCATCAGATTCTTAGAGGGTCTAATCTCTATTAATTGTTCTTAATCCTATATCAAAAAGGGCTGGTTGGAGATTACTTACAAAATGCAGTGAAATAGAGTAACATTACGAGGGAATGGTGCACTCCAAGAGAATGGAAAGTTAAAATTTTAGAAAACAAAGCAGGCTTGGTGCCCGTAGCTCAGTGAGTAGGGTGCCAGCCACATACACCAAGGCTGGCGGGTTGGAGTCCAGCCCGGGCAGCTAAACAGTCATGACAACTGCAAGAAAAAAATAGCCAGGCGTTGTTGTGGGTACCTATAGTCCCAGCTACCTGGGAAGCTGAGGCAAGAGAATCGCTTAAGCCCAAGAGTTAAGGTTACTGTGAGCTGTGACGTCAGAGCACTCTACCCAGGGTGACATAGTGAAACTCTATCTCAAAAAAAGAAAAGAAAGCAAAGGGTAAGATGAGTACAGATGTGCAGGCTGCTGAGGAGTGCTTATTCCCCTATGAGAGATGGGCAGCCAGTGGGGTTTGGTATCTGTGGCAAGACTATTCCAAGGAGAGAGACAGTGAGTGACACAGCATATAGAATCTTGAGATTGAAACCGTATCACTTGTTCACAAGAGATTTAACAGGATGTATAGCTTCTAAGGCCTTAGGGAAAGGTAAATTTAACTCAATCCAAATTGATTATTACGCTTTTTGATATTCTTTTCTTTTGTTCTTCTGTAAAGCAAAAAGATGCCATTTTCCATTTGGTTTTTATTTTCAAGTGGTCAGCTATATCAGGTTAAAGAAGTTATGAAGTTTGCTTGCTTTTTAATTCATTCATGCATTTTATTTATTTATTTATTTATTTTTGAGACACAGTCTCAAGCTATTGCCCTGGGTAGCGTGCTGTGGTGTCATAGCTCATAGCAACCTTCAACTCTGGATCAAGCGTTCCTCTTGCCTCAGTTTTTTCTATTTTTAGGAGAGACAGGGTCTCGCTTTTGCTCAGGGGGTTCTCAAACTTGTGAGCTCTAGCAGTCCACCCGCCTCACCCTCCCAGAAAGCTAGGATTACAGGCAATACTTTTTTTTTTTTTCCAGTTTTTGGCTGGAGCTAGGTTTGAACCCACCATTTCCAGTATATGGGGCCAGCGCCCTACTCCTTGAACCACAGGTGCCACCCGATACATTTATTTTTTAAAACATGTTTTCATCAAACCTGCACTCTGTGGACCCTGTGACTTCACCAGTAGCCATATACTTCGCTGGGCTCAGTGGTGCAGGCAGTGCTGTCAACCTTGTTGGCAGAGACAGAAGTTGGAGGAGATTTGTAATTCTTTCATCTCTGAGATATAAGTGGTGTGATCTAGGTAACTGCTGTCAGGAAAACAGAAGAGTCTAACCATGCTTAGAACAAATAGTAAAGATAGCTCATGCAGTCAGGTGGTTTCAGAGATGAGTACGACAAGAACAACCTGCTTAGAATTTGGGGTCAGAGTGAGGCGGCTTGGACAGAGGCACTTGCTGCACTTGTCATGCTCTGGAGTAGAGGAGAAAGTGTGAGGAGCAGCAGTGGAAGGATGAAGGGGAGGTGCCTGGGGACAGGGAGAAAATGGTCCCAGCAGCAGTGAGGAAGTGGCACACTGGGAGTTGGGGGGCATGGCACATGCAGGAGGGTGGACAGCTGGTGCTCTCAGCAGTGAGTGGTGGGAAATAAGCCTGAAGAAACCGGGGGCTCATGTATTGGGGAGCATGAGGAGTTGACAGTTGATACTGTTGATGGGGTAGGGCAAGAATGGATTCAAAAAGGAGGGCAAGAAGCAGGAAAGATGGCTCGGCGCCTGTGGCTCAAGCGGCTAGGCGCCAGCCACATACACCTAAGGTGGCGGGTTCGAATCCCCAGCCCGGGCCCGCCAAACAACAATGATGGCTGCCACCAAAAAAG
>NW_003852424.1:9860312-9906609 GCF_000181295.1 Otolemur garnettii
TCTTTGCTAATGAGATACATTGTATTCCTAGAGAGAAAAAATGCCCAAATGAATAAAATAGTTTCTGGCCGAGGCCTGTACCCAGGCTTCGTGATGACAGCTGCAGCTATGTCAAGATCTTGTCACCATTAATTGCACCTGAAGGATGAGATGTGGACACTCTCACGCTGCGTGGTAAACATGCGCTCTCTTCCATTTATTTATCCGGCATAATCCGCATTAATTCTATGTTGATTAGAATAGAACGGTTAGGAGTTTAGCAAGCCATGGAACCCTAACTGAATGAATAAATATTTTCCCTTCAGGAAGGCTTTTTCCTAGGAACCTTGAATATGCCTGCCTGCAAAATTCCTAACATTTTAAGAATACCATATGGGCAAATAATTGCTGCTTCCAATCTGTAGTAAAAGCCTTGGGAAAAATAATCAGAGCCATAACTCTCTCTGTCTTATTACTATTTGTTGAATAAATGTGCATATTTTCTGTTAATTGTGATTCTGAAGACAGAGAGGGCTTCTTTGAGGTGACAGACAAACAGCAGGATATCATGAATATGTATGGTGCGTCTGAGAAAATAAATTAACAGGGGCCAGCCACTCTGGTGACCCACTTAGGCTGTCAGCAGCGAGTGTGACAGTTAGGGTCTGTACTGCGTGAATCTGCATGACAGAATTTCTTACCGATCAACTAATTTACTTCGTGCATTTGGATTATTTTAAGCACTAAACCATAGTCAGATAATTAATCACTAAATCACTGATACTGACATTAAGGGACAAGCAATGCATTATTGCTGATTACTGCTTAAAACCAAAGCTCGTGCAGCCACATGGCAGAAGGTGGAAGAGAGGGAGTGTGTTTAACACGTGGATTCCCTAGAGCACAGCGAACTGGGTGCCGTTCAGAAGACAAGTTGGTGAAATTTTTTTCCTCGCTTTTAACTGTTTGATTTCAGTTCAGAGCCTTTATTGGATTTTCAAGATGTACATTCACTCACAAATGGAAGCATCAGCTGAGTCTTAACCAACACATAGAAATTGTCTCAATGGCTGAGACAAAAATATCCTTAGTTGTTACCTAGTCATTTCAGGTTAGGGTCATTCTCAGCCTGAATCATCTGGATGATTTGTGTATATACCTCCAAATGTATTGTTTCTAGGGCTTAATAATACAAATCATTTTCTCACCAGATTTCTAGAATAACCAAAGCTGATAACTTATTTATCACTGCATTTTAAATGTATGACTTTCTCTTTGTGGACTACTGAGGGCACAAAGTGTCTGATCCACATCTCTGCCTCTGGCATCTGGCACTTCCTCTGGAATATAAGTAAGCATTCAATGAATATTAACTCCATAAACCTTATAAAATCAAGGGAATTAGGGATTCAGTATGCTATTTAAACCAAACACCAACTATTTGTTGACAGAGAGTGTGGAGACATAACTAAAAGCTTTGCAGATGTTGAATTTAGACGGTTTCATGAATTTCTCATCCCTCAAGCAAATTACTTAATATCTTGGAGCCTAAATTTTCTCACCAAATTTCTGCGACTGTCGTATTATCTATAGCACTGTAAGTTAATATTTGGTGCAGAGAACAAGTAAGATGTTAATTGTAAAATCACTGTTCAGCACAGTCAGTGCCATGTAGTAATTATTTATACATAGTAGCTATTATTAGTAGAAGATCAGGTATAGAAAAAAGGAAGAATTTGGAAAAACATGTTTGAGAGAGAAATATGTTTTCTCTGCTTCATGGAATATGGGGAAGACAGGCAGTGAACAATGACTACAGCGATCCAGTTTGAGACTAAATAAATGGGGCTTTATAAGAGACAAAGAGATGTGGAAAGATGAGTATGTTTACCTGGGAGGGCATAACTTGGAATGTCGGGAATACTGCAGTTGGCCAGGCCCAGCAGACCACTGTGTGTATGTATGCTGCTGTGCAAAGAGCTGTGGCCCAGAGATACGTATTTTAGAGATAGTGATAAACCAAGAAAACATGACAAAGGTCTTGCAGTTGACCCTTGAACCAGGCAGGGCTGAGGAGCCCCTTTGCCCACATCATTGAAAATGCATGTATCACTCTTGACTTCTCAAAAACTCAGCTACTAATAATCTACTATTGACCGGAAGCCTTACTGATAACACAGATGGCCAATTAACGCATACAAGATTCTATATATGTGCCATATACTTTATTCTTACAATAAAGTTAGCTAGAGAAAAAAATATATTAAGAAAATCATAAAGAAAAAATATATTTGCTGTTCATTCAGTGGAAGCACAATATCGTAAAGGTGTGTAGTCCTCATCCTCACGTTACATAGAGTCTGGAGGAGAAGGAGGAGGAGGAAGAGGCCTTGGTCTTTCATCTCCAGAGAGGCAGAGGGAGACGAAAGTCTGTATACAAGCAGACTCACACAGTTCAAACCTACGTTGTTTGAGGGTTAACTGTAATCCCCATAAGATGGGTTATAATTCAGAATTCTGAGGAATGTGCATGTTTTGAAGTGCATACAGAGAAGCAGAGACACCTGCAACTGAGGCAGGATAGATGACAAGGGAGATTCGACAGGAACCAAGAAGGGTGACACTCAGAAGCCAGAAGGTACAGCAGCCTGAAGGGGGAATGGACAGTGTTGTCACATGAGTCTTAGACACCTTAAAATATAAGGATTGAAATCTCTGCATTGGAGATGACCACAAAACCAGGGTGACCTTAATGGGACAGAGTCCATGTGCTCCATGACGGGAGCCAGTCAGTGGAAGGAGGCAATGGGTAACAAATGAATAGTGGAACAAGGGGATAACAGCCCATTTAAAATGCGAATGAGCAGACTGGTGACGAACAGGAGGTCAGACTGGGGAGATAAACAGCTTTATGGGCACCAGCCTTGGGACCAGTATCCTGCTAGATTTTATTGTACTACAGAGGATACCAGAGCAAAGTAAGCTGAGTTTCTGTGATAGATCCACCTTAAAATCTTGACCACCTTTCAGCTAAGGCACGATAAACTATGACACGTTGCACATTTCATAGTAATAAATACCTGAGAATCAGAGTCTGTCATATGGCTTAATAAATGTTGTTCTTGTGAGAGTGAGTTTATAGCTGCAGCAAAGAAGGTGAGTGGGGACCCGTGCAGATCCTCTTTCGGGTAGGTGGGATGAATGTTCTCGGCCCCTCTCCCTTTGCTGTGACCTTGCATTACACTGCGTTAGAGGAGCATGTTTCCCCATGGCATGATGTAGGCTTATGCAATACTAGCAGATGTTTCTTGAGTAAAAGCTTGAAACACATATAATTAGTTTGGCTTGACCTCTACAACACCTGTGGTCAGCTGTGGAGGGAACTGGCTCACGTAGCTGTTGGACCAAGAAAGCCATGGGACCAAGCCCAGTCTATCCTGAGCAAGACCAGAACAGCCACAATGAATCCACAGTGCCTGGGGCAGGACACACAGGATCTGCTACATAAACCATCAACATTTTGAAGTTTATGCTATGCTATAAAAATTATGAACACGGTGTTGATAACATCAAGATAGTGGGCAGGACTGTGGACTAAATGCTACGGAGAGGAGATACATCCCAGTGACACTTGCATGAGCTTCTTGGCAAAACAGGTTGTGACTCCAAAATCAGTGATGGGAAGTACAGATCATGCTCCTGTATTTTTAAATGTGGGACATAATTTACATTTTATCCTAAAGAAAATGGGAGACAATACCTTACCTGCACAAATATTCTTCCCTTCCTTGGTTATTTGACTTTTATGTCATTTATTTATTAGACCACTTTGCATTTTTGCTTGAATCTTTTTTATGTTTTTGGTTTAATGTTCTTATTTGACTGCTATGATGTTATTCAAATTCCCGATTATAAAAAAAAAAAATTCTCACTTAGGTACTTTTCTCTCTGTTGATAAAAGGGAGATGAAAGAAGACAAAGTTTTCATTTTTATTGTTATTTATTTTTTAAAAGAGATTCTGGCGTTACTTTCCTTCTTTCACTCACAGATAAATTTCATTTTTCAGAGGTAGTTTATTGCTTGCGACCCTCCCTGTCCTGTATAGTGAAGTCCAATTATAGCTGCTCAAATGGATGAAATTTATTTCATGCATTCTTTTTCTCCACAATAAAAATAAAAGTAAAGAATTTCATGCAAATATAGAAGTGAGATCAAATGAAAAGACTTTTCACTAAAACTCCAAAATTTAATATGGGTCAATTTTAAAATTAATGTTGAAAGACTTCGCCACGCTCCTGCTTCCTTTCCTGGGGACAGTCCTTTCTTTGCCCTCCCTGGCCCCATCACTTGCACAATGTGACTTATCCTTTGGACATCTGGTTACGTTTGTTCTTTAAAGTTCTAGCTAACGTGTCCTCCCTGACCACCTCCTGCTCACACTTCTATTGAGTTATGTTTTTCCACAGGAAACATGCAATGGTCTTGCCTCTGTCATCAACTTGCTGAAAGATAGAGCAAGTGCCTCCCCTTCTCCTTTCTCTAAATGCCAATGTTTCTATTTTATCCTGAGAAACTTCAGAGGCCACGTTTTTGAGCTCTGGGACCTATGATTCACACACAACATTCTGTGACTGGCTAGTCTAACAACCAAAAAAATCATATTTTGATTAAAAGAGATCTTTCAAAGTAAAATATTGGGTATAACTCTAATGTTAAAAAATAAAAAAAAAAAAAAAAAAAAAAAAAAAAGAAGCAGGAAAGATGGATGAGATGGTCTCTTAGGATAACCACTAGAGTGGCCAGAGAGCAGCAGGACTGAGGAGAGAGCGCTGGTGGATAGATCAGGTGGTGGTTTCAGGGGCTCCAGGAAGAGCTTGTTCAGGCCTGCGGTGTAGGAAGACACATGAAAAAGAAGAGCGGGATAATTTCAGAGGAAAAGTGTAGCCCTCCTGCTGCCAGCCTGCTGTGTGTTTCATAGCTCTGTGATGAACTTGAACTTAAAGGCTCCTTCCTTACAGCCCCTGATATTCCGTGATGTTCTTAAAGCCCTGGCTTAGGACTCTTTCCACACAGCCACTTCAGAGACTGTTTTTTAAGCAGGATGGGAATTGAGAAATACCCTTTTTTGTAAGGGCCTGAGTTTCCTAGAGCTGCTGCCTGGATCCAGTACTTTATTCTTTCCTTTCCTCAGTGGTTTTACTTCGTCCCAAAATAAAAACTAATAGATCCCAGTCATCAGAATGAAGTTGTGGTTGAGCCAATGGCAGAAGGATAGATTTTTTCCTGGCCTGAAATTCCTCCAGTGGAGATAGGAGCCGGTGGTTAGTTATATCTACTCCCAGTGATGCAGGCCAAGAACAGCCAGTTCTGTGCTGAGCGCCCTTTGAAAGGAGTGGGATTGTTTTTGTCTGTCCACTGATGCTGACAATATACACTTCAGAATCTAATGAAGTAAAAATTGGTGTTTTGTTTTTCCTTTTGAGGGGGCAGTACCTGAATTATTTAAAAGTAAACTTAAAAAATAACTGTCCAAAACTAAGGGCAATGCATGGAAAATTATGTTACTTGATCAAGGTACAGGAGTTTGCTGACATCCTTGCTGCTGTTTTCTCTTCATAGCCTTACAGTGAATTCTACAGATAAGGGATTCCACCTGTAGCGGAGGTGGAAGAAGCAGCCAGGAGGAAACCTATGTATATCAGTTACATCCTCTTCTTGTCTTGGAATTGTAGGCTCCGCTTTTCAGAACACAGATGACATGTAGGGACTGCCCTGTTAGCTCGCAGTGGACGGCTCAATTGCAAATGTCAGACTGTCTTTAGGAGAATAATGAAAAATGTCACTTCATCATCCTAGGAGATTAGTCAAGCAAGAGTTTGTAGGGTTGTTGAAAATTATTATTCCTAGCTCCAACTAGAGATATAAATTTGGCTTTTGTTTTAACGGAAAAGGCGAGGAGGCTGTTGCCATGGTACAAATTGGGTGAAGTCGGCTCTTGTTTGTTTCATAGACTTGGGTGTTTCTGTATATCACCTTTGGGTACGATTCCTGTCTTCTGCCTCACACCATTCCCATTACTATAATCAGAAGTTGAGTAATAGTAAAACCTGAGTACTTGTGGAGTGTGTTGCTACTTAATATCTGTTGAAGTCCGCTTTTTAAACTTTATTCTTTAAAGTATTTTATTCCTGGTGGGGCTGGTGGCACACATCTGCAATCCCAGCATTTTGGGGTTCTCTTCCACCCAAGGCAAGAAAATCACTTGAGCTCAGGATTTTGAGATGAGCTGGCCAACAGAGACCCTGTCTCTATAAAAAAAAATTAAAAATTAGCCAAGCATGCTGGCACATGCCTGTGCTGGTAGTCTCAGTCCTGACTGAGACAGAAGGATCACTTGAGCCCAAGAGTTTGAAGCTCTGAAGGTTTGAAGCTGCAGTGAGCTATGCTTGTAGCATTCTAGCCTGGGCAACAGAGCGAGACCCTGTCTGTAAAAAAAAAAAAAGAAAGAAAAAAAGTTATTCTTAAAATCATGCCTTATGGGCTATATAGACTGAGCACCTGAACTTCTCCAAGACCTGGCTTTGGTGATAAGTCTCATTTTAAAATGTCTCTAAAACTTGAGTGACCGGGTATGAATCCTGTGGGACTATGAAACTGTTGGCCTTGGAGGAGTATGATCACAGGTCGCAGTTGGCCTTGGTGGGGGCGTATACTGAATCCTCCATAACAAAGCGCCCTGGCTGTGCGTAGCTGTGAAGTAGTCATTGTTTTCTCTTCTCCCATTCCTGTTTTCCAGAGGTTCAAGCAGTTCTGCTAACTGACATTTTAGTTTTCCTTCAAGAAAAAGACCAGAAGTACATCTTCGCATCATTGGTAAGTCAAATTGTTATTCTCGTAATAGTATTCAGAACAGCTAGGTTTGTTATGGAGCGTAAAAACCATATAATCCTCTCTCACCCTCTTAAAATTGAATGGCTCGGTGCACATTCCCATGAGTTAATTTTCTATATAACCTTAGAGTTTGCTGTCATCCTCTCTTCACTCCCCCCAAATTATTTTTACTTTCCATAACAATCCTTTTGATTGTCTTGGACATTTGACAATTGGATCTAAAAAGAAGTCTGCCTCTGGAGTGTTTCTTACTAAACATTAGGCCCCACAAATGGTGCTGATGTGTAATATTGCTGACCACGTTCTGTGGGGACCTGCAAAGGGTCATCATGTAGGAGATCCTTTATGACTATAAATTCTCATCTTCCTTTTGGAAATCTTTTTCTTTTTGGTAAAATTGGAAGGAAAATGCAGAATATTTTTCTTTATCCAAAAGCTAGCTACCATTGTTTTTTAAACCGTATGCTTCTGAAATAGCATCTTGTCTCACCTTAGATCAAAGTTGTCTTTCAGAGTTGAACATTTTATTCATATCTTACATTTGCCCTCTTTCCTTTTTCCAGGACCAAAAATCAACAGTGATCTCCTTAAAGAAACTGATTGTAAGAGAAGTGGCCCATGAGGAAAAAGGTCTATTCCTGATCAGTATGGGGATGAGAGATCCAGAGATGGTAGAAGTCCATGCCAGCTCCAAGGAGGAACGAAACAGCTGGATCCAGATCATTCAGGACACAATCAACACCCTGTAAGTCAGACCCCAGGGCCCACCCTTCCTGGCCTTCCTCTGCCTCTGTGAGTGATGTCATAATAGACTGGACCGTGACCAAAGGAATTCACATCTTAGGAATTTTTTTGTTTTGTCCTGTTTTGTTTGGGTTGTATTAGGAACAGAGATGAAGATGAAGGAATTCCTAGTGAGAACGAAGAAGAAAAGAAAATGTTGGACACCAAAGCCCGGGAGTTAAAAGGTAAACTGTCGGGAGAGTGAGACGTGGTCCGGAATGTCTTCGCTTACGTAAGCCTGGTGGTGGTTTGGGGAGGTACTAGCTATTGACTGCCTCTTAGTTCTAAAGAGAGAGAATCTCCCCAGTAGGGCCTTGAAAACAGAGAGATGACTGACTTTTACCAAAAGAGAAACCAAGTTCAAGCTGACACAGGAGAACATGTCCCTGCTCCATCAAGAGGATATTGCTTATCTTGTCTTAGTATCGGTGTTCTTCGGCCCTGGTGACATTCTTTGTATTTTGTCACTGGCCAGAATCCATAGTCACATCTAAGATTAAACAAGGCGAAAGGGTTATTTGAGGAAAAAAATTCTCTAGTTCATCGGTTTTGATCTTCCTGTCAGTCTCTCTGACTTTATCACTTATCTGTGTTCACAAATGACACAGATAAGTGTCTGTGAGGTTGTCTGGGGAGAAGAGTACTTAGTGATCTGTGTTTGGCCAATGTTTATTGCGCCCTTACTGTTTAGCGTGGCCAGTATCCCTACAAGGCGAGTATCCTAATCCCCATCATGCAGACAGATAAGACAGTTGAGGACCACAAAGGCCAAGTACCCAGGGTCACTTCTGTGGTTAGTGGCTGAGCCGTAACTCTAATCTCGATCTTATAAACAGCAGGGCCTGCTTCTGTTCCCTCTTAGACAGTGGCTCATTAGAAGTTCCAAAGTAAAGGCTGTGCTTTGGGTAGAAATGCGACTTAAATAAATGTAAGCACCCAAGGAGTTTAGTTAAGCCTTCAAGCTATATAAGATGATAGTATTCTGCTTTGCAGGGAGGGACAGTTAAAAAATGTTGTACAGATTTAGACCAGACCCAGAGTTACATCAAAATTATTAACCCATAATTAGGTTGACAACGATAAAATCTCTAACGATAAAATCTTTTGTTAAGCACCTGGCGAGGTATAATGCTAGTGCTAGGAGTGCAAAAATTCCTAAAGCAGAGCCCTTTCCCTCGGGCAAGGGGACATACATGAATGACAGGGCACAGGGTTTATGAGACCATAGGCACATTTAAAGTATGTGAAATCTGCTCACCCTGCCCCTGGTAAGTCTCACAGAGAAGCTGATGCATGAGCTACATCAGAGAGAAATTCTCTTAGCAAACAAGAAGAATACCTATGTGCCAAGGTGATGAAGGACTTGATATGTCTACCAAAGAGTGATAGGTGTGATATGTCTGGAGGGTCAGGGCTAAGTGATGAGAACTTCACTGGGAAGGCATCAAATCTTAAAAGGCAGTTTAAGGCTGGGTCCCATGACTCACACCTGTTGTCCTAGCACTGTGGGGGGCCGAGGCAGGTGGATTACTTGAGCTCACAAGTTCGAGGCCAGCCTGAGCAAGAGCTAGACCTCATAGAAAAACTAGAAAAAATAGAAAAACTAGCTGGGTCTGGTGGCTGGCATACCACCATACCACCTTGGGAGGCTAAGGCAAGACGATTGCTTGAGCTCAAGAAGCTGAAGTTACTATGAATTATATTGATGTCGCAGCACTCAACCCACAGCACCTGAGTGAGACTCTGTCTTAAAAATAATTTTATTTTCAGCATGTTGAAACCAGTTGGGAGAATTTCTTGAGGGAGCTACGGAAATGGAAGGGCAGTTGGGAGACTCGTAAAATAGGTTAGGTGAGAAATGCCCTCACCTAAGAGAGAATAAAAGTAAGAAACAAGATCATTAAAATCTGATCTTTGGAGCTCAGTGCCTATAGCACAATGGTTAGCACAGCACCAGCCACATACACCTAGGGAGCCAGGTTTGAACCCGGCCCAGGCCAGCTAAACGACAATGACAATTACAACAAAAAGCCGAGCATTGTGACGGGCACCTGTAGTCTCAGCTACCTGGGAGGCCGAGGCAAGAGAATCACTTAAGCCCTAGAGTTTGAGGTTGCTGTGAGCTGTGATGCCACGGCACTCTACCAAGAGCAACATAGACTTTGTCTAAAAAAAAAAAAAAAAACTGCCACCTTTGGGTGGGTGATGACACAGGTGAGAATTCTCTCCCCAGTTTCCAAATTGGGTACCTGGAGAATGACAAGCTGTTAACTGAGGAGGAGACTCCAAGCCAGAGGGGGAGGGGGCAGGTGGGACAGAGGGAAGGTTATTCTCTGACATGCAGAGAACAAAGCATCTCAGTGGAGGAGGCCCCTTGACAGTGGAACCTCATGGTCTGCTGCCAACAAAGGAGGGGAGGATTTGGGGTGCTTTTAGTGAGTGATTATCGTGCAGAAAGTGACCAAAGCCGTGGGAATGATTTCGAATCCCCAAGAGGAGAATGTAAGGTACGAAGGCAGCTCAGCGTGGAGCTGAGGGAGGCGCTCAGGTACACAGCCCACTGCAAATGGCAGGTCTGTAAAGTGTCCTGAGAAAGCCTGTTAGGAGGAAAACCAGAATCCTCAAAGTGAAAGAGGGAAATTGTTTTAAAAGGAATGAGTCCATTCATCAGCACTGGAAAAGATGGGAACTCAGAGATGTTATTGAATTCAGTCAGTTGCAGAGTGGTGAGCCCCCATAGAGCAGCGGGCTGAGGAGTGAAGCAGAGTGCAGACTTACGTCAGTCAGGATGTCCAGTGTTTGCCAAAAAGAACAAGGATGGTTTTCCAGGTTGAAATTACAGGACAGACCAGGTACAGTGGCTCATGTCTATATAATCCCAGCACTTTGGGAGGCTGAGGAGGGAAGATCGCTTGAGCCCAGGGGTTAAAGACCAGTCTGGAAGATGTAATGAGACCCTGTGTCTACAAAATACACAAAAATTAGCTGGGTTTGGTGGCACACACCTATAATCCCAGTTACTTGGGAGACCAAGGCTAGAGGATCACTTAAGCCCAGGAGGTCAAGGCATTGAGCTACGATTGTGCCTCTGAACTCCAGCCTGGGCAACAGACCAAGATTCTGTTTCAGACAGAAAAGTAAAGGAAAAGATACAAAACACAAACTTGGTACTGCCTTTGTGATGAAAAGAGGGGTGGGTGGGTGTGTGTGTGGAACATGTTCTGTTTTGTCCCTTCCCATAAATTACCACCAGGTGGTGCTGGTGTCCTAGTCATTCCATAATAAAATACCTGATCGTTTTCTCCATCCACCCTGCAGAACAACTTCAGCAGAAGGACCACCAGATCCTGCTCTTACTGGAAGAGAAGGAGATGATCTTCCGGGACATGGCTGAGTGCAGCACGCCCTTGCCCGAGGACTACTCTCCAACTCAGAGCCCTAGAATCCTCTTCCGCTCCAACACAGAAGAGGCTCTAAAAGGAGGACCTTTGATGAAAAGTGCAATAAATGAGGGTAATTTACAATTCAGCACTGCTTCTTCCTGCATCTCCTCCCAAAGTAGTGTACATGATAATATTATCTGCCAGATTTTACTTGTTTGACTGTAAAATGAAGCACATGAACGAAAAGTTACCCAAAACAAATATTTCACTATAATAAATCATTTTCAGATGAACATCCTTATAACTGCCACCCAGCTCAGGAAATTAAATGTGGCCAGACATCTCCAAGGCCCCATGTGAGCCCTGTCTCTGTCACACCCCCCTCCTTGCAGAAGGAGCAGATATTCTGACTCGCATCAGTAATTGCTTATTTCCATTTCCTCCTGGGTTTGTGGCCCAAACCTCTCTTTTCTGGACACTACAGTTTAGTCTTGCTCAGGTTTTTAGATAGGCATGTTAAGATTTTTAATTTACAGTCCCCACCCCCCTGTCTTCTTTTCTTCTATGCAGATTTTCTTTGAAGGTCCGAATTTTTTGACTTAGATGCTTTCTCACAGTTTAGATTTTATTCATACAACAATTTTGTCCTCTGTTTCCGTCCTGTGCAAAACTGGATTCTGAGGCTTAGTGACTCAGAACCGCTCTCTTTGGCAAGCTGTGTTCTTTCATGGAAGGCACAAATTGCCTTGTCTCTTTTTTTGTGACATGTAAGAAAAGCAGGATAAAAAGATATATACTTGATTTTTTTTTTCCCTCCTCCCTTCATTTACTGATTTTACCATTTCAGTGAAATGGTTTATGGTCATCTGCAAAAGATGACTCATACTTTTCAAATTATATATTATTAAAGATTCATGAATTTAAAGATAATTTGATGAGTTTCAAGTCATTGCCATTCTTAACTGTATTAAAAGTTCAAAATGTCCTATATTTGTCAGTGAACACCTCTTTCTTTGGCGTCTTGAGTTTTAAAATGATACTGTACTGTACTTGGATTTCTCAGATTGCCCCACCTTACTTTCTAGAGGACATCTTTTGGCTGCCCTTGGATCTAGCTTCAGAACCCATGTTCCTCCCAGCAAATTACTCTGCTTTCCCTGTACCCTTTCAGATTACTTAGGCCTCATGTTTATAAGGTTGAAAGTTTCACCTTTAAATTTTTGGTAGAATCCCATTAAAACACACACCCTGGGCTCAGCACCTATAGCTCAGCAGCTAGGGTGCAGGCCACATACACTGGGGCTGGCAGGTTCAAACCTGGCCAGGGCCTGCCAAACAAGAATGACAACTACAACAAAAAAAATAGCTGGGTGTGGTGGCGAGTGCCTGTAGTCCCAACCTGTAGTCGTTGGAGGTTTAAGATATTAAGAGCAAAAAAAAAAGAAGAAACACAAAGAACATCCTTGAGAAATACACCCTAAAAAGCACCTACCACGTATCTGAGTCTGTAGTCCCAGCCTGTACTTCTTGGGAGGCTGAGGCAAGAGAATCATGTAAGCCCAAGAGTTTGAGGTTGCTGTGAGCTGTGATGCTATAGCACTCTACCATAGTAAGACTCTGTCTAAAAAAAAAAAAAAAAAAACCGCAAACACACACCACCACCCCCAAGCTGGGACATTTATCTGAGCAAGGGGAGTCACCTAATCACTCTTTGGAAACTTCTGATCATCATCTCTGTACATATTGTGTATACCATGAATTTTTTTCTTCCCTTGGAAGAAGAGATGTCAGTTTTTCATGTTTCCTTCTTTCCAGTGGAGATCCTTCAGAGTTTGGTGAGTGGAAGCCTGGGAGGCACCCTTGGTCAGGCCATCAGCAACCCTATTGAACTGGAAAACATGGTTGGCCCTATTTCCCTGCCCCGGAGAGCAGAGACCTTTGGAGGATTTGACAGCCATCAGATGAATGCTTCCAAAGGTAAATGGCTTGAACTCAGGTGCTTTTAGAGGCGACCGAACGTGACTGTGTTCTAGTAGTTCTGTCTTCTCCTCCCGTTCATCACTAGATGTTACAGTGAGGTCATAACACACTCAAGAACCTCTCTCAGACCCTTGTTTATTTTGAATAACAAAAAAGATTTTCCTGAAGTCTCAGCTAAGCTGTAGCTAAAGGGTAATAACACTTGTTTTCCTTCCTGCTTCTAGTTCTTTTCTATCAGTGAAATTAATTAGTAATCACTTAACTGCCACCAGGTGGCTTCCTTCTTTTATGAGCACTAGTAAGATTCAGAAAAACACATCCCTAAGCTACCTATGTTGTATTCTCTTCTTGGCATGTCGGTTTAGCATCTTTAAAAAAAAATACCTATTTGGTTTTTGTTTAGGAGGCGAGAAGGAAGAGGGAGACGACGGCCAGGATCTCAGGAGAACAGAATCCGATAGTGGCCTGAAGAAGGTATTTCTCTCTGAAATCGCTGTCTGTGAAGCTCTGTGACACTGCCTTCTGAGTTCATGACTGTTGAAGTTATTCCACTGGCATCTTTTTCGGATGCCTGATTTGCTGCTTTTAATAAAATCTTTATTTTCATCAAGGGGAAAGCACATTTTTAAAACAATCAGTACAATTAAGAGTCCCTAGGTTGTTATGGCTGTTAGGCCTCGTTGGCTAGAACAGTACGTTTATATTCATAACTCCGCCGTGGCCCTGGTGGGACCAGTTTCATTAAGATCAAACCTGATCTTTTTATGGGGCTTCAGTAATAAATAATTCAACCTTAGATCTTCACTGCCTGGCAGTGAGAGGCTGTGGTAGGAACAACATCAACAAAAACAATGCAAGTAGCTACAGGATAACTTGTGTGTAGAAAGACATTGCATTAGGGTAGGATCTTCATTTTTCAAATGCGTGTTTTTTGTCTTACAGGGTGGAAATGCTAACCCCATGTTTATGCTTAAAAGAAACAATGAGGTAAGGACATTCTGAGTTATTTAAAAGAATATGTGTTTCTTATCATTAGGTTAGGAGTATTCATTTTTATTTTTTTGTTACAAACAAGCTAACTCCTGGTTATAATCTGGACAAGTGAACAATAGAGTTGTCAGTTTCCTTTACCTTTTTCATTTCTTTGGCCCCAGTGTGCACTATCTTGAAATTTTGCCAGTTAGAGAGCTGCCTAATAAGATGACCTCTGTGCAGTGTCCTTAAGCAGCCTCTTCATTAGTTGGCTTTCCCTATACATGGGCCGCAAAGCTCCTTGGGGGTTTCCTTCAGTCTCAGCGGATGGAGTAGAGTTTGCAGGAGCCTTTTCCGTAACACACACCTAATGCCCACAGCCACAGGTCTAGAACATAGGCATTTAATTTGTGGGTAACGCTACGTAGTAGTTTCTTATCCTTCCAGTACTCAAAGTTGAGTTTTCTTCTTTGAGTATTGCCTTTGACTTGACATGGCTTTCGACTACAAAGTAGCTCCGGGGACCTTCCAGGTGGAAGTCAGATTCTGATGCAGGTCTGTGTCCCCCTCCTTCCGCTGAGTTCTGCTCACCCTGAAGGGTAACCACACCACTTCCACTCAGCTCTCTCCTCAGCTCCTCCCCTGAGATGATCTTCAGGGTCACTGCCACCTCCACAGTACATTCTGAGCATTTGGCTTTGTGTGTCTCCCGAGTAGACTCAGATATGTAATAGGTGCTTTTTTGGGGTTACTTCTCAAGGGCGTTCTTTGTGTTTCTTATTTTTCTTGCTCTTAACATAATATCTTAAACCTGGGAGGAACTTTGCTTGTTGATATGGAAGTCTGAGTACAGTGGTGTTCTGGAGAAGTTCCCCCCACCATGTGCTCATCTTTAAACGACACAAACCTCGGCTTACATGGCCTGCTTGCCGCCCAAAAGTTATTTGGTAGTTTGTCCTTCTGTTTGGCAATTCTTCCCCTGCATTGAGTAAGAAGAGTCAAGGTGAGAAGGAGTTAAAGACCAGTTTGTTTTCAGGCATTCCAGTATGGATTACACAGTGAGTCCCACAGGTCTCTGTGGCTTCCCTTCCTTTGTATTAAGAATAAACAGAAATAAGGGATACAGAATATTCTCAAAAAAGCTAAGCCAAGTAATTACCTTATGTGTTTTGGTTTTAAGTAATTAAAGTATTATAAAAGGAATACATATCCATGGTAGAAAAGTAACATAAGTTTTTTATTAATAAACAGTTCCACCACTGAGCAATAACTAATGTTACATGTTTGACTTTATATTTTAGGCCTTTTCTTCTACATAGTGTAATTCAAATGTCTGAGTTGCACGTGTGTGTATAAAAACAGTTTGTCTGACACTTGCTAGAGCTCACATACAGCTTTTAACTCGTAACGCGCATTACAAGCATTTCCCCGGGGTGCGTTGGTATCAGAAGCATGCCGCTGAGCAGCTGCTTGTCATTGTGTCCTGTACCATAATCTGTTTAATCTTGCTGGTAGTTAATTCTTTTTCTACTTTCTGATTTTTAAATAATTCATTCCAGAACATCCTTGTGCGTACCTTTTTGGCACAGCTGTTTAATTATTTCCTTATCACGCTAGATTAGAAGTTGCTGAAAGGAAGTTACTCAGCATTTGACCCACCCCATCCGATACCAGAGTGCCCATGTCCATCTTACGTTCACCAACATGATCATTTTTTAACATTTGTTTAGTCAGATAAGTTTAAGTGGCATTTCTTTATTTCGCATTGATTGGATTTTAAATAAGGTTAAGTCACCTCAATATGTAATTGCCCATTTGTATTTCTTTTGTAAATGGCTGGCGTATGTTCCTGGCCCCTCTTTCTATTTTTTTTTTTTGGTCCATATTGATCTGTGATACCTTTCTTAAATCAAGAATTTTTTTTCATTTGACTTTGTGTTCACATTTGTCCTTTGCCTTTTAATTTTACATTTTTACATAGTAAATTTTGCAAAAACATTTTTGTGTGGTTTCTTCCATTACTTCTGTGTTTGAAAGGCTCCCTATTTCAAGGTCAGAAAACATTCTCTTAGGATTTCTTGTAGCCCTTGTGTGGTTCATTTTTTTTACTCATAACATTTTCATCTATTTGAACTTTTTTTTTTTTTTTCAATTTTTGGCTGGGGCTGGGTTTGAACCCACCACCTCTAGTATATGGGGCTGGCACCCTACTCCTTTGAGCCACAGGCACTGCCCTGAACATTTTTTTAATGTAAGCCAGGGTCCCAACTTAGTTTTTTCTAGAAATTTAGCCAATTTTCTCAGAGCAATTAACTGAATATTCTTTTCTTGCTCATTGATTCCACATGCTACTTACCTTGAGGGATGGTTTCTAGATTTTCTTTTACACTGTGTATGCCATTTGTATGCTGGTCACTTTAAGTAATGGAAGCTTTATGATATATTTCAAAGCATGCTGCTAATCCCTCCTATACACAGTTGTTTTGTTTGGTCTCTTGCTTTTCTTGGCAGCTTATACCCACTTATTCTCTGTGGGGCTTTCAATTGGAAAATATTTTAGGAAGGGCAGCACCTGTGGCTCAGGGTAGGATGCCGGCCCCATTATACCAAGGGTGGCAGGTTTGAACCCAGCCCCGGCCAAACTGCAACCAAAAAATAGCCATGTATTGTGGCGGGCTCCTGTAGTCCCAGCTACTCGGGACTTGGTTTAGAATCCCCTAAACCAAGGAGTTGGAGGTGCTGTGAGTTGTGACGCCACGACACGCTACAGAGGGTAACAATGTAAGACTCTGTCTCTAAAAAAAGAAAAGAAATATTTCAGGAAAATAGAAGCATGTCGTTGTATTTTAAGGATGCTGTCTGTCAGGTGACCTTGTCGTGTGACGGACTCTGAAATGAACGTTCCCACTTTGTTCCTTTTGCAGCAGCTTGTCCAGAGCATCGTTCATCTCCACGAGCTCCTGAGCACTCTGCAGGTGCGTGGCTCTCCCCACCGTGTGCCTCCTCGGGGAGAGAACAGCCATAAAGAGACCACTGTTGGCTTGGGTCTTTGAGTTTTATATGTTGCTTCTCTAGATCCTCAGTCTAGAGACTAGTTCTTGTGAGAAAAATCGCAGAATGTGGGGGTTAGAATACTACCGACCGTGAAAGAGTAGAATTGGTGAACAACTGGTAGGCTGTGGCTACTACTTGATAACCATTCCACAAAGCTCATGGAGTGCTCACATGCATTTGGGAGATCATTTTACTCTAGAAAGCCTTGTGGCATGATTGTGAGTTCCTTCCTTCTGAATTCCTTCTCTCTCTGATATTTGGATAGGGTGGCACTCCTTGAACAACTACTACTGAGTTAGTCCTTCCTGGGAACATCCTCAGATTCTGCTCACGTCCTTTCTTGAAGTCCTAAACTGTCTCGTTCCCACCTCCAAAATACACACATGCCCCTTCACCGCAGGCAGCACCAGTGGCTGCAGGCAGCGTGTCACCGGGTTTGACTAAACACTAAACTCCTGCTCCTGAGGCCCCTGTTTGATAACTGCCCACAGTTGTCCTAGAGCATTTGGATCCAACCAGCTTGAAAAGCAAGGAAGGGAGTCGTAGTCCTTACGATGCCAGGCTCCCTCACTGTGGGCTCAGGAAGGGTCCCCAAGGTTGGCTGTCCTCCCAGCCAAAGTGGCACAGCTCACCTCCGTGTGTCCCCAGGGTGTGGTGCTGCAGCAGGACAGCCACATCGAGGACCAGAAGCTGCTGCTGAGTGAGAGGGCACTCACCCGGAGCCTGTCGCGCCCCAGCTCCCTCATCGAGCAGGAGAAGCAGCGCAGCCTGGAGAAGCAGCGCCAGGACCTGGCCAACCTGCAGAGGCAGCAGGCGCAGCTCCTGGAGGACAGGCGCCGGCGTGAGCGCGAGTGGGAGGCCCGTGAGAGGGACCTGCAGGAGCGCGAGGCCCGGCTGGCTCAGCGTGAGGAGAAGGTGCAACGGGGCCAACAGGACCTGGAGCGGGACTGGGAGGAGCTCCAGCAGAGGAAAGGCGCCTACCAGTGTGACCTGGAGAGGCTGCGGGCCTCCCAGAGGCAGCTCGAGAGGGACCGGGAGCAGCTGCGGCGGGACGTGGCCGAGCGCCTCAGCCAAACGCAGGTAGAGCGGAGCCTGTGCCCAGAGGCGGGGCTGCTTGCCAGCAGGAGGGGGCAGAGGGTTGGTCACCTGTCACTGTGCAGCCACCTGAGGACCCTCTGTGTGCCCATCTCTGTGAGAAAGGGAACAGAGATAGGAAGCCTGCTACTGCAAGTCTTTGTTTTGTCCTGAAGGGGGAGAAGGGAGAAGCAAGTCTTTTTCTGCTCTTTGCATCTCTAAGGGGAGAAAGGACGTGGCTAGGCCCAGGGGGTGAAGGGGAAGGTAAGTGGACCTTTGGAGTTGACTGGCACTTCCCTCATTCGCCACCAGTATAGGCCAGAGGAGCCTCGGCATCTCCCAAAGCTCTGTACCACCCAAGAAACCAGCCATGGCCATCACTGAGGGAACTTGCAGCCTGGTAGGGAAACACTGAGGAGAGAGGAGGGCCCATAATCTCCAGATAGCAGGAAATGACTTCGCTGCCAGTCCGGGAACAGCCCGTGGGGTCAGCTAGAGAGGGAAAGCCCACCCAGCAAGTGGCCACCGCTCATCCCGGGTGATATTCCCTCCTGGGATGTTCCGGCAGCTGGGTCCAGCATAGGTCCTGGTCTGCCTTGCTGCGTGGAGGAGGCCTGCCTTTCTCTGTGGCTGTGGCTTCCGCAAGAAGGCCTTGCCCTGTTCCCCACTCAGTGACTCCGCGTTCATCACAGTGATGTTCCATGGTTACTCTGGAACGCAGGCCCTTGCAGCAGGTGGAGGGTCTGGGTGTACACAGCTCTGCCTGTCTGCAAAATGCATGTCATTTTGTCATTTGATTGATTAATTGCCCTTGGACCATGAAAGAAAATTAGACTGACATCTTCCAGAGCAGGGGGCGGTTTTAACCCTCGGCACAGGTTTTTGAACATATGATCTGGGTGTAGCAAATGTTCTCTCTGCTTTACCTTTTATGCCACAAGGATGGATTCCACCCCTCCCCCGATAAAACCACTGGGGCTCTGGCAAAAGGAAGAACCCAGGAAGAGAGCACAGATGAGCCGATCCTCTTTATCTTTGGTTTAACCTTTGACCAGGATTTTGGTATTGGCTTGGCAGCTCGACTCCACTTACCCTCTAACCTAAAAAGAACCTGAGGCTTCTGTAATTACTTTGCCCAGAAATAATTATCTATATCCCTATCTAAATCAGTCTTAAAATAAGTAGCTTGTTTACTCAAGGAATGGGAGTTCTTCTCTAAGCTGCCTGTCAAAGGTACTATTAATTCTTTATGATGCTGGAGTTAGTGCATGCAATAAAAATATTAATGGTAGCAAAGGTGATATTTTTGTAGGAACTGTAGGGCAGTAAACGAAGCTGAGATGTTCTGAATCTTTTTGCAATTATCCTGTGGCATCCACAGAAATGGGCAGGCACCCAGCCAGCATGCCCAGTTGAGTTCAGCCGGTGTGCACGGTAGGGCATCTGGGTGCTGACGGCCCCAAGGTCAAGCCCCTTCTCTTAAATGTGTGCAGGTTTCACATCAACACACCAAGCTGATGAGGATCCCATCCTTCTGTCCCAGTCCTGAGGCGTCCCCCTTGCCATCTGCACCTTCAGTAGCCAAGTCAGGGTCTTTGGACTCAGAACTTTCAGCGTCACCAAGAAGGAACAGCATCTCTCGGACACATAAAGAGAAGGTGCCTTTTCACATACTGAGTTCAACCGGCCAGCCAGACAGAGCGCCAGGAGGGCAGAGCCAGGCCCCAGTGCCCACCTCAGCCCCAGCCCGCCTATTTGGGTTGGCTAAGCCAAAGGAGAAGAAGGATAAGAAAAAGAAGAGCAAAGCCAGCCGCTCGCAGCCCGGCGGTAAGTCCCCATGCCCACCCTCCCTGTGGCCATGGTGTCTGTACACGCTGAAGAGAGGGTAGATCTTAGTGCCATGGGGGATTTAAAAAGGTGCGGCACAGATGTGTGAAGCCAGACTGTCACCTTCTCACTAAACCCACTTGCTGAGAACATGAACCCAGAGGAGCCCGCTCTGTGTGGCACATGTGCAGAGGGGAGGACGCGTGTCTGAGGCGCTGCCCAGCTGAGGCACTGGAGCTCCCTACGTGGAGTCGTCCAAGTCCTCTCTGCCTTTCCAAGCCTGGCCTAGTAAACAGTAACGACCACTAGCATTGGTGATATAGTTCTCAAATGACTGTGATACTGACGCTGTTAACTCCAGAGGAAATGAGGAACCCAAAGGCGAGAGGTTCCCTGGTGTGCCAGCGGTCACAGGCCCGGCTTAACTCACACGGCACGTGTTTATATGTGTCCTCCTGGCCCTCCTTGGGACTGCTTGATCTCTCCCTTCTGTGTGAGAGGTTAAAGAGAAATTTATATTTTCCGGGTCTATTTAGAAATATGAATCCTGGTGTTTATTGTAAAAGTTAAAAAGAGCATTAGTGAAAAATATCGATAAGGACCTCACTCAGTCAGTTTGGATCCCACTGTATGGAAGGTGACCTGCCTGTAAGGCCCAGTCACCATTCCCACCACAGAAGACTTCGGTTGGGGAGGGGGTCAAGTGAAAAGAACATTTTTTTCTGAATTTCTTTTCTTTCTTGGTTTTCACTTTTGCAGATGGTCCTGCAGAAGTATCAGCTGAGGGTGAAGAGATTTTCTGCTGACCCTTCTCCCTGCCAAGGCAGCCACTTCCTGGCCCTGGTCAGGGGTTCTCAGCCCACCTGTCCTGCTGTCTGTGCATGAGTCTCTTACACTGGACGCCCACTGCTCCTCAGTGTCCAGTCCTCCTGGGTAGGCCCAGGCTCTGGACAAAAGGAACAGATAGTGTTGAGTGTTAGGGTGGGGAGGGAGGCCCAGACTCCGCTTTGGCTGTGGCTTGTGGCTGCTGAGGACCTGCTGGTTGGGGCTGGCCCTACTTGAGGTGCTACACTAAAAGTAGGGGCCCCAGAAGTGCAAGCAATGGTTCTGGACATGTCAGGAATTCCTAAAGGCTCAAAGAGCATTTCCAAATGAAGTCTGAAACTCTTTTATTTGGGGGAACATAACCAAACCAGACAGCAGGTAGTTTGTACTTCATCTGTGTATGTATCTGTATGTGGTGACCTCTCTGCATACACATATGAAGCGTGCCAGAAGTACACACAGTCCACACCAGATGTCTGGTTGGCTCGGCTCGGCAGCAGAGGGAATGCCCGGTCTACCTAGTAGCCCCTGGGTACTCAGAGCTTCACCTGGGAGACCTCAGAGACCCCATGAGTTCCCTTTAAGCCCACCCCGTGCACACATCACCCCCACCCCCTTTGTTTGCATGTATTTCTCATTTCATTTTAGAAGGGATGACAAACGTTTGTGAAAACAGTGAGAGGAGGTGTGATGTGCATAAAACACGTGGTCTGTACCACCTTGACCTCAGTGTCTCAGGTACTACAAAAAGTATCTCATTTTCTCATCAAGTGCAGAAGAAACATCCTGGCTTTCCGAGATATCTGCCCACATGTTCTGGGCACACATGAAGTAGAGAAGCCCCCTCACCATTTTCCCTGTAGTGTGACACTTTCTGGTTGTCACTGACCACTCAGTAGTGGCCAGGCCCTCCTGGCAAAGTTCCTGAGCCCTCACAGGCACCCCCCAGGGCAGGTGCTACAGCCTGGCCCTGCCAGAGGATCGCACCTGGCAGCACACAGTGAGGGCCACCCGCTCTTCCCTCAGCTTGGCCGTGCCATTTTCCCCTCCAGGATGGGGCAGGAGCTGTGCTCTGTGTCCCCAGCAAAGTTGTCCCACCCCACGCCAGGACAGTTGGCTGAGAAATAGGTTCAGTTACAGGGTTGAGCCCTTCTGTCCAGTTTCTCCCGGAACTGACCCAGAGGGGCTGGGACAAGAGTCAGAAGCCCTCTGCAAAATTTGGTTACTTAAAGGCAGTGTCTTAAATGTAAAGGTCTGCTGGGGAGTTGCACTCACCCTGAAGAGGGCGCTGTGCTGCCTGCCGCTGCTTTGCTTTTTTCTTCTCTCTGCTGTGTTCTGGTCTGAGTTGGCTTTGAGACTTCTCAACAGCTAGTATCTGCAGGACAGTTCATTGGTAACGCTTCCTCTGAGGCCCCTTGTGTTACAAAGGGAGACCTTGGGAAGTCCTGTGCTTCACACGTGGCCTTCAGTTTCTGCTTTCTGTCCCTTAGAAGCATGGGACTTTGAAAATACTTAAAAAAAACAAAAATATCTGTAACTTGGTGCTTGTTGATGAATTGCAAGCTGGCCTTGCAGATGGAGATATTTATCTTTCAGTTTATTTGAAAGAGGTCTGGTTTTAAATTTGTAGCCTAGATTTATTTTATTTATTGTGTGTGTGTGTTTGTGTTTCTGTTTTTAAGGGTTAACCAATACTAGTCCAGCAATTTAAACTGTCTGATCAGTGCTGAGAATGCGTCGGCAGCCAGCACTGCTCACTCAGCAGTGTCCATCCAAGTGCCTTGAAGGCCCAGGTGGAATTTAAGGGTTGGGAAGGTCTCTCTGTCCTTCTCTGTCGCCACCACCTCATTCTTACATCGCAGTATGTCTTCCCCCTCATTTGAGAATTAAGAAAGTTGCCACTTGACCTACCTTTACCTGTTTTTGTCATGGAGATTTCCTACCCTTCAGAAACAGACTTCAAGACCAAACCCAACTGATTTTCTATTGAAACCATAATGTATTCTCCCAAGGACTCTTAACAGCTGAAGTTGTATGTTTTCACCAGTCATAACAACTCCAGGTTACAGCTGAAACCTGTCATATCTTGGCTTACATCCACCATAGGGCTCAGCAGTCTGTCCTTGTCACTGGCTCTGAGTTCCTCACTTGGGGTTTGCAGGACAGTGTGTGCAGCCAGGCACAGTGGCTCACGCCTGTAATCCTAGCACCCTGGGAGGTTGAGGTGAGAGGATCACTTGAGCTCAAGAATTTGAGGCTTCAGTGAGCTTTGGAGATACCACTGTACTCTAATCAGGATGATGGAGCAAGACTCTGTCTCAATCCCCCCACCCCCCCAAAAAAGACATGCATTTCTTCCCTGTGTATGTGAAGGCTGGGTAACCCTGTTCTCCGGGTTTGAAATGATGAGGGGGGTCAGTGCTGATGAGATTACTTCCACCCACATTCTTTACAAAGTGCTGTGGATGCTGTAATTTACCATCCATGCCACACAGCTCAATATTGACATTAAGAGTGTCTTCTTTCAAGTAGCTGTGATATTGAACTTTGGTTGTTTTGGTAGTCTTTTTTAAAATGGAGATTTCACCTCTGCCCACACTCCATTAACTTAAAACGATTTGGTCAGGTTCTAGTTGGACATGTTGAGAATTAGAAGAGACCCCTGAATTTCCCCCAAACTTCATCTGGGAATATAGCCCACAGTGCAGAGAGCCACTTACCAAGAACTGTGCTTTTACATACCTCTGCCATCTCTTTTTCCCTTTTGAAATTGACCTCCATGGGACTTACTGTGTTTGGGGGTTACCTGGGTTGTGACTGCTTGTGCTTTGCTTATGACCTTGAGGATTGCTCTGGTGACTGAGGCTAAACCCCTGTTTGGTTTCCTCTCCCATGAGAAGAAGTGGCTTTCTAGGTGACGCAGGTCGAAGTCCCCACACTGTTTCCACACAAGTGACCCATGTCTCTCCATCAAGCTAAAGAAACCAGATGCCTGAAATTTTGGGGGGGCAGATGGAGATGGTATTTGGTGTCCCCAGGCTTGCAGAACCTGGTGAACGTCCATGAAGGATACTTCATCTTGCCTTTTGTGTATCATCTCAGTAGTAGTCGCCATCCTAGTCGGGTGACATGCACTTTAAATGCTCTCACAGTTGGCTTCATTTTTGAGACAATCAAAGTGTGTTTTCTTAAAAAATGAAGAGGGTTAAAACATGCAAATTGCCATATTCCACCTTTGCCAACCTCTCTCTACCTACAGGAGAGCAATCTGTGGGGAAGAAATCCTTAGCAAGATTTTTTTTGAAAAGGTACGAATCTTACCTTTTTCCCCTTATGTGTCTCAGGGTAATACCACTCAAAGTCATCCCTTCGCTGATTTTCTCCCTTGTTTGTTATCTTCCCAAGTCCTATTAGAAAGCAAAAAATTTTGAGACCTTTATTGTTTTATTAAAAGGAAGGGACAGATGTTGGTGTGCGAGGGTTTAATTAAATACGTCCGTCCTTAAAGGGTGGAACCATAACCTTATAGGCCAGAACGTGATCCAGAAGTTGCTCTCCAGAAAAGTACTTTAGATTTCATTCTTTTGTCTTTTTGTCTCTAAAGCTCTTTTTCTATAGCCAGTTCTTTCTTCCCAAGGATTTTGGTGTTTGCATTGATCCTGAAGTTTACTCTACCAGTGGGTGGCAAGTTGTGCCAGGAGACCAGCCAGGCTTCAGGAGGAGTTTAGAAAGGTGGTCCTGGTGAGGGGGCCTCAGTGGCCAGAAAGACGGTGGCTCTGAGGTCACCCCAGACACTGCAGAAGATACCTACCCTCTGTGTTTGGATGCCCTTGACACATAGAAACCTGAAAGTAACAGGTTGGCTGAAATGGTGACGAAGCCTACAGGAGATAATGTGCCTTGCCTTGGGACTGTCTTGTTAAGTCTATCCTCAGAAAGGAGAGGATAAAGAGTTTGTTTGGGTTTTGCTCTTAATTTTTTTTCCAACATAGCATGACATTCCTAGTTAACCAGAGCCTTGGAATCTACTGCCTGCTGGCCAGGTTTTGAAAAGTATTTTAATGCTGCCATAAAAGGAATAAAAAGAGGAGTGGGAGAGATAAAGGCATCTTTCCACACACTCATCTAATCTGTCAAAAGGTTGACAGGTTATGAATTATTTCTCCATCTCACTAAGGTTTAACTGTCAGCAGCCCCCACTGGCTCAGTGTCCCTTGCCACACAAGTGAGTGACCTGTGATGCAGACCAGAGGAGCTTCTGCAGGAAGCACACACGCTGTTCACCCCAGACCTTCCCGGCGTGATTGTGCCCCTGCCTTCATCACCACCGGGCAGGACGTACAGTCCAGGGCACTGACGTGGGACGCGCCCAGCTAGTTTGCCTTTGGTTCAGGGTTAGCCCTGTGCTTCCCTGTGTGTCGGTTCCCCGCACAGGCTCATGGAGGAGACTCCAGCGAGAGCCTGCAGGAGGGTCATCAGGACACACCTCATACCTCTGCCCTCATTGCTTCTTTCTAAATGCTATATGAACATTGCTGTGCTGAAGCCTATCAAAAGATGGGTCAGAACCCAAATGCTGTATATTAATTTGTAATTATGTACAAAGTGAAGCAGTTTTATGTAAGGATTTTTTTCAGTGTGCTGGAATTTTGCCACAACATACTGGCTTTTTATTTATCTTCCTTTCTAGTTACTGGCTTCAGACTCTTGTAAAGTCCCCCTCAGCCCTTTCAAA
Organism: Otolemur garnettii; assembly: GCF_000181295.1. Classification (NCBI taxonomy): domain Eukaryota; kingdom Metazoa; phylum Chordata; class Mammalia; order Primates; family Galagidae; genus Otolemur; species Otolemur garnettii. Next base: position 9,885,817 of record NW_003852424.1, read on the forward strand.
AAAATAAATTCCTTTGAAGTCTTGATTGTTGCTGTGACTTATTCCTGTTCCTGGTAAAAGGGAGACTCCCTTCCCCAATTCTGAGGAGAGCCTTCTCCCCAGTGACAAGGTTCCTGTGCCTTTGGAAGGTGGGTTCAGGAAGGAGAGGACTTCTGTACCAGCGGCCGCTGGGAACCTGTCATTCTGCCCTGGAGCATGGCTCCAAATCCAGCGGTGATGGATTAGCCCTGAAATTACAGGGTTTGTATTTCCAGGTAAATCTGTGCAGTGAGGGCTAGGCGCCTGTGGCTCAAGTGGCTAAGGCACCAGCCACTTACACCTAAGGTGGCGGGTTAGAATCCAGCCCAGGCCGCCAAACAATGATGGCTGCAACCAAAAAAAAAAATAGCCAGATGTTGTGGCGGGCGCCTGTGGTCCCAGCTACTTGGGAGGCAGAGGCAGGAGACTCGCTTGAGCCCAGGAGTTGGAGGTTGCTGTGAGCTGTGGTGCCACAGCACTCTACCCAGGGGGACAACTTGAGGCTCTGTCTCAAAAAAAAAATCTGTGCAGTGAGTATGTTTTTGCTGTAGAACTCCCGAGCCTTAATGTCAGTTCACCTTTCCTTGCCCACTTTCTCAGACCCAGACGAGAGCAGTTGCCAAAAGCTGATCCAAGAAGAAAAAGCCCTCCTTACATGTAGGCTGATCTCAGGAGCTGGGCCTTCCCAGAAACTGCTGAAATACACAGTATGAGCTATCATAGGACCTAGGGCATCTTTTCCTAACCTGCTGGCTGCTTGTCTGACCCTGAGCTTTCTGGACTTGTAGAAAGGCCTCTTACATCCTAGTGGGCATTTCAGAATTGCACTGCCTGGGTAAAGAGAGTGGGCATGGCTGCCCGGAATCTTGGCTCTGCCACTTTCTAGCTCCCTGCCCTGCCTCCACCTTTCAACCAAAAAGAATAAAGTCCTGCTAGGCTGCCAAGTGTCTCCTTTTCCACTTGGAAGTGCACAGATTTCTTAACAGTCTTTTGTAAGCCCAGACACAGCTGCCTACCCAAGAGCCAGTGAAATACTGGTCCCTTTTCACCCACTTGCTGCCCTTAGCTGTCCCCTACCCCACTGGGCAGCCCATCCTGGCCGGGGTCCATGGTGGCCCTCATCCCACTGAGACATCCTCAGCTGGGCAAGTGGAGTGATTCCCATGGCCTCCCTCCTCGGCTCTCCACTGTGTTGGTCCTGAGCCAGGGACAGGCTCTGTCTGAGAGGCAAGGGAGCAGGAAGGTTCCATTCTTCTCTTCCAGAGGCACGAAGCAGAGCGCTGGAGATTACTAGACAGCCACTCAGTGGGGTTCACGTCTTCGCCTGCTCCCTAGGGGAGGCTGCTGTGCCCAGAGCCTCTGCCACAGCGTAAACCTGTTCACCAAGTGGCTTATACAAAAAGTAGCCACTTTTGTTTGAAGGTCCCCCATCCCAAGGAAAGCCCATGATCTGGAGGGGCATCCTTCAGCTGGCCAGCCATGCACAGGCAGCAGTGGCTCTGTGGGAAGGAGCACAAGTGACCCTGTGTTAGGACGGATGTCTAAACCGTGATCAGGGAGAGAACTTTAGGAAACCAGAAAACAAAAGCCCAGGGAAGAGCTTGTGGGGAGAGGACATGCCACCCACAGGTCTGGTGACTGCCTCGTGGTGGCTTCACGGAGGCTTTGACAGAGCAACCTCACCTTCTGGGCTTAGGCAATTATCTTGCCTCAGTCTTCCAAGTAGCTGGCATTACAGGTACCCACCACAATGCCTGGCTATTTTTTTTGTTGCAGTTTGGCCAGGATTCGAACTGGCCACCCTCAGTATATGGAGCCAGCACCCTACCCACTGAGCCACAGGCGCCTCCCGGTTCCTTTGTTCTTCAAATGGTCCCAATTTCTTCAGGGGCACAGCCACAGGCTACCCACAGGGTGTGCTGGATTGATCCCCACCTGTCACTCCCTGCCACCCCTGTGGGTGTCCCCAGGGCCCAAGAGGAATCTCCGGCAGGGGAGGGAGGGTGTGCCCCAGATATGAGGAGTGTGGTCCCAGGGTAGTGCCCTCCACCTCCATCTCCCATGCCTGCTGCCTCTGCAGGGCCAGGGGCCTTTCAGTATCCAAGTTCTAGCCAGCACCTCCTGTGATAATTGGGAGACTCTCCTCCTTCATGAGAAACAGGACACCAAGGCCTCAGTAGGAGAATTGAGGGAAGGGACCAGCAGGCTGAGAGCCAGGCCTGTGCTTCCCTCCCTCCCACCCTCCTCACCCCTTCTTTTGTCCCTGAACTTCCCACCCCACCCCCAGCTTGCAGAGCAGGAGCTGGACAGTTGCCTGGACAACCTCAGTTCTTCCCAAGCATTGCCTGGGTTTCTATGGCTCCAAAAAGAAGGACCCTGGTCCTGTGAAACAGTGCGGCCCTGACATAGGGGTATCCCTCTGTCCAGGAGAGCTGCGGACGGATGGAGGCCAAGAAGCCACGCAGAGTGTGCCAGGTTGGGCCCAGACTCCAGTCCTGCCATTTAAAAGCTGAGTGACCCTGGACAAGCTAGTAGACTGCTCTGTCTGCGTTTCCTCTTTCAAACTGGCCTGATGTGGGCACACGTACCTTGTGGATCAGTTGAGATGTTCAGAGGAGGGTATGCTTGGTGTCAGGGAACTCTGGGGCAGTGTTGCACCAGTGGCCCTGGGTTCTCCTGTCCCGTGGAGGAGAGCTCCCAGGTAGATTCTACCTTCTCCATCTGTCTGGACAGCACCAGAGGACAAGTTCAGGGCACCTCTTGTCTCTGGCCTCTGTGTGGGCTGAGCCTGGGTCAGAGCACCCATCTTCCCTTCCTTTACCCAGGGAAGCTGTCCCTGAGAGCCAAGGCAAACCTGGCCCACCTTCCCTCCTGCTGCTGAGGCACCTGGGTAGGTCTGCCCCTACCCAGACAAGATGACTCAGTCCTCCCCAACCCTGCTGGCCAAGCCTCTCCGCAGCTGGCCTCAGGCTGGGACAACAGTGAACCCCAATGCTCCTGTTCCCAAAAGTGGGCAGAGGCCCCTTTGTCCACACCTGTTTTCCAAGGCTAGGGCACTAGGAAGAAAAGACAGGTAGGACTATCCCAGGAGCCTGGAAGTGGCAGGAAGTAGCCACCACTTCTCTGCCAGCAGGGCCAAGTCTGGAGGGGGATGTCAGTTCCAGCTGTCTCAATCACCCAAGGCCTGCACAAGGGCCTAGAATAGCAGCTTAGCCAACCCCAGCTCCCACCAACAATGGTGGGGCCTCTGGGACCCTTCCTAGGACAGGAAGCCCCCCAGGGGCTCCCTCAGCTTCTCCCACTGGGATGAGGGCAACTCTTGGAAAGCAGATTGGCCAAGCTCAAGCTGCTGGATCTGGAAACACACTCAAGTTGACATCCGTGGGCTCCTCTCCTTGTGTCCTGAGGCAACACGCTTCGCCTCTCAGAACTACAGCTTAATGGCAAAATAGGGAACATGGCACCTACCCCACCCAGTTATTATAAGAAAAAAACATATATATACAACTCTTTCTTTCCTGCTTGGCAAGAAGAGAATGAAAACATGAAGGCCCGACCTGGATTAATGTGCACACCTGCTTCCCTAACGGGGGTCTGACAGGTATGAGCATTTACTATGACTTGGGGGATCCCAGATGGTTTCAGAGTCATCTCTGGGTCAAAGAAAGTTTGTCCGTGTTTGGTTTTCGTAGAATAAGTTCTCTTGGGCCTCAGTACTCAGGAGAAGGAGGAGCACTCACTGGCTGAGAAGCCCACAGGATTGTGATCTTGTGAACCCTAAACATTGTGAAGGGGGTTGAGTCTCCTCACTGGTAGGTGATCGCATCAGAGTTCACAGGACACTGGTCCACACCATCTGAAGGAAAGACCTGAGACTTTCACCTTAGACCAGTGTTTTTCCAGAGCGTAGTCATTAGATCCCCTGCTTTAGAGTTATCTGGCTGTGTATCCCTGCATATCTCTGGACCCAACCCCACATTTAATGAGTCAGTGCTTGGAAGGAGGGAGCCAGGGAAGTTTTGACTAACACCCTGAGGGTTGTGTATACTAAAGCTTGAGAGCTGCTGGAATGCCTGTGCCCTGATGCAGTTGCCTCTTGGACATGAGTTTGAACTACAGGGGTCCAATTACCCGAGTTCTTTCAACCAAAGGAAGAGCGAAAATACAGTATTCTCAGGATACAAAACCTACCTACATGGAGGGCTGATTTCACACACACGAGTTCCGCAGGGTCAACTGTGGGACCTGGAAGTACAGGGGGGGTTGGCATAAGTCAGGATCCTGGAACCAATCCCCTACAGGGGAAAGTGGGAGGAGGGGACCAGGGGAAGCCAAGGTAAAGCAAGAATCGTGCCAGGATGGAAAGAAGTATGGAGAAGCTGCAAAGAACTCAGAAGAGACCTATTTGATCATTTGACCCTGCAATCCCATTACTAGGTAACTACTCAGAAAGGGAAAAAAAATCATTATATCATAAGGACATTTGAACTAGATTCACAGCGCAATTCAAAATCGTCAAGATGTGGAAACAACCCAAGTGCCCATCAACCCATGAATGCATTAATAAACTGGTGTATGTATACCACTGAATACTAGTCAGCCATAAAAAAAGATGAAAGACGTTTTACATCTTTTACATTAACCTGGATGCAATTGAAACACATTCTTCTTACCGTGTTTCCCTGAAAATAAGACACTGTCTTATATTTATTTTTTCTCAAGAAGGCACACTAGGGCTTATTTTCAGGGGATGTCTTATTTTTATTAAGTATAATACAACTATCTACATTTATTCAAATACAGTTAAGTTGGGGTGGTGCCTGTGGCTCAGAAGGTTAGGGCACTGGCCCCATATACCAGAGGTGGCGGGTTCAAACCCAGCCCCTGGCCAAAAAAAAAACCAAATACAGTTGAGTCATCTTCTTCTGGAACCTGACAGCGGGAGCCAACCTTGTTGGTGGGGCTGGCGCTAGTGATGCCAGTGAACTCCTTTCCCCTAGCCGTTCACACGTGTGCAACAGGATGCCTGAGACCACAGTTACCACACAAGCACCCGCGGAAGTGCGAACAGCTCGGAGAAAGGAGCTGTGGCAGATAAAAGGTATTCCAGTCCTCTTTACCGCTCCGCACTGAAATGCAGGGTGTGGCTATGCAGCGTATCTAGGTCTTATTATGGGGGTAGGACTTATATTTAACAAATGCATAGAAATCCTGCTAGGGCTTATTTTGGGGGTAGGTAACATGGTAGTAAAGTATCACAAGAACGGAAAAGCATGGGAGGCTGAGTTAGAGACCAGCCAAGAGCAAGACCCCATCTCTACTAAAAAGAGAAAAAATTAGCCATGCATTGTGGCAAGCACCTGTAGTCCCTGCCACATGGGAGGCTGAGGCAAGGAGATAACCCAAGATTTTCAGATTGCTGTGAGCCAGGGTGCCATGGCATTCCACCCAGGGCACAGAGTGAGACTCTGTCTCAAAAAAAAAAAAAAAAAAAAGTGGAAAAGCAAGTACCTAATGTACTCAATACTGATATGAAGCCAGTAGATAAATACATACATTCCCACACAAGAGAAACTCAATTCAATTCACATGGAGGGAGGGGGAAGGAAGGAGGAGTGGTGTTCTCTCACTTAATGGGCACAATGTAAGGGTATATGGCACACCTCCTGGATGGGGGCCACAACTACATAACAAATGCAAACATTGTAACCTAATCATCTGTACCCTCATATTAATCTGGAAAAAAAAAAAAGAATCCTGCTAGGAGCTCCCACCTCCTTGAGCAGTGGGTCCTTTCCACTCTGCAAAAAGAAGTTCCTCGGTGGAATCCGGCTCTTGTTCTGCAAACCATTCTCCACCAGCATCCTGACTGTGCATGAATAGTGGTGAGCAACAGCTGGACTTTGGGCAAGGCATTGAGCGTCAGTGCCTTCTTCACCTGCCATGTAGAGACGATACACCCTCAGAGGGCTGGGGTGAGGACACAGTGACAGGATGGAGCCCAGAATAAATGCACCACAGATGTTTCCTCCCATTGCTGTTGTACGGACCTTGTCATGAAGGGCCAAGTGGCCTTGAGCATATCACATCCACAAAATGGGCAGGTTCTCAGCCTTTGGCTGCACATTAGAATCACCTGGGAGAGATGTAGGCCTCCAGATGCCCAGGCCACACCTGAAGGGGGGTCACATCAGAACCTCTGGGGCGGGACCCTGAGAGCAGGGCATTTTAGTGCTCTCAGGTTCTGGCATGCAGCTGAGGTCACGATCTCCTGGATGGAAACAGTGCCAATGGGAGGGGCACAGCCTACAGGGGCCTGCCCTGGGCTTACGGGAGCATTCCCAGGGCCTCCAGAAGCAAGGAAGCGAGGTGGGCAGAAAGACACTCGAGGCTGCCTGCAAGTCTCAGATTCAGGTGCCAACCTTACGGGAGCATTCCCAGGGCCTCCAGAAGCAAGGAAGCGTGGTGGGCGGAGAGACACTCGAGGCTGCCTGCAAGTCTCAGATTCAGGTGCCAACCTCAAGCTGACTTTCCCTGGAGATTCTAGGCCACCTTTGCCCCAGCCCACCTGCCCCTTCCCCCCTACGTCCTCTCCCATCCAACCGAGACCTCCAATATTAGCCGATATTAGCCCTTAGTTCTGTAAGGGTATTGTCTTAACATTTTGAATATTACTATAATTCATATTTTCTAAACAATATATGGTAAGAAATATTGAAATTCATTTTTTAAACTTTTTTTTTTGAGACAGAGTCTCTCACTTGGTCGCCCTTGGTGAAGTGTCATGGTGTCATAGCTCACAGCAACCTCAAACTCTTGGGCTCAAGGGATTCTCTTGCTTCAGCCTCCCAAGTAGCTGGAACTACAGGTGACCGCCACAACACCTGGCTATTTTTTTAGAGACAAGGTCTCTGGCTCAGGCTAGTTGGTCTTGAATCTGTGAGCTCAGGCAATCCACCTGCCTTGGGCTCCCGAGTGCTGGGATTACAGGCATGAGTCACTGCCCCCCACAGCCATTTTTTAAACATTTGAACATCTATAAACCCATCACCCAGAATTAACCATCCATTAACATTTCATTAGGATGCTCTGTGCTTCTTCTGTACACGTTTTAAGCCAAATTATAAGAAGTCACGTTCTATAGAGAGATTTATGTCCCACTTATTTCATTTCACATTTTGTTATGAACATCTGGATGCTCAATATTCCATTTCATGGCTATATCCTCATTGGGAACTCAGGTGTTTCCAAATTTTCCCTCCTATGAATGACAGACAGGGTTATTTTTATAACAGTCTTTGTTGCCCTATTTCAAAGTAATACATATTTATTAGAGAAAATGTAAAACATAGTAGAATTTATAGACACGTATGTGTGCCAAGTTGACAAGGGGTGGACTTGCGATGGTTAATTTTGTGTCAACTTGGTGGGACTAAGTGGTGACCGATATTTCTGGGTGTGTCTGTGGGGTGTTTCCAGAAGCGATTAGCATTTGGCTCAGTAGACTGAGAAAAGAGCCACCCTCGGTAATGTGGGTGGCACCATCCACTGAGGGCTGGAATAGAACCAGGTGGGAAAAGGGCAAATTTCCACTCTTATTGAGCCGGGACACCATCTGTGCCTGCCCTGCAATGTGGAAGCCCCTGGCTCTCGGGCCTTCACACTCCAGGACAGACGTGAGGGGCCCCTGGTTCTTGGGCCTTTGGACCTGGACTGACCCCTGTTTGTGGGACTTACTCTCCGCATGAGCCAATCCCTTATAACAAATCTAATTCATATGTATGTATAAATGACGCAGCCATTTGGAAAAATTCAGGCAGTTCCTCAAATGATTACACTCAGAGTGCTGGCTGACAGATGCTGCAACCGTGGGTGAGCCCTGAAAACACGCTAACTCAAAGACGTGATCACAAAGGACTACGGATCATTTTGTTTGTACAAAATATCTCAAATAGGCAACTGCGTAGAGGCAGAAAGTAGGTTAGTGCTACCTGGGACAGGTACTCAGGGAGACTGGTGGGCATGGGGTTTCCTGCAGGGGGGATGAAAACGGTCGGAAATTGTGATGATGAAGGAATACATTTGCCATATGAAAAAAATAAAATAAAATTGTGATAATGGTCACATAACTGAATATTCTAAAAACCATTACACTATATGCTTCAATGGGTAGATTTTGGGGGTATGAAATATGTCTCAAACATATATATTAATAAGGAAACAGGAAGAGTTTTCATGGGTAACATACATATCACTATGATGATTGTGATGATTTCTTGGGTAGATACATATATCAAAATTTATAAAACTGGCTTGGCGCTCATAGCTCAGTGAGTGGGGCACAAGCCATAACACTGAGGCTGGCAGGTTTGAGCCTGGCCTGGGTCTGCTAAAGAACAATGACAACTACATCTTTTTTTTTTCTTTTTTTTTTTTATTGAATGGTAACTATGTACATTAATGCACTTCTGGGGTACAGTGTGGGGTTTTCACACACAATCCGAAACACTTCCATCAAACTGGTTAACACAGCCTTCGTGTCATTTTCTTAGTTATTATTTTAAAACGTTCACATTCCGCTCTTAGAAAGATTCACTTGTACCCTTGTAAGATAAACCTCAGAAGTGATCCCTCCAATCCCCCTCCCTCCCCCCTTTCCCCCTCCCCTTTCCCTCCCCCCTTCCCATATTCTTAGGCTGTTATTAGGTTATAGCTTACATATAAAAGGTATAAATTAGCTTCATAATAGGGGTCTGTACATTGGATACTTTTTCCTCCATTCTTGTGATACTTTGCTCAGAAGAACATTCTCCAGCTCCATCCATGTGAACATGAAGGATGTAGAGTCTCCATCTTTCTTTATGGCTGCATAGCATTCCATGGTGTACATGTACCACAGTTTATTGATCCATTCGTGGTTCTATGGGCACTTGGGCTTCTTCCATGACCTGGCAATTATGAACCGGGCTGCAATAAACATTCTGATACAAATATCTTTGTTGTAATGCAATTTTTGGTCGTCTGGGAATATACCTAATAAAGGAATTGCAGGGTCGAATGGCAGGTCTATTTTTAGTTTTCTAAGTGTTCTCCAGATGTCTTTCCAAAAGGAATATATTAGTTTACATTCCCATCAGCAGTGAAGGAGTGTTCCCTTTTCTCCACATCCACGCCAGCATCTCTGGTTTTGGGATTTTGTGATATAAGCTAATCTCACTGGAGTTAGATGGTATCTCAAAGTAGTTTTGATTTGCATTTCTCTGATGATTAGGGATGGTGAGCATTTTTTCATATATCTATAGGCCATGTGCCGATCTTCTTTAGAGAAATTTCTCTTCAAATCCCTTGCCCACTGACAACTACATCTAAAATATTAGCCAGGCATTGTGTGGCAGGCACCTGTAGTCCCAGCTACTTGGGAGGCTGAAGCAAGAGAATCACTTAACCCCAAGAGTTTGAGGTTGCTGTGAGCTGTGATGCCACAGCACTCTATTGAGGGTGACATAGTGAGACTCTATCTCAAAAAAAAAGAAAAGAAAAAAATTTTAAAAACTATAGAATTTCTTTTTTATTGTTTGGGATTCATTGAGGGTAGTACAAATAATTAGGTTATACTGATTGCATTTGTTAGGTAAAATCCCTCTTATAAATGTGTCTTGTCCCCAAGAAGTGTGCCATACAACTTGACTGCCCATGACTCTCCCTCCTCCTCTCTCTCCACTGACTCATTCTCCTAACCCCCTTGTATTAGCTCATCTAGTGCCTTCATATTAGAATTGAGTACATTGGATTCCTGCTTCTCCATTCTTGTGATGCTTTGCTAAGAAGGATGTGTTCCAATTCAGTCCAGGTTAATACAAAAGATGTAAAGTCTCTCTCTTTTTTAATGGCTGTATAGTATTTCATGGTATACCTATACCACAGCTTGTTAATCCGTTCCTGGGTTGGTAGGCATTTAGATTGTTTCCACATTTTGGTGAACTGTACAATTTGAATATGTGTACTTTATTGGTATATCAATTTTACTTTAATAAAGCTGTTTTGTTTTTTAAGACAGAGTCTCACTCTGTAGCCCAGGCTAGAGTGCCATGGTCTCAGCCTAGCTCACAGCAACTTCAAACTCCTGGGCTGAAGAGATCCTCCTGTCTCAGCCTCCCCTGTAGCTGAGATTACAGGTGCCTGCCAAAATGGCCTGCTGGTTGTTTTACTTTTAGTAGAGATGGGCTCAGGCTGGTTTTGAACTCCTGAGCTCAAGTGATCCTCCTGCCTTAGCCTCCCTGAGTGCTAGGATTACAGGCAGAAGCCACCGTGCCCATTTCTAAAAATGGCCTACGGCGTGCCTCTGGAAATAAGCACAATTCACATTATGGCTCAACCTTCCAGTCTCTTTTCTGTGAACACACACAGTTTGTTTTACAAAATGAGATAATCCTGTCTTTTCTCCACTGATAATATATCATCAGTATCTTTCCAAGTCATTGAATATCATGTTTGATGGCCACATAGTATTTTATATTCAATAATATAGTTAGCTTAAGCCAGGTGGGGGTATTTTACATGACCTTTCAGGATACAAGGTCACTCCCTTCCTGTCCTTGCCAAGGATAGACTCTGAAGCCCCATCATTCCACCTGGCCTGGCCTCCTCCAAAAGTAACCTCAGAATTCAAGCCTTATGCTAGACAGGGAGCTCTGAGAGCTGACCTAGGGACAGTGGCTCATTCCCTGAATTCCCGCCTCTTCTCACTGCTCTGGGTTGGCACCAGGTGCTGAATGGGCCTCTGGCCAGCTGTGGCCATGGGCTCAATGGTGCTGCCTCCTCCTCGGCCTGGAGGCATTAACCATACCTCATCCCCAAAGGCAGAGAGGAAATTCAGCTCAGTCCCAGCCCCAGCTCTGTGCTGGCCTTGAAGTGCAGGCCCAGCCAGTGATCTGCAAATCCTTTGGTTTATGAGCCCCCCCAAACAAATTTTGAACAACCGTGTATGACTTGCGTATATTTTTGTTGATCTCTAAAATAGTATTACAATTAATACTTGCAAAGTATGTAATTTCTGGTACATTACTTATATGCTCCAAATATAATGAGGGCTGGAGATTTAAACTGTTCAATTTATAGAATGCCCACTATGTAACAGTATTAGCAAAGCCAGTCTTTCTTGGCAAATTGGCCAATTCAGAATCAATTTCTATCAAAAAAGAGTTTTATTTTGTCTTTAATATCTAAATTGAAATGTCCTGATAACAATTATTTCATTTCTCTCTCGCTCTCCTTTTTTTTTTGAGACAGAGTCTCACGTTGTCACCCTTGGTAGAGTGCTGTAGTGTCACAGCAACCTCAAACTCCTGGGTTTAAGAGATTCTCTTGCCTGAACCTCCCAAGGAGCTGGGACTACAGGTGCCTGCCACAATGCCCGGCTATTTTTAGAGACGAGATCTCACTCTGGCTCAGGCTGGTCTCAAACCCGTGAGCTCAGACAATTCAACTTTCTTGGCCTCCCAAGTGCTGGGATTATAGGCATGAGCCCCTGCACCTAGCCTATTTCATTTCTCAGTTACAATTTAAGCCTAGAAATGGATAAGGATGGAAGGAGAGAGGTAAGTAGGCCTGTGCACACCTCTGGGGAGTGTTTTGAATGCATAAAATACAGCAGCCAGCAAGGGAAACCTATTCTAATTAATCTGTTAGGGCTGCTTGCCGTGTCAAAGTGACAAAGTGACACAAACAGAGTGGCTTAGACAACAGAAATGTATCCTCTCACAGACCCGAAGGCTAGAAGTCTGAGATCAAGGCACTGGCAGTGCCCGGTTTCCTCAGAAGATTCTCCCCTGGCTTCTGGGAGCCCCTTGGCTTGTGGCATTGTAACTTGGATTTTCACGTGGCATCTTTCTGTGCATGTCTGTGTCCAAATTCCCCCCTCAGGTTACATTAGGAGCCCACCCTACTAAAGTATGACCTGATCTTAAAGAATTATATTTCAAAAGCCCATTTCAAATAAGATCAAATTCTAAGCTATTAGAGTTTAGGATTTGCACATATTTTAGGGTCAACACAATTGAACCCATAACCCTATCATGTATTTTTTTAAAAATCAAATTTATGCTAATCAATCAACACCCATGTATACATTTGGTAGTAAAACTCAATGGAAAGCGAGGGGGCAGGAGAGGAGCGGCAAATTCACACCTATGGAGTACGAGGCACACCAGCTGAGTGATGGGCACACTTACAACTGACTCAAACTGTACAAAAACAATTCATGTTACAAAAGACTTGTAGCTTCATAATATGTTGAAGTTTTTTAAAAAGCTAATTTATGATACTAAGGGAAGCACTGCGTACATCCTGGGACGTTCACTTGAACCACCCTGGCTCACCGGGCAGGGCCCAAACTTTGGCAGATGTTTTGGGCCAGGCAAGCTAGAGGTCAGGTGGGGCTGGGCCTGAGGGCAGGACAGCAGCCAGAGGCCACCCACCTCGGAGCAGTTTACCTGCAAGTTGCAAGAGAACTTTCCCAACTCCTGAAAGTGAGAGGGCTGGGGCGAGGCCAGGACAAGACAGAATGGAGTGTGGACATTTCCCAACTATGCAAAACACCCACCCGGCGAAGACCCAGAAGAACCACGGCTCTTTCCAAGTGTACTCGTTAGACAGTGGCGTCTCTTAAAGGGTTCCTTCTTCCCTCGTGATTTACAGCTTTGAGTCTTGAGCAAGGGGTGTGGCACATGCTGTTAGGGTAGATGAGTGTGGACTCGCCCTGGGAAGGGTCCTGTGAAGGCAGGGAGCTGGCTGATCAGCCAAGTGGAGGCAGCAGTTGGCTGCCCCCTCCTCATCTTGCCCTCTGCAGGCACACAGAATGCTGAACCTGCCCCACTCGCAAATGGCCGGATCTTTTTCCTGCATTGCTGCCCAACTCAGGAACGCTGTATCGGCTCTCTTGTGGCTGAGGTGCCCAGGGAGACCTTGCCCATCGCTGAAGTGGAGGGTGTCTTCTCCCTTCCCAACACCCCATCCCAGACGGAGGCCGAGGAACATGTGACTAGGCCTGCTGGGCAATGGCTGGGGGCATTGGAGGCTATGGATTGGTTCCAAACCCCAGTTCCACAACTGCAATATGGTGACCATTCTCACACTATCAAGGGCTATCCAGGAGCCAGTGTGGGGGTTAGTGCTTTGCAGAACTTGACCTCAAGTCATGAAGGCCTTCCATCATGAAGCTTGCATCAGAGAATCAAATGTTTAACCAAGCTTTTACACACGCCAGAGAGCTCAGCCCCAAATCCAGCAGGCCTGGCTCCGGAGTTCTCATTCTGTTCCTTTCAACACGTGGCTTCCTCTTCCTCCTCCGTCCCCTCCCTCTCAGGCGAGTCACTTTGCCCACTGGGTCTGCTTCCTTCTCAGCGAGAAGAGGACAAGAATGCCCACCTCCCAGGGTCCCTGCAAGTCTTTAGCACTAACTATGCAAAGCACTGGTTAGTGGGCAGCCCACAGCCAGGGCTTGACAAGCGCTGGCGGGCACAGAGCCAGGCTCTTTGGGGGAGGTGGCCCTGCTCTGTCACAGGGAAGGGGAGACAGGGTGGTATGTGCAGGTTCAACCCCCAGCCAGATGGATGAAGAGGCTGCTCCCTAACATCTGTCCTCCCTTTGCTTATTTGGTACCAGACTCCCAGAGTTTTAGCCGGGCACTCTCCAGCCTCCCAGCCCCTGGGAAGGTGCAGAAGCTGTGTGTGGCTTCTGCGGCATACATATGCCTGCAATGGCTCACTTTTCAGGGACTCGCCTGTCACCTCCTCTTCTCCTCATCCCACCTGCTGGAGTCAGATGGGAGAGCAGGGGCTGGGTGGCAGTGGTGGACAGGAGAGGGCAGCTCTGTGTGGAAGATGGCCAGCAACAAGCTGGAAGGAGCCGGGGCTGCTCACACTGGCGCTGCGACTCCTCAGCCAGGAGCCACCTCTCCCCACTGTGTACACTCTCTTCATAGCAGTTTGTCAGCATGGAGGTGGCAGTGATCACCTCTGTTAACACTAACCCTGGAGCAGGTGTGGACAGCGTGAGGGGTGGGCTGGGACATTCCTCCCAGGCAGTGGCAGAGGGAATAGGACGCCTCTGTCCAGGCCCTGCCACTCCAACCACGCTCAGTTCCATGGGAGGACAACATGACTTAGTGCGACGATACCGCGGCCACCTGTGCATGTGACGTGTGTCTTCTGTGAAGCCCGCGTCAATCTTGAGGGCCTGCACACAGCTGAACACCACTGCAGACAGGAGCTGCTGCACAGCCACTACCAGGCTAGAGAGTGACTGTCTTACCCCCCCGGACAACACCATGGGTGTCACTGCCACAGCCTGCCCACTGAGGGGCCCCCTAGGTGAGACCACGAAACACTGAACAGTTTCACCTGTGGGCGTGTCCTTAGGTTTACAGCTAATGAGGGCAGTAAACCATGAACAGTGTGACCGATGAGGGCCAAGCACCGTGAGATGAGCTGTGATCACAGAAGCCACTCACTCACGCAGTCACACCCACCGTGATGGCGCTTGGGTGATCTGTGCCAGTGGGGCTCTCTGCCTGCCGAAATGAATGGACTTATTTTCCACTGGAATTTACCGCATGGCGGGGTTTGGGGAAAGAAGTTACTGTCAGGAGGGCAGGATCGGGATTCCATGGCAAACCAAATTCAAGGCTGCTGTTAAAATATCACAAGGAGAAGCAGGCAGTCCCTTACAGGTGGGCTCCCCCTTCCCACCGCACCACAGGGGGTCACTGGCAGCTTTGAGACTGACACCTGCCCACAGTCTGCCCCTAAGACTGGCCCCAGAGCAGCAGGCAAGCAAGGAATTTTGTCAGCTTTTATTAGGTTAGAAAACTGATAGAAGCAACACAACTTTCGGAGAAAGCACCATGGCTAGGTCCTTTGTGCTATGACAAGTGTGCTTCACCTCCAGAAGGTGGCCCTGGGGCAGGGGCCTGGCAGGGCTGTGGCTTCTTCACCAGCCCTGCTGACTGGGGTGGGCATGGTGGGTGCTGAGATGAATCCGGCTAGCAAGTGAGGCCAGCCTTTGGGGATCTGCGGGATTCTGAGGAGCCCTGGGACGTGTCCCCAGCCTGGAGACATCCATGGAAAAACCCTACCCAAAGATCCCACTTCCCAGAGAAGCCCCCAGGACCAGCACCAGCGCTGAGGTATGAGGACGCTCAAGGCTGATGAAATAACTGGTTTGTAAGGCAGCCCACCCTGGAGCCCTGATCCCGAGCTGGCCGAGCAGCAAGGACACAGGGCAGTGACCAGGGAAGCCACAGGTTTGGGCACTCAGCCCCTCCTCAGGTCGCTGAGAGCCACCTCACCCTCAGAGAGAGGCTTGGGGTGAGCGAGGGATGTATGAGAGGCCACTGGCAGGAGCTGACCTCCCCACAACCTAGATGCTGGGGATTTACTGACAAGGGACCCTAGTGGCTGGGGAAGTGACAGTGATGAACAAATGTCTGGCAGTTCTTGAGACCATTCTTATTTGTGAGCTCAGGGAACAGAGAGGGGCCAGATCTGTGTTCTCAGCTGGAAGGCCAAGTGCCAGCTGGAGTGTTGTCACTGTCCTCCAGACAGAGATGGCTACAGCCCTGAGGGACCTACAAGGGTGCTCTGGGGTCCCTCTGTGGCCCCCAGCTCATGACCACTTCATCTGGAAGGGTAGGCTACAGTCTGAGGGCGAGTGTGGTCTCCTGGACAGGGGCTCCCAGTGCTGCTGACAAGGGTGGGCCAACTAGGAGATGGGCTGTCACTGCCTCTAGGGTGGTGGGGGTGAACCCCAGGGTACCCTGGAACTTGAACAGGCATGAGATGTGTCTGCATTGTGCTGGTTGATGCTGGGACCTGGAGCTTTGTGGAGGGGCCCACAGAAGCTCCCCCCTTTACTCTCAGGGTTCTGTGTGCTATGTGCTAGTAAGGACTTGTGAAAGTCACTGTGGTCACCCCTATTTACTGGACTAGTGGATGTCACGATAGTCACCCAGCAGGGTTTCTGCCCCTTATAAAATCTGTCCTAGGTTTTCTCCTGAGCAATCATCTCCTTTCAGTCCCCGTGAACCCTGCTCACCCCACAGCCCAGAATACCATCTCTGGTACTGACATGACATCACAGCAGGGCAGTCCTGGAGCACAGGCTATCCCACCCAGTGCCACTCCCACTCAGGAGCCCTTCCTGCCCCTGCTGGCAGGCCCCAGGCCAGGTTGTGCTGACACAGGTGACCTCAAGGCTCTGTAGTTGGGTCCTTCTCCCAGAGACCAGGGGGGCAGTGCTGGTGGTAGCCCATGCCCCTCTGGAAGGTCCTCTCTTCCCGCAAACCACTGCAAAGCTAAAGAGGCCTCCGGGGGGCACACGAGACTCTGGAGACGCTTCTCTTCTCTTGCTTGAAGCTCAGAACAGCTGAAGCTGCTGCTCCCAGGGACGGCTGAGCTTCTGCTGTGGTGACAGGCCAAGGCCACACCGTGACAGTGAGGGCCAAAGCCATGGAAAGGGGAGAAATATGCAGAGTCTGTGGAGGGGGAGAGGGAGAAACAGAGAAAATGAATCAGTGGACACATTGTTCCGTCCTAATCCGGAACAACCCAAGCCCTGCCTCCACTGGACTCGGGGCTGGGCATGCAACTGTCAGCAGTGCAGCCCTGAGCAACTCAGGGGCCTCCCGAGCCTGGCTTCCTTAGTGTGACAGTTGACTTGGGTGTCCATGTGACTGGGTTAGGGGTACCCAGAAGCTGGGAAAGTGCCATTTATCCTGAATGCTGCTGCAAGGGAGACCCAGCCCATTGGGCTCTGGTGTGTCTGTGGAGGGGTTTCCCAAGTCAGTGGCCTGGAGAGTCACCCTCCGTGTGAGTGGGCACCATCTGGTTGGCTGGGGGCCCAGCTACAACAAAAAGGCAAAAAAAGTGTGAACTCGGCTTTCTCTCTGGGATGCCTGCTTCTCCTGCCCTTGGATATCAGAGCTCCAAATTCTGTGGTGTTTGGGCTCTGGGACTTGCACAGGGGACCTCGGGCTCTTGGGCCTTTGGCCTTGGATAGTGCCACGCCCTAGCCCCCTGGTTCTCCAGCCTGCAGATGGCCTTCTGTGCGACTTCCCAGCCTCCATAACCAAGTGAGCCAACTCCCCTAGTAAGTTAAGTTCCCTTTCACATATACTGCGTATCTCTTGGAGGCTTTGAAAGGGAAAAGTGAGCTCACTTGCCAGGGACACAAGCAGGCTACACTGTCTAGTAACCCTGCTGTGTTCATTCGTTCATTTGTTCCTTCATTCATTCATTCCAAGAAGCAAAGGAACACAGTCTCAGCAAAACATCCAAATGCTGATGGATTCTACAGCACTGGTTGGATTTGACCTCCCGTGCATCTGTGTTAGCTCTACAGTTGCTTAAGACTACAGACATAGGGCTTTTATCTAGTTGCACCCTTGTACATGCTTAAGTAACATAATAAAAAATTTAGGGCAGCACTGGGGAAGTTGTGCTACATTTCCTAAAGGAGGTGTGGTCCTCTATCTCTCATGCTACAGGCTGACAGACTCTGCCCTGCAGGAATTCTAACCTCCCCAGGGTGTCACCAAGCTCTTGGAGGGCAAGGCTGGGCTGGTGAAAGCTCCTAAATCTCCCTGCCTCCAAAGCTCCTCACAGTGACAAGACGGGTCCTGGACATCCTGAGATGCTCTAAGCTGACAAACTCAAACCTCTGTGGCCTGGCTGCATGCCACACACTGACAGCGTGGCTCCTCAGGGGACCCTACACTAAACCTCAAAGCTACTGGTGCTGTGGTAAAGGGCTGTGAGACCCTGCCCCGTGGGTGCCCTCCATGCTGTCCTGAGCTACTGAGAGGAGTAGAGATGGCACCTAAGGGCAGAGGAGCTGGGGGGCCCAGGGCTGGGCTCCTGTGTCCCCCCCAGATTACACAGTGGCCCTTAGGCTCATCCCAAGGCCATCCCAGTCTGGTTCCCCTAATTTTTGGCAGCTGTTTTGCTGAGGCCTGGTTTCTTCATCTGTGAAATGGGCTAACTGTCCAGCTGGGCTGGGTAGGGGGTGGGGAGAAAGGTTGGGGGGCTGTGCCTTTAAGGAGTTGGGGCATTACCCAGTGGGAAAGAAAGAGAAAAGGAGGGAACACCTCACAGGGAGCCCACCGTATGCCCAGAGGGTACTCCGCGTCCATCTGTAAGACTCCGACTTAAGCTTGGGAGCCGCCAGCCTCTCCTCCCTGCACTCCAGATGACAGCCTGTTTGTCCCCAAGTTCTCTTTCTCAGTCTCAGCCACCCGTGTGAACTCATGGTAGGTGCAAGGATCTCCCTTGGGTCCTCTGCCATCATCTCATGTCATTCTCTGACTACTTATTGTAGTGCTGCTGTTATAGAGGTGGCCACTGAGACTCTGAGACGGAGCTGGCCAAGTCAGTGATGCCAATGGGGACTATCGAGAGCTGGACTTCTCACTGGCACCCTTGGCCCTGAGTTGCCCGGCCCAGGGAGGCAGACTTGGTGGTGCAAGGTGGGTACAGAGGCCACCTCTGGTCCAGGCAGTGCTAGCTAACAATGAAGATAGCCAATGCACTGGCCGAGGCCCCAGGCTGGGGTGTCCCCAGGTGGCAGCCAGGCTCATTGGCGAGTGTGTGGTGACTGGGGGTGCCACTGCACGTGGGCAGGGGACCCAGCAGAGGTGCTATACATCTCAGCCCGTCCTAACCCCTGCCTGGTTCCCGCCCCCTCCCACTTGGGGCCACAGTTAAGGCCCTGGTCTGCGGCTATCTGAGTTGGGGCTCTGCTCCAGCTCAGCCCTGGAAGCACCACGGTGGCCACCTGAGCAGCAGCGAGGGGTTGGCTCTGTCATTGCAGCTCTGTTTGCCAGGGTCCCGCAAGAGCCAGGCATGCCCTGGGCGTCAGCTTCCTGCCCAGATGCTGAGTTGTAGGCCCTTCCACAGGGCGCCAAGTCCATACCCCTGCCTTTGAAGAGAATCCAGAGACTCTGAGCCACCCAGGCAGGAGAAGCTACACAGAAGGGGCTTTGCTGAGTGTGGGGACAACTGAGGATCCCCGAGAGGACAGAAGCACAGAGGGGGTGGTTCTCGGGCCAAAGGGAGTTTCCGGTTGGCTGCTGGGGCCTGTGAGGAGGAAGGAGCTGGAAGCAGCTTCCAACCCCCAGTGCAGGAGGCCTGCAGCCCGGAGGTGCTTGTGATCACCCTGGGACACAGCTTTGGGATGATGGGGTCCGGAGGTAGCTTCCCAGATGGATGTGGGACTAGCCCAGTCCTGTGTGCCCAATTCTTTATCCCTGAACAGGGGTGATGACAGCACCCCAGCGTGTTGTGTGGGAAACATGTGGAACGTGTTTCCAAAGTCACTGCAATCATGACTGTGGAGATGGCCCTTCAGGGGGTGGCCCTGGAAGGAAGAACTGGGCTAGGACATCTAGAGACCCTTGTAGCCCAAACCACTATTATCACCACCCTCCTCCTCATCACTATCCCTGTAAAAGCAGCTCTGAACTGGCGCCTGTACCTGATCTCTGTTCAAGTACAATGAGCAGTACAATCTCTATTCCCATTTTCCAGATGGGAAAGCTGAACCTCAGGGAAGTAAGTAACCTGTCCAGGGCCAAGAGAAGAATTAGAACCAGGAGGCAATGTCTGCTTCCCTTCTAGGGTTCCTGGAATCAGGGACATTCCTGGGAAAGCAAATGGCTCACCAGGTCCAAGTGACCTGCCCCAGCCCTACCAGCTGGGGCAACAGGGAGCTGGAACCTGGGGGTGGTCAGAGCTGCCTGAGGCTGGCAGCACAGGAGCCTGCTCCCCACCTGGCCCAGGGCAGGAGGAGTCTCCATTCCCCAAGAGGGAACACCCCTGGTCCCTAAATCACCTGGAGAGAAACAATAGAGAATTAGTGAGGAAACACCCATATCCTCTTGGAAGCTCCCTCCTCAGGGGACCAAAAAATCTGGCAGGTCAGATTTTTCTTCCAAGGAAAAAGTGAGATTTAACAACAAAAACAAAACAAAAAAACTCTTCTAAACCAGAAAAGCCTTAAAACAGAACAAAGCCACATTCTTATCCAGGCGGCCCCTCATGAGCCCAAACGCCAGTGTTTACGGATTTGATGCCCACACGTGGGCCTCCCTCGAGTACCAGAGCATCCCTTTAAGGGCGGGAAGGCCTGGTGGGATCTGACTTAGTGGCTGATATATCAGCTTCCTTTTAGAAGCAATCTCGGCTAAGAGTGACGCCTTCCACTGCACAGAGCTCTCAGCAATCCTTGTCAGCAGCTGCCAGTTCACAGAGGAAATTAATGTTTCAGCTCAGGTTGAAACCTGTGGACTGAATTGCAGGAACTGAGCCTACACATAGGAACACATGCTGGCCCCTTAGTGCTGCTGGGGTCAGAGGCAGGTGGGGACCTGGGAGGGACCTGGCTTCTCTTAGCGTGTTTGCCGCCGTCACTTCCTCCACGGGCTCCTTGTGTGCTGAAGGCAGAGCAGCACCTCGGGATCCCCTGCCCTCCCCTGTCCCCACCCCAGCTCAGAGCCCCCAGCATCCCAGGCCACCTGCCCCTTCCCAGGACCTGAGCAGGCCTAGCTCAAAACCCTCTCTGGTGCCTGCGAACCCACCACCCATGCCAGTCCCTACCCTGAGCGCCAAAAGGGCAGGCGAGCACAAAGCTGCCCCTCAGAGAGGCTGCCTGTCCCCAGCCTGCCTCCCCACCCCTGCCTGTCCCCAGTCTGCCTCCCCACCCCTGCCTGTCCCCGGCCTGCCT
>NW_003852424.1:9906629-9949902 GCF_000181295.1 Otolemur garnettii
ACCCCTGCCTGTCCCCGGCCTGCCTCCCCACCCCTGCCTGTCCCCGGCCTGCCTCCCCACCCCGAGGCTCTAGCACCCGCCTCTCTCTGGCTCTCCATCCTTTGCTCTGCTCATTGTTTCTCAACAGAACCCCAGGCCGTGGCTCTCAACCTGGCCACACACGGGCATCTCTGGGGAGCTGTGACCACTACTGAGGCCAGGGACCCACCTCAGGGGTTCTGGCTTAGAGCTCCAGGCTGTGGCCTGGGCTTTGGCATCTGTATAGTAAAGCATTTGGCCTTGGCCAAACAGAGATCTGGTCTTGGCCCTCAGCGCCTGAGTGGCGATCTATGTCTGTGTTTGGGGCAGGGTGTTGGTCACATGTGACAACCATGTGACTTGGGATGGGGGTTTGGGTCATGCTGTATCAATCCACCTGGAGACAGAGTAACCACGTCAGCAATTAGTCAGCTAATCAATCATCCACATGGTGCCAACTCCAGGAAAAACTATGAACACAAAGCTGGCGGAAGCATCCCTGGTCAGCAATCCTGCACACACACCACCACTCCTCCATGCTGGGAGAGTGACACTGTCCAGGAGAGAAGGCAACTCTCTTGGGCTCTGTCCTACGCGCATCTTCCCTTGGCTGATGTTAACCTGTATCTTTTCCCTGTAATAAACTATACTGGCGAGCATAGCACCCTTCAGTGAGTTCTGAGTCCTTTAGCAAAATACTGAAACTGAGGGTATTTTGGGAGGCCCTGTCTTGTGGCTGGTGTCAGAAGTTAAGAGCAACCCTGTGTGGAGACTGCACCCTCAGACTTTTCAAGTTGACTTAAGTACCACATGGCACAGTCAGCACATCCCTGTCGTAAGATTCTGATGTGTAACCGTATTTGGGAACCATAGTGCTGGACTAACTGAGGTCACTGTCTCCTTGCAGGGTGCAGTGGCTCATGTCTATAGCCTAGAGCTCTAGGGAAGCCAAGCGTGTGGATTGCTTGAACTCAAGAGTTTGAGAACAGCCTAAGCAAGAGACCCTGTCTGTGCTAAAAACAGAAAAAAACGAGCCAGGCATCTGTAGTCCCAGCTACTCAGGCGGCTGAGGCTGAGCCCAAGAGTTTGAGGTTGCTGTGAGCTATGATGCCACAGCACTCTACCCAGGGTGAAAGAATGAGACTGTCTCAAAAAAACGTTATTGCCCATTTTGCAGAGGGGATGTATGATTTGCTCAAGGTACTTCAAGTAAGAGGCAAAGCCAGGATCACACTGGAGCACACTAGTCACCTGCTGCCCACCTGGCCTTCCCTGGAAGGGAAGAGTGGACATAGAGTGGAAATGGGCAGGATGCTGCTGTCCCCACTCTCCACGGGCCCAGAGCAGCCCCGGGCCACTGGGACTCACCTGGCCGGGCTCTGTGGTGCTCATCACGCGGGCAGGTGCTTCCAGGTGCTGACAAAGGCCGTGGGGATGAGAGAGTAGGGCACCGTGGTGATGCAGTTCCACGTGTCCGAAGTGGGGTCATAGCAGTCCAGGGTCTTACACCTTTGGGTCCCAAAGTAGCCCCCCACCACATAGAGCTTGTTGCCAGAAGCCAGGGCGTGGCAGGACATGCGCTTGGCAGTCATGTCCCCTATCCGTGTCCACTGGTTGGTTTCGCAATCGAAGCGGTAGGCTGACGCAGCCGTGAATTCCGTGTCACCTCCCATGATGAAGATCTGGCTGCCCAGGACAGCAGCGGCTGTGTATCGCCACGGCTGAGGACACTCGGCCTTGATGGTCCAGCGGTTCTCTGAGGGGTCATAGCACTGCACTTTGGATACCATGTCTCGGTGGATGCTGGTGCCTCCGAACACAAAGAGCTTCAGCTTGGCACTCACAACCGCAGCATTGCTGACACCATCCCTCAATGGGGCCACCATCGTCCACTTATTGGCCCCAGGGTCGTACTTCTCCACTTGCTTCAGGGAGACAGAAGGTGAGGCTGGGAAGACGCCTGCCAGGGAGGTGTGTCCCCCCACCACGTAGAGGCAGTTTTCCAGCTCGGCTGAGCCGTGGCCGAAGCGGGCAATCAGCATGGGTGCTGCCTTGGACCACTCCTCGTGAACGGTGTCGTACACCCACACGTCCTTGGAGACCCCGTTCTCGGAGCCCCTGCCCCCGGTCACGTAGACCTTGCAGCCGATGGCCGAGGCGCTGAACTCCTTCCGAGGGCTGGGCAGGTCTGCCTTGGGGATGATCTCTTTGGCCTTGTGGTCCACCTGGTAGATCTTGTCGCACATGAAGGTCTGACCCCCCAGGATGAGCAGCGTGTGGCCTGCCTTGCGCGGGCGGGCGCAGGGGCTGGTGACCACCCCGTCGTTCTGCAGGATCCTGGTCTTGCAGCGGAGGGCCTCGTCCACGATGAGTCTGGTGCGCTCGTCCGCCACGAGAAGGGCCTCGCCAGAGACGGCCTCCTGCAGCCAGTCAGACGGCAGCAGCGCCAGGCGCACGCGGCGCAGGAGCTCAGGCAGGTGGGCCTTCCGCTGCTCGGGGTCGTGCTTCACCCACTGCAGGATGGCCCCGAAGACCACGCGCTCGTCCTCCGTCTCCAGCTCGTCGCTGGAGATGAGGTCCAGCAGCGTGTCCTTGGACAGGCTGTTAAAATCCTCGCTCTGCCGCACAGCCTCGAAGTGCACCAGGCACATGCGCCAGGAGAACTCGTAGAGCCGGCGGCACTGGTGGGCGTCCGAGAGCAGCATCATGCCCAGGCAGTTGGACGGGAAGAGGTTTTTCTCCAGAAACTCGGCGGCAGCGTCACGCACGTCATGGAACTGCAGCATGTCGCCCGCCTCCAGCAGCGACTCGGCGTTCTCCTCATTGATGGCGATGCGCGAGGAGTAGGCGAAGTCCAGCAGCAGCTCCAGCACCTCGGGGTGCAGATTGTCCTGGAAGTTGACCGTGTCGTCCCGGCTTTCCCGCAGGCCGTGGCTGAACATGGCCTCGAAGTAGCGGCTGGAGGCGGCCAGCACAGCGCGGTGGCAGGGGAAGGCGCGGTCACCCGCCCAGAGCGTGACGTCGGTGAACATCCGGTGCTTGCGCAGTGTGTTGAGGTGCGCTAGCACGCAGTCGGGGTGCGAAGCCTTGTGGAAGAGCGTGACGTTCATGGAGCCGGTGCTGCTCCGCGACTTGCGGGTCTCGTGGACGCTGACCGACATGCTGAGCCAGCCTGCGGGAGAGCAAGCCCACCGGTGAGAGCGGCCCCTCCTGCCCGTCTGCCCTCTCCCAGGTCGCCCTGTGGCCTCAGACGCCCCATCCTGTCCCCGGCCCTCTGCTCAGCTCTGCCAAGCCAAGGCCCTCTCTTGGGCCATGTCTCCAGGGACACCGTGGATGAGAGTGGCTGGCCCTGCAGAAACTGGTTTGTCCTCATCAGCATGGACCAGCTTCCAGACAAACATCTTTGTCCTGGAAATGAACCAGCCCTGGAGGAGCCTGGGCTGGCACTGCCTCCCATGGTTAAGAGAACATGCAAAGGGGGTCAGGGCAGTGCTAAGTAGGCCATGCTTCTCTGGACAGCCCTGAGAGGCCTCTCTTGTGACCCGCATTTTATAGCTGGGGAAGCCACAGCTTAGAGAGGCAAAGAAGCTACCCAAGGTGCTGGAGCCAGAACTCACAGGTGTGAAGCCCAATCTCTGCCCTCCCTTGGCCCAAAGTGACTCCGCGGACACCTCAGCAGAACCTCAGGCACACATCCCTTGCTCCCAACAGGCTCTGTCTTGAGCTGGGCTCCAAGTAGCACTGGCTAGAAGCCCCCTTGCCCTTGGAAAGATCCCCAAGCGCTGCAGTCATGGCCCAAACGCTCAGTATAGATACATTCTTCAAATCCAGGTGTCTCCAGAGGCCTCTTCACTCAGCTGGGATGAGTGATGGCCTGGAGGCTGCCAGTGGTCAGGCTCCACACTGAGACCAAGACCTGGATGACAGCTGATGTGCTGAACTTAGCTAACTAAGGCAACGTAGACTTACTCCAACCCAAGCAGTGGAGCCTTCGGAGCCCATGGGGCCACCCTGGTTCCTGCAGGAGATTTGAGGATCCTGGGCATGACAGCACCTGACCTGCTTCCCTCATCTGTCCTCCTCTGCCAGGCAGGGGTCGTAGCACTCAGAGCAATGGTCCATGCAGAGAGACAGACGTGCATTCACCACCTGCTTGACTGGGGGCTTCCAAGGCACTGTAAGTGAAGTCCAGCTTGATCCGAGACCTCAGTTCAGTGCTGTGAACATGAGGCTTAGCAAACAGGCAACAAAAATCTTTTGCTTTGAGAAAAAGTAGCCAAAAAGCATTCTGCCTTTCAGCACCCTGACCCCCTAAATAAAGCCTGTGTTGCCTTCTCCCTGCTAGTAATGAGGCAAATAAATAAATAAATAAAATAAAATAATTTTTTTCACTTTTATTTCAAAAGTTTATACCTTCCCTGCCTCCCGCTTCAAGTCAATTTTCTACTTAAGTAATAATCTGGTAAAGGAAGGAAGTGATTTCATGCCTCAGTGAAATGGTAAATGAGTGTCCAACTGCACTGTTCTCTCTGACTCGCTCCTCCCGTGGCCAAGAACCAGAGAAGACACAAGGTGCCATGATCAGAGCCACCTAAGCAAGGCAGGCCCTGGGGACCTGGTCTCGCGCTTGGGCCCCAGGCAGCAGGACCTGCTGGGACACCACTGTGCTCACCTGGGCTCCGAGGCTACTAGGCCAGCACCTGGGGTAGGGTAAAGCTGGACCCAGGTCTACCTTGTACCTGGTGGTCCCAGCTCCACCCATGCCCTGGGGTGCCTCCCCTCCTATTGCACCTCACTTTTCTCTTCCTAGAGAGTGAAACCCCCATCCTGCTCAGGCCTCCATGGATCACTCATTGGCAACTATTTCCCTAGTATATCCTCTGACTGGGGCCCTGGGGACATGTGTCAGGGAGCCTGAGAGGCTGTGCTCACCTGGTCTGTAGGAAGCTTTGCCCACAGCTCGGGCCCCTGACTGGCTGAATTACCCAATCTGAAATCTGAACCACAACATGTTTTCCTAACTCCTGCTGTGATTGCTAAATCCTCACTCCAACTCCTACCCGTTTAGTCACTGGACACTTTCCCAAATGTGGCTCTGTGGCATTGTGCCCCACCCTACTGAGTATTCACTGTCATTGATCTGAAGACCACTTTGGTGGGGAGGGGTGCTGGGAGAGCCAGGACCAGGAAGGATTCCAATGCAGAGCCCTGGGGCTCACAGGCCCAAGCTCCCTCCCCCAGGGTCAGGTTCACACCTGTGTTTCCAGGGGCCTAAGTACTTCACTGAACCTGCCACTTGCCCCATCCTGGCCCTGACCAGGGAGCCAGGCCGGTTCTGAACTTGGGCTGAATGACACCTTGAACACTAACCCCTCTGGGGTTCTTTTCCCAGGCAGGTCAAATTAGAATCCCAGCTCTTCTCCCAGGGTCCTAGAAGCTGGACACAGCCAGTGCCTGCCCTGGGAGAGTGAGCTCCCTGGGCTACATAGCACCTGCTCTCCCCACAGCAGTATGAGGGGCCTGGGGGGGACACATTCTAAGCCACTCGGGCTAAGGCCCTGGGGTTTTCTGGCTTGGGCAGTGGCCTTGCATGGCAATGCTCCCCCCACCCCCCTAGGGTCTGCCTCACAGTCCCAGGTCCCTGCTCTCAAGGCAGCTAACCCAGAAGGTGGCAGTCAGGAGTAGGCCCTACCTCCTTCTGGGGAGCTGTGATAACAGGGCTGCCTGCAAGGTGCCTAGGTGGAAACTCCCTTTGGGGGAGGGTATGGGCAGGACAAAGTAAGGCTCAAAAGACTGAGAAAGCACCAAGAAGCAGGCACATGAGGACAGAGCAGCCAGGCCTGCCCTGAGGGGGAGGCAAAGCAGTGACCTCCTCAAGGCCAGCCTGAGTGGGCAGTCCGGGGCCCCAAGCTGCCTGGGTCCTCCCAGAGGAGCACTGTGGGATGTACAGAAGCATCCCTGCCCAGCCCCTCTGAAGCTTCCCTGTGCCCACGGTCCCCACCTGGGGGGCCACGGTCTATCAGATGCTCTCATGATACACACATCCCAGATCCTAGAGACATTCTGATTACCTAAGCGTCGCCCTGGGCTTTGGTGGATTTAAAGCACATCATTTAACTGCACGACCACACAGTGCCACAGACCAGCAATTCGTCATCCTGCAGAGGGATGGATCCCACCAGGCAAGCGGCTCTGGCAGGGCAAGGGGGAGGGACGCAGCAGCAACAAAGTGCTCCCTTCTCTGGTCATCCTCGGGAAGTTAAGCAACAGTTAAGAGGAAACAAAGTTGCCAAGGGGTAAGACCTTGGGGGAGAGGGGGAACTTGCCACACTCACAGAAGATTCCTGACTGAACCCTAAAGGCACATTCTGAGAGGAAAATGGGGCCCCCACAGCTGCCAATTCGGCCACTCTTGACACGGTCTGACTTCACTAACTCCCTTCCCCCTTCCCATACCAGCTGAGTTAGGGAACCTTGAAACCAGGGTGTCAGCTCCTCACTAGAAGCTGGAGAGTGAGAGAAGCACAGGCCTCAGCTCGGGGCTGTCCCATGGCCCCCAGCTGGGCATGGTTCAGGTCACTGCAAGAGCTCAGGGCCATGCTCTCCATGCAGCCCTTTGGTACAAATCAGAACACCCTTTCTACTCCCACAGTGCACCTGTCTCTTGGTTAGCAGGACAGCACCTTTGGAAAGTCAGAAAAGCCAAGCCTTCAGTGGAAGATCTGCGCCCACCCACACACAAGGCTCCGAGAGGAAAACGCAGCGGGATTTCAGGAGCCCCGATGCCCACACCATGGTTCATGGCCACCCTGTAGGAGCCAGCACTCACAGTGATGCAAAGCCCTGTCCTTCCTGCCACCCGGAGGGCCCTGGGTGTGTTAGAGTTGGGACTCTGACAATAATGATTCCCTGGAAACATGGAGTTGCAAGGGCCTCACCATGCCCCTCTGCCAGGCCCATTTCCATCATTCCCATTTATTGAGAAGGTTCAAGGCTACCCTCCCAGAACTCTGGCCTGACCGTAGACTCTGAGCTCGTCATTCCTCTGCCACACGGAGGGGAGGTAGCTATGTGCATGACTGTTGTGAGAGTTACAAGAGACAATGGCGAACAAGCACAGAGGAACCTCCACAGGCGACCACCTCCCCACACGCCCACCTCCTCAAGCTGACCCAACTTTCATAGACCGGACACGCACCACATCTACCTATGGGTGCAGCAGGCCTCGTGCCTTATGCTGACCTCCTCCGTGTGCTGCCCAGTTTGCTACCATCCCTTGGGTGGTCACCTGCAGAGTTTCTACTGTATCTGAACAGCGCCAGGCCTATCATGCCTACTTGGCCAGCTGTTTTATTACTGCTGCTGCTGGTGTTACACTGTCAAATAAAGAACAGAAGGGACATTCTTGATCTTACTCCATCCCCAGTCTCCCCTGGGGGTTTCCACTGTGCCTTCATTTTTAAGCTGTCTGATTTTGTAATGATTGTGCATTGCTTTTATAATTAAGAAAAAGAATAAAGGCTTTGGTCCGGCCTGCTGGATCTGGGTTACCCACGGAGGTGAAAGTGTGATGACAGAAGACTTCAATGTGATTAAACACTGTAGCTGTGCAGGACTGCGACCTGCAGCAACTGTTCCCAACCTGGGGTTTCCAGGCAGCTCTGATGCTGCAGCTCAAATCCCTGCCCTGACCCAGCAGCTCACAGAAACCAGCAGCTCAGGAAGCTCAGGGGTGCAGGGTTCTGCAGCCTTTCCATTTTCAAGCAGAAACCAAACTAAGCACCATAGTTTTTTTTTTGCAGTTTTTGGTCGGGGCTGGGTTTAAACCCACCACCTCCAGGATATGGGGCAGGTGCCCTACTCCTTGAGCCACAGGTACCACCCACTAAGCACCCTATTAAACAGAAAAATCTAAGTGTGAATTGCAAGTAAATGAGAATGACCAGAGTAACTGAATCAGAGCCACAGATCACTCTAGGTTCAAGTGAATTCTTAGACAATGGGCCTCTCCCTAGATGTTTCTGCCTTTCAGTGGTGCTTTAAAAAGAAAATAAACAAAGAAATAGCAAGCCAGGCGAGGTGGCTCACACCTATAATCCCAGCACTCTATATAGCTTAAGCTCACCAGTCTGAGACCCCGTCTCTACTAAAAAAATAGAAAAAAACTAGCTGGGTGAGGTGGTGGGCATTTGTAGTTCTAAGTACTTGGGAGGCTGAAGCAAGAGGGTCACTTGGGCCTGAGAGGTTGAGGTGAGCTAGTGATGCCGCAGCCCTCTATCTAGGGCAACAGAATGAGACTGTCTCAAAAACAAACAAAACCCCAACAAACCAACAAAAATACCCTTTATTCAAAATAGGTTATGTATCCTTTATTAATTTAAAATGCAACTGATCAGACTTGTCTGTATTTTTCACTATATGTGTATTTATTTATTTTACTTGTGTTAAAGCTTTCTAAACCTGCAGTGAAGCCACAAGAACTGTGTGACCATGCCCTCTGGTCCCAGGTGGTCAGTCTGCTGTGTGGTACTTGCTGCCCCCAGCCGCCAGCCTTTAGACTCACCCTTCCTCACAGGAGTGGGCTGGGCATGAGGGGAGTTTTAGAGCAGAGCAAGGCTCAGGGAAGCAGGCAGATGTCTACTGCGTAAGCTGCTTGGTGATTGTTGGGTTTCCTCTTTCGGCCATCCATCAAACAGCTCCCTGTGAACGGGAGTGGGACAGCAGGCCCATGCCCATCCCTGCTCTCCCCAAAAGGACAGAATCACAGCCCGTTCACAGCCTCTGACAAAACACTAGTTTCCACCTGCTGTTCTGAGGTCAAGATCAACAGTGCCAACATATCCTCTCCACCCTCCCATCCTCGTGTCCCTAGTGGTCCATAGGGGACCACAGGATTACCCTACACACGGCTACCCTGCTGCCTGCAGCCAAAGCCTGGAAAGCAAAGGGAGGTCCAAACAGACCCAGAGGGCTGGTCAATGTTCAGTCCCTTCTCCCTATGCTCTAGCCCTTTCACTTAATGCACCCAAATGTTAAGCACACGTGAGGAAGGGCAGCCACTTTAACTTCCCAACTGACAGCTGAGTGTGAGGCTGACTGCGGCCTCTGACCATCAGGGAGCTGGAGCTATGATTACGAGTTGACAGATGCTGTTGAGATTGATGCTCTCTGGCCTGGCGCAGTGGCTCACACTTGTAGTCCCAGCACTGTTGGGGGCAAAGGTGGGAGGATCACTTGAGGCCAAGAGTTTGAGACCAGTCTGGGGAACACAGCAAGCCCTCCTATCTATAAAAGGAGAGAGAGAGGCAGAGAGGCCATTTCTGCTGGTGTGGAAGCACGGCTCCAGAGCAAGGGTGCAGGCAGTGCCCTGTGCTAGGCCAAACCCAGGGCAGCAGCTCTGCCTTCCTGATGCAGGCACAGAACAGGAGGTAGGAGGTTCAGGCCCGTGAGACCTGTGAAAAATGAAGCAACACTTGTTGCAAAAAAATAAAAAAATCTGTATGGAGTTCTGTTCAGGAAGGAAGCCAAATCAAATGCACAACTGCACGTACCTAAGACCGTCTTGGGCATTTTAGATGTAAGATTTAATCCTGACAACCAAGCTTGACATGGTTAGGATTTTGTTCCCATCAGGATGGGCGAGGTTCTGCTGCAGCAACAAACAACTCCCAAGTCTCGGGGCTTTACAGGACAAGATTTATCCCTTGCTCGCACTACACACGTCCATCATGGTTCAGGTGGTGACCTGGGGGGACGGGTGCTCCCCGCCATTCTCACTCCCAGGAACCAGGATGACAGAGCTGCCACGATGTCCCCCGTCACTATGCCAAAGTGAGAGGAGACAGAGCTCTGGAAAGGGTCGCACTGATGACAAAATGGTTGGCCCAGAAGGACACACACCACTTCTGCTCATCTCTCACTTGCTCTAACTAGTCACACAATTTCACTCACCCACGAGAGAGCCAGGGTACAGCCCTACCATACGCTACACCACCTGTGGCATCGACAGAGGAGAAGACAGAAGCTCAGAGGGTGATGATGATGACACCACCACCGAGAGTGCTAATAAATGACAGTTACAAGTAGGTGCCGGGCACTGTTCTAAGTGCTTTCTGTGCTAACTCACCTAATCCCAGGTAGGATCACCGATCTCATCTTTTAGTTTAAGCAACTGGGCAGGGAAAGGTTGGACAGTTTGCCCAAGGCCATGCAGGGAGCAGGGATAGAGCCCCGGGCCCTGGCTACACTGTGGGAGTCCAGTGTCAGGAGGCTGGAGAAAGGGTGGCATTCAAATCCAGGCTGTCTCACTCTTCCCCTGCACCAAAGGGGACAGGAGAGAGGTCTGTGGAGCCTTGGCCTCATGTTCACCAGCAGGTCCCAGCACCAGGACATCATCTACTCGGCCACCCTACCCCACCCTGCTTGAATTAGCCCTTCTCAACCAGCTTCTGTACAATGGGGATAGTGAGATCTTGAAGAGGACTGAGCCCCCAGGCCCCATGATACCTGCTGTAAGTAATGAATTACCCTCTCCTGTGTGGCAGTGGTCTCAGTGGAGCACACCCTCTGTGTGCAGACGAGGAGCCCAGTGGACAGTCTGCTTCAGAGAAATGACTTGTTCAGCTGCTCAGAGACAATGTACGAATTTGGCCAGTTCCTCACCAACATTTTTTTTTTGTAGAGAGAGAGTCTCACTTTATCTCCCTCAGTAGAGTGCCCGTGTCATCACAGCTCACAGCAACCTCCAAATCCTGGGTTTAGGCGATTTTCTTGGCTCAGCCTCTCGAGTAGCTGGGACTACAGGTGCCTGCCACAACGCCCAGCTATTTTTTTGTTGCAGTTCAGCCAGGGCTGGGTTTGAACCCGCTACCCTTATTATATGGGGTTGGCACCCTACCCACTGAGCTACAGGTGCCGCCCAACATTTTTTTTTTTTTTAAGACACAGTCTCACTCTGTCACACTTGGTAGAGTGCTGTGGCATCAGAGCTCATAACAACCTCAAACTCTTGGGCTCAAGTGATCCTCTTGCCTCAGCCTCCCAAGCAGCTGGGACAGGTGACGGCCATAACACCCAGCTAGTTTCAGAGACAAGGTCTTGCTCTTGTTGGTCTCAAGACCCTAAACTCAAGCAATTCACCCGCCTTGGACTCCCAGAGGCCAACATTTTTTTTAAAAAAGGAGAAGCTGTCCCACAGGGGGCACTATCCCAGCCACACGCTCAGCCCTTAGCAGGTATGGGCAATGCCCCTCTTTCCTAGTATCCCGCAGTCTCGGAGAGTGGAAGCTCTGCAGACACAGCCAAGAGGCACACCCAGGAGTGTGATCATGTTGCCTTTTACTGAAAAGACAACATACTAGTGACAAGTGAGCTATAAGAGACCCCCCCATGCCTCCCCTAACAGAGGCATACTCCCCACATGAGGGGACGGACAGGGATACTTCTCCTAAGGGGGCAAAATTAGTTCTTGGGGAATAAAAAACTCTTATTCTAGATATACATGTCTGTGGGAGAAAATGTCTAGAAAGGTTTGGGGTGGGGAGGCACTAATGAGAAGAGACTGGGAAACACTGCAAACAGAACTATTTTCACCGTGGCTTATTGTTTTCAGCTTTTATCCCAAAATCAGCATTTTTAAATTGTTTAAATTTTAAACAGCATTTACAGAATACTGGTATATAATGGTTTTACTTTAACCTTCCATAGAGTTGCCATCTTCCCATCCTTCACACCCCACTGAACACAGACTGATTAAGGGCCTATCAGGGGCGACCCCACAGTCTTCTGGGCCCTCATGAAACTTAGCCAAGCATCTTTGCTGTTGTCAATCTTACTGTCTGTGAAACATAAAATCACCATGATTTACTAATCTATCCACCTATAGATTTTTGAATTTTTATCCAGGGAACAAATAATGTCTTTGTTTCTGTTAAATTGCTGAATTCTCTTGAGATAGATTCTTTGGAGAATGACAGTTTTTTTTAATATAGAGAGTCCTACTTTGTTACCCTGGCAGAAGTATAGTGGCATCATCTTAGCTCACTGCAGCCTCAAACTTCTGAGCTCACGTGATCCTGCGTTGGTTTCCCGAGTAGCTGGGACTACAGGCACCTGCCACCATGCCCGGCTAATTTTTCCATTGTTTTTAGAGATCGGGTCTCACTCTTGCTCAGGCTGGTTGTGAACTCCTGACCTCAGGGGATCATCTGACCTGAGGGGATCATCCGGCCTTAGCCTCCCAGAGTGCTAGGATTACAGGCACGAGACTTGCAGTCAGCTGAATGATAGATTTTTGATGTCACGTTGTCCTAAAGGTTGTTTACCAAGTAGGCCACCCACCAAACTGTGCTTAAGCCACAAAGAGGCTTCTTCCTTCAGCTGAGAGAGGGTGGGCACTGCACCTCCAGGCTCATCAGGGCAGATGGCACACGCTGCGGGGCTTCCACCTGCCACATCCTGCTCCCCCTCAGCATGCGGACTACCCTACCACCTCTAGCCCCCAGAGCTGGGATTATCCGCAGGCCCAGCTGTTGCTCCAGACAAGAGCAGGACCAATGAAATGGACACCACAGCTATAACCACAGAGAGGGCACAGAACTCAGGTTCACCCATCTGGTGAAGTAACTCATTTCCTTTCACTTATCCAGATCCAGCCAGAGAGAAAAACAAAAAGGGGCAGAGAGTGCAGCTCTCTTCAAAGCCAATGTTGCATCCTCCCGGGGGCTCCTCCCCTGCAGGATGGCCTGGCCCTGTCCGAGGGTCTGGAGGAGGCTGTCTCCCCTCCTGTCTGGTCCCACAGATGGAGCCATTAAAAGCACTCTGGCCTAGATATCACTTTCAGTGAGCCACCTGGAGCCATAGACTTGGACGAATGTGAACATGTAGAAATAGAACAAGAGAAAAAAAAAGGCAAAGCACGGGCCATTTGCCGGTAGGGGATTTCTTTCTCCTGTTCTCCAGAAGCTTTGTTCTTCTCCAGGCCGTCAGTGTTGGGTGTCGAATCAGAATGAGAATGTCCTCAATTCCTAAAGACACAGCCCCTTTTCTCACCAGTGGGACCAGAAGGGAGAGTGTGCCCAGGATGACCTCTTTGGACAACTGAGTGACATCGTACAAAGTGAAAATGCACGTGCCCCGTGCCGCAGCATTTCCACTCCTAGGAATTTGCCTTTAGTCACGTCTGCACATGAGCAAGGTTGTCCACCGCCAAAGGCTGGAGATAACCCCAATGTTCATGAATAAGAGGCCCAGTTAGGCAAACTCTAGCATGGTCACAGAGCCAGCTAGGTCAAAAAACTGAGTGCTATTCTTCTAGTAAACTATCACTCTACTGCCAAAACACACACAAAAAAATTAAGCACTGGCTTTATGTGCTAAAATGAGAAGAGCTGTGTATAAGATGTTGTCTTGGACAGGTGTTAAAAACCAGACTGCCAGCGAGACCCTGTCTCGAACACTAGCTGGGTGTTGTGGTGCCAGCTCCTCGAGGGGCTGAGGCTAGAGGATTGCTTAAGCCCCACAGTTTGATGCTGCTGTGAGCTATGACGCCATGAGACTCTACCCAGGGTGACAAAGTCTGTCTCCAAAACAAACAAACAACCCCCAGACTACCCATTCTCACACACACACACACACACACACATTATGGACACACAGTCACTGGCTTATGCACAAACTCTCTCTGGCAGGCGGTGTAGGCAATTGGTTGATAATAGCTTCTATGGGGAGGAAAGCCGAGGAGATTCCATTCTCACTGCACACCCTACCCCCTTGGACCTGTTTAGCTCTGTGTCCAATGTAGTATTTTCTCTCCTGCCCCTTGCTCTGTGTGGGCCTGCGTGCTGGAGCTTTATGTGCATTCCTTTACTTGATCCTTTCAAGCTCTCTTCAAGGTCTCATTGTCCTGCTTGTACAAAGGGGCAAACTGGAGCTCTGAGAACATAAGTACGGTGCACACATGCTCAGTTTGGTTGGAGCCAGATCCAAATCTGTCTCCCTCCAAAGTCCCTGCTTAACTGGCAAAATGTGAGCTATTGTGTAGAAGCAGCATGCTCTGTCGCCACCATGGTGCGTGCCTGGACAGGAGATTGACACTACAAATGGAAAACACGTGATTTCCCAAGCCTCTCGCTGCCATGTGTCCAACCTACGCCTGCCCTCCCGGGTCTCAGGAAAGGAGGCAGCTTGTGGAGATGTGCCCCCCTGCCGGGCTTAGCCTTACTATGGAGGGCACAGGGGCAGACGGGGCTGTCCTCCGGCCCCTGCCTTCCTTCCTGCATGAGAACACTCACACCCTCCTGGGACCACTGGCAAGCTGGCATTCCCACCTCTGGGATGTGACAACTGTGCCCAGTACTCGTAGGCTCAGTGCCTCGATTTCTTTATTTGTAGAATGGGTGTGAAATAATTATGCTAACCTAAAGGATAACTGAGGGAGTAAAGGGGAAATGGGTACACAGAGGCGGACGTGGGGCCCAACACCCAGCTCCCATTTGGGGGACTTTGAGTAGTATAACTTGCCTCAAACTGTTGAGTCCTCAGGATCTTTTTATAATTTAAAAATGACAAAAGACCCTAAGGGGCTTTTGTACCATATTCAGAATTAAAATGGAGAAAAAAGTTGAAATGTTAGTTTAAAATAATAATAAAACCATCACATGCTAAAATAAATAACTTACTTTTCATAAATCAACTTCTCAAGATAAATGTTTCAGGTTAAGAGACATGCCTTACCCCGATTTGGTCATTATACAATGTATACAGGTGGCAAAATATAACACGAACCCTAAAAATATGTACAACTATATGTCAATAAAAAATTTTTAAAAATTTTGCTAAAAAATTAATATTTCAAAAAAATGTTTTCATTGAGTGTAAGTGGCTGGATTTTCCTATCTGCTTCTGAATTCAATCCATTAAGCTGTGTTGTGTTAATTACAAAACAAAGAAAACCCAGCCTTATACAGATAGATGGTTGAAAAGGGGAGGAAATTTTGTTTTGAGATAATCACGCTACGCGAAGGCTGATGAGTGGCGGTTTGTTACAGGTTAGCGGCAATGTGGAATCTGAGCCCGTATCAGTGAACTTTTGTACTCCGTGGTGTTCCCATCCGCTGTCCTGTCCTGAGCTTTGAATGGACTGGTTCCCCAGGCGTGATTCTGCAACATCAGGCATCAGTCATTTGGAAAACACTGCTTCACTGAGTTATGCACACAGGAGAGAGTGAGTGAAAAAAGCAAATAATGTTTTAGTATTACCATGAAAATAGTCGTGACCTTGTGGACCCTGAGAGAATTTCAGAGATGACCCAGACTATACTTTGAGAATACTGAGAGAGCAGAACTTCCTTATCCTCCTCATTAACCAAGCTTTCTTTCAAGAACTCAGAGAAAAAGAAACTTCTGTATGAAGCGTGGGGCTCTGGATGGAGGGCCCCGCCCCATCCCATCAGCACTGCAACGCAGGCATCCAAGTCTACTGCTATAGGAGGTGGCTGACACTGCCTGCCTCCCCTCTAATAGCTTGACCCTGCTCTGCTCTGCTCTCCCCTCCATTATCAGAAACCTCCCTCTTGCCTCCAAAATAACAGCCTCTGGCGGTTTGCAGAGGGCAAAGCACAGGGGCCATGCATGGGCTGCTGCACTTGGGCTTCCCAGTTGATAATTCTCGGTCTCTTGAAATTACATATGTACGTGTATTTATAGCAAATACATGGGTGCCCATAAATAGCCGCTCATTCCTGTACATATTTTTAGCATATTGTTCAGCCACCAAGTTCCAGTGTGTCTTCCTTCATGGGACCCTTGCAATGAGCCCTTCCCATCTTGCCCTTACCACTGAGGCTGGGTTACACCTGGGCCACGGTCCCTCATCTCTTTCCACACCCATCAACCTGGTGCCAAATGGTTAGCTACTATTTGACTGGTGAACCACACCTGCTCAAAAGCCTTCGATATGGTGTTGACATCCAAGCCTTGCCCAATCTGTTTCCCTTACCAGCTTTTCCCCCACCCAAAGCCCCCTCCCTCCTACTACTTACTCAGGGTCATTCTGGGCTTTCTAGCTCTCCCTCCTCAAATTCATCCTGTTTGATACCACCTCTGCCCTTCATAACCATTCTTATTTCGCAACTGCACCGCTCTCAACTCCCCATGTGTCCGGCATGTAGCGGGGCCTTGTTCACAGTAGATGCTCAGAATATGAACGCAGTGAGTAATGTCTAAGACCTCCTGATGTGCTGGGTCCCATGCCATGCACAAAGGATACGATGTGATAAAATCAAACTTTTGTCTTTTTTCCAAGAATGGCATTCTTTTTTTTGAGACAGTCTCATTCTGTCACCCTGAGTAGAGTTACTGTGGCATCATCATAGCTCACAGCAATCTCAAACTCTTGAGCTCAAGTGATCTTCTTGCCTCAGCCTCCCAAGTAGTTGGGACTATGTGCCTGCCACCATGCCTGGTTTTTTGTTGTTTTTTAAGTAGAGATGGGGTCTTGCTCTTGCTCAGGCTGATCTTGAACACCTGGGCTCAAGTGATGAGCTCAAGTGATCCTCCCACCTGGCCTCCCATTGTATCCTTATCTTCCCACCTTGGCCGCCCATGGTATCCTTATCTATAAAAGATTAACAACTCCTTGAGGACAGCATTTATGTCACTTTTGCTGTTTTTAGCTTTTTAGATGCTTAATAAAAATTACTGAATGGAAAGTAGACAAGCCACAATATCTATTAGAATAAGGATCAAAATCATCCAGAGGTCTGTTAGACCCATGCAAAGGTCCCTGATGTCTTTTATACTATTTGCAGTATAACCGACATGTTTCAGACTGAAATATTTTGAAAGTCAGATAGGAAAGAGCATCCTCAACCCTGTTCTGAATGATGTTCCATAATCACACAAATCAAACTGGAGATGCTGATCTTCAGTAGCATAATAGGGAGTTTACATGTTAAAAGAGTCCCTGGTTTCAAATCCCAGAACTGCTATTTCTACCTGTAAGACCGGCCCAATTACTTAAATTCTCTGAGCCTTAGTTTTTCTTATCTGGAAAATGGGTATGAAAATATTTGTCCCTACCTGGGGGTACTGTCTTGAGAAATAAATAACAGAATACATGGAAAGAGCTTAACACAGCAGGGCACATAAAATTCACTTGGTTTCCCAGAGCTGCAGTTACTAGTGTTACTGCTATTGTTGCAGCCCTGAGGAGTAAAGGGCCCTGATCTCCACCCATGGTCTTCTATGATCACGTTACCCTCCATGACAAAGATGTATTTAATGTTCGCTACACATGTAATTAATGATGTTATTAATCAGTTGACCTTAAAAAAAGGTTGATTATTTGGGCGGGTCTGACTTAATCAATGAGCCCAATTAAAAGTAGTTTTCTCTGGTTGGTTACAGAAGTGGAAGTAAGAGATTTGAAGCAAGGAAGGATTTGGTGTACTGCTGCAGGTTTGAAGAGGAAGGAGCCTCAGTGGTAAGGCCAGGAAACAGGGACCTCAGTCCTGCATCCACAAGGAACTTGATTCTGCCATCAGCCTGAAGGAGCTTGGAAGCAAATTCTTCCCTAGAGCCTTAAGATAGGAGTTGAGTCCAGCTGACACCTTGATTTTGAACATGTGAGACCTTAAGCCACGAAGCCAGTAGAGCCAGCCCAAACTTCCAACCTAGATAATTATGTACTAATGAACAAGGATTGTTTAAGCCACCAAACTTGTGGGGATTTGTTTGCAGTAGTAGAAATTAATAATTCTGGCTTCTAGCCACAATGCATTGATATTAAAACCACAGCACTTGCTCATCCAAAAGGTTTGGGGACAACTCACCCTTTCTGCATTTCTTCACTTATTGTAAGGTTCTTGAGAGCAGGGACTGTCTTAGTTATCTCTACATCTTGGCACTTAGCAGAGTGGGTGGCATAGAGTAGGTTCTCAATTATATCACTGAACAAAGCTTCAAATTCTTGGGCAGTTAGGAACTACATGGCTTACAGCCTCACAGTTGTATAACCAGCCTATTATGAAGCATTTGGGTACAATTATGTGGACAAAACCCAGCAAAGTTCTACTTTTTTGCCTAGAGGAAACTTCAGACATTAGAAGTGGTTCCCAGGAATCCACCTGGTAACCAGGATAGGTGTGTGTCCACGTGCAAGTATGTCTTGCTTTACACAGCAAGCAACTGTTGGGCAGTGGCCTCCTTGGTGCGCGGCAGCCTCCCAGGGCTTAGCCAACCAGTCAAACCCTGACATTTTGCTTGTAATTGCGCCTTACAGTAAAAAGTCCTGGTTGGGGTGGTAAAAATAGCAACAGCAACTTCCTGCAACAGATATGCCAGTTGATGGTGATGCCTGAAAGGAAAACTGGCGACCTCACTCTAAGGGAACTGCCTTCAAGCTGTGCCCTGGATGGTGGAGGGGATAGAGGCCCTGCAAGCGCAGCCCACCCTAGGCCAAGCCACTCAAAACCAGCTCTGGAGTAAGATGCTTTCGTCAGTCACTCCCATAATGAAACACCCACCTCCCAGAATCGGGAGTTGTCTAATAAATGCAAAATTTGCTTTTGGAGAGGCTCCTTCCCTTACCCTTCTCCAGCTTACGAGCCCAGGCACAAGAGCAGGAGGTCTCCCTACCATAGCCCGGGGGGTCCCACTGTCTCCTGGGTTACTCCCCTTCCTCCACCTACACTGGCCCAGCGGCTGTTCCAACCAGGCCAGATTGGTGGGGAGAACAGGAGTGTTCTGGGGAACTAAGTTCTGAGTCATTCCAGGGCAGTAGGACATCACAGTCAACCTGGATGCTCTTCCCAAAGGGTGGGGCCAGCCCAGCTGGGGAGGGACCAGGGCACCCGGCTAAAATGTCTGGGGCCACCTGAACTCATGCCTCCCCCAGGCTTCCCAGTCACAGGCCTGAGGCTGCCTGGTTTCTCCCTGCCCCAGAGAGTCAGCCTATCTTTCTTCCTCAGTCACCACAGCTTTCCCCCTTTAAGTCCAGTGGCCCTTTTGGCAAATCTTTTGCTTGTTTAAAAGCCTCCTACTGGTGGCGTCTGTGGCTCAAGGAGTAGGGCTCCGGCCCCATGTGCTGAGGGTGGGGGATTCAAACCAAGCCCCAGACAAAAAATTGTAAAAAACAAACAAAAAACCCCCTCCTATTACAGGAAAACAGACATAGAATCCCAAAGTAGTAAACATGGAATTTCACAAAGTTCTTGCAATTGCAGCTTTTGGCCTCTACCAACAGGTAACCGTGGCTCAGCGTGGTGGCTGACACCGCTTTCTGGGCCTCTTTGTGGACTCACTAAGGCCCATTGCTTTACTCCGGCAGGGGAGATAGGAGGCCGGACCTGCAGGCCAGCCCTCCGTGAGGAGCACTCATGCCAGCCTGACCTCTCTTTCAGGACAGGTGAGGTCCTCTGTAGCTCTGGCATGTCAGGCAGATGCCACCCAACCAAGGCCACCTCCGTTCCTCGTATGCAAAGTCAGCCCAGCCCCTCCCCTGGATACACTGGCTATTGAGAAACATTACAAATTCACTCAGATGTTCCAGATATTTGGCTTTCCCTAGTAAAACCCATGTCTCCTCGTGTCTGTAGAGCTTTTCAGCATAAATGAACTTTCAGGAATGTTTTCCCATGCCCAACACACAGAGCCCGGCGGGGGGCAGGGCAGGGATTAAAGAGCCTCACTTCACAGATGAGTACACATGGTCGGGAGCTCTGCTGAGTCCCCAGCCGAGGTTAGGAGACCAGTAAGAGGCAGAACCAGAGCTTCTAAGCCTTGATCTTTTGGAAAAACAAAAGTGGACAGAACTAAAAGAGAAGGCCTGAATAAACTAGCTCACTTTTTTTGAGGAATAATGAGACCTCCCCCACCCCCATCACATTAGCTAAAACTAAAAATAATCAAATACTGATGAGGACGAAGTGAAAGGGGGACTCACACTATTACTGTGAGCACATACCAGGGTGCCACTGGTTGTACGGGGGAAAATGAGGCTGGGGCCCAGGTCCTTCATTAGGAGACAACGACATGAAGAGGAGGTCTGGCCACCGCGTAGATATCATGTCACTGTGGAAGGATCAAGCGCTTGCCCTCAGCTATATGACAGAAGTTGTATAGTATTGAGTATGATCCAAATTCTGTAAAACAAAACCTACACATACACAGGGGGACGGGCAGGGCATGCATAAACTGTGGCCAAACCTCCCAAGAAAGAGGCGGCGGACTCACACTGTGCCCCATTTCTCTTCCATCTTTCACTTATAAAGGGAATCTGTTGTATTATTTAAAGAAAACAATAAAATAGCTTAAAAGGACAATATCTCCCTCTGAGAGCCCTCACATTAGCTGAGTCCCCGCCTGGCAGGACCCCCACGGCCCGCACCAGCTCCCATCCCGGGCCTTCATCTCAGTGGGCCCCCCCTCGCTGGGTCCTTCTTCCCACACCCCCATCTGCTTCCCCTACAGCCGCGTGTCTGTTCTATCTGTTGTCCGCCTCCCCCAGCAGAGTGCAGGCTTCGGGATTTGGGGGGGACCTTGTCTTATTTTCTACTGAATCCCAGAGTCTAGCAGAGAAGTGATGGCAAACATATTCATGGAACACATCTGGAATGAGGAGACAACAGTCCAGGTCCTCACCTCGGCCACAAGGACGCTGGGGCAGACTCTGGATACACCCACCACTCGCACCCTTCTGCAGTGCCATAACCCTGAGTGGCTGTCTGCTCCCATAGAGGGACCCTCTATGACCCTGACTTTCTTTCCCAAGTTTCTAGTCCAGAACAAGCCGCTCAGAAAGCTGTAAGCAAATTTTTGTTCCAAGAATGCTGCTAGACACCTTTCTCCCCCAGATTTCCAGGGCCATGAACAACACAGGTTAAAGGACTCACTACTAAGGTCTCACAAGCTGGGTTGCAGCAGAACTTAAACTCTGGACACCAGGTGGACTTGCCATGGCTTTTAGAAGAAGAGTTTCTCTCTCTCTTGGCTCTTACCCTTGCTCATACAAATCAGCCTGACCAACAACGAACCTGACTGACAGCCTGTCTTAGGGGTTGAATGTTCAAAGCTTCTCTTTATCTTAATTAGGAAATTAATTCTGTTCAACATTAGATTGATCGGTGGTCAGCCCAATGGGAGCAGGGAGAAAATAAGGCTTTTGTCTCTATCCTGTCCTTGGGCCCTATTTTTGACCTCACAGCTGACAAGTGAAGGCATCACCCTGGCAATGTGGGTAGGGAGTGACACCCAGGTGAGTGTGGTCCCCGTGGGAGGAGTGATCCAACTGGTCTTACAGGCAACTCCTTGGCACAGCCTGGTGCTCAGTCACCTCCTCTCCTTGGAGCTCTTGGTCCATCTCTCTGCCAGGAGGTGTCCCTGGCTCTGTGTCCAGGGGATGTCCCATAGGTGAGGTCTCACTCCATCTGTTACAGAGGTGGGTCACCTTGGGGGCTCCCACAGCTGCTGACCAGTTCCCTTCCTGGATCCTGCCAGAGTGGCCTCGGGGAAGGGTCACCCGTATTGAGTGTCCTTCTTCACATTGAGCTGATGGGTAGGGGCAGGAAACTGAGTAGGGCTTGAGGGAAGAGGTCCTATGCCTTTGGAAGTCACTGCAAAAACATGACTCAGTCTTCATTCACTGAGAAAGGAAAAGAAACAGGGTGCTCGCCTACTGCACCCCTCCCATTCCACAGGTAGAAACATTAGGGTCCAGAAAGTAACTTGTCCAAAGCCACATGTCAGAGGCAGAACTGGAGCCAAAAGCCCACTCCTGACTTCTAACTGAGTTTCTCTGCACTCTACCAGCTGCTTCTCAAGCTCTTTCTGCTCATGAGGGTTAAGAGAATAGTTCAGGCTTTACTTATAAAACCACATAACATCAGAGCTTGCAAGAACCTTTGAAATTTTACAGTAAAACATTTCACAGAAGCATTATACAGAAAAGCACACACCCACTTTACAGATGAGCAAACTGAGGCCCAAAGATGTAAGGAGACCTGCACAGAGTCACACAGCCAGGTGGGGCAGAGCAAGACTCTCATGCTCTGCTTAAGTGCTCTGCCACCTCATTCCAGGTTTGAGGACTCTGACTATGGAAAGTGGAAGTGGAGTTGGCTTCCAGCAAGGAGGTGGCCCAGGTGAGCCTCAGACAGACTCTGTATGCAAGCCAGGAGCAGAAGACCACTGTGGGGGAAAAGAAGGGCCGGGAAGATTTTTTTTATGTATTTGCAGAAAATATGATGCAATGTCTCAACTAAGTTAACTTAAGAGCTGCTTTAAAGCACAGGTCAGTAAGCCACTACACCTACCTTAATCACCCAGTAGGGCGCTGACACAGGGTCTGAAGGAAAAGTTTAGCAGTGAGAAAGAGCAGAGCTGGGGACGAGGGCGGGGCAGGGGCAGGGTGGGTGGTGGCCTCTGGACAACAGGAAGAGGGCTGTAAGTCAGTGGTAAATAACATACATCCAGGCCCAATTCTGCATCCAGAGGACAAGGCCAAGGGAATGGGGTGCCCAGTGCCCATCTGGTGCCAGGGACCAATTTAGGCAATTCTACAGTACAGCAGTTAATCTTCACAATATCCTACAAAAGGTCAATAAGGCTCAATGAAATTAAGGAACTTGGTCACAGACCCATAAAGGGTCTGGAACCCCAGAAATGTTCCAAAGCCCATGTTCTTTATGTGTTGAAAGGATTTAATAAAGAGCCCTTCCCATCCCTCACTCTCCCCCCTTAATGCCCACTGCACTGCCTCCCCAGCTCCCTTTAAAAAGCCCATGAAGGAACTGGAGGCCTGGAAGCCTGGCAAGACGATGGCTTGAAGCTGACAGTACCAGCTCCTGCTTCCTTTAGAACTGGTGTGGGCACAGTGCTGTAGGCTGCGCAGGGCATGAGGGGCTCTAGGAAGGGGGCTGGAACCGGCTGTGGGGGCTGGGCTGACTTCCATCACCTGGGCACAGATATGGGCGGTTGAGTCCTGCTGGGGTGCTATGACTGGCAGCTGTGGATGCTTAAGTTGTCCTTCCTCCCCTCCCTCCCCACACCTCTCCCTTCCAATCTGTCCCAACTAAGTGTTTCCTGACTGAGAAAATGCTTCAATAGCCCTGGATGGCTGAAGCGATTAAATTATGAAATTTACCACATTAGATGAAAACCAGCATCTTAATTAGCCAATTCATTTGTGTCTGGCCACTTTGTTTTCTTTCTCCAGCTCTGCCCACCCTGGCCAGGCCATGCTCACGCTGCCTGCTGGTACAGGGAGACTAAGGGCTCAGGCAATGAATGCACTTTGAGACAGTGGGGTGGGTTCTCCCAGAACCCTCTGAGAAGAGAGGCTGCAGCCAGAAGCCATCCAGCGTCCTGCAATCACCCTGGGCTGATAGCTGTGCAGGCCAGAACACTCTCCCACCCGTCTTCTCCCAGCCCCTGCCTGCACCTGTTTTGAGGTGGAAAGTGAATTGGCCTCTGGGAGAAGAGTGGATGGGAGGTGGGAGAAAAGGAATTTGGGTGCCCATCTTTAGTTGAGGTGTCTTCTCTACTAAAGACTTGACGTCCTGTGTTCCTCAGTTCCCCTGGCTCCCTTTATTACTCTGCACAGTATGATGTGTCAGGGCCCCAATCCACATGTAAGCATCCCCTCATCTAGGAGCTCCCTATAGGCAGGGTCCCCAGCACCTAACCCAGGGCCGGACATACACCAGGAAGCCAGTTAAGTCTGTTCAAACAATGAATGAATGAATCAATACATTGGCGACAAACCATCCGCTATATAATACTCTCGCTCATCCTACCCTGCCACCCCCAGCAGTGAAAGATGAGAAGAAACAAGCCTCCTTTCACTGGGTAATTTCTCGCTTCTTGCTCTCCTTTCCCCACATTGGGTGCTAGGGGGTTTAAGGCACTTTATTATAAAGGGGCCTGGGACTGCGGAAGCTGCCTCCACCACGGAGCCTACAACTTGCCCACAGGTCTGTCTGCACCACACACATAAATCCAGTTGCAGCCAGAAACCCAGGATGAAGGTCTCTTCCATTTCTCTCTAAGCTTCCTTGTAACAACCACCCTAGAGTCACTGCTTGACAAATGACTCTGAGTCTGGGAGA
Organism: Otolemur garnettii; assembly: GCF_000181295.1. Taxonomy (NCBI): domain Eukaryota; kingdom Metazoa; phylum Chordata; class Mammalia; order Primates; family Galagidae; genus Otolemur; species Otolemur garnettii. Next base: position 9,930,752 of record NW_003852424.1, read on the forward strand.
AGACTGACTCCATCCATGTCTGGATGCCTGGTCTTAGAAGGACCCAGTGTGAAAGACCTTATGTCCTACTCTTCCCCACGCCTCAATGCAAGCCTCACTGGCACCCCAGGAATGCTGACAGCACCTAGGCCCCACCTGTGAATGGGGAGACTGAGGTTGGATCCCAAAGGGCTTGGCCCCAAGTTACAGTCACCAGAGTCTGGTTGACAGCAAGAATGTGGAGTCCTTGCCTCCTTGTGCCACCTGCAACTTCCATTCCCACCCCCGCTGCACCACCAGTGTGAAACCAAAGGTCCAGACACCTGCCTTTCTCTGCCCTGACAGCAGGGAGAGTCAAAGCTCAGTCAGCCTTCTCAGGATCAAAGCCATTACCACTAAGGCTCAGCAGGACCCAAGAGCGAGGGCCTGGGTCTGCCTCCGGCCCACAGTCCCCTGGGTTAGATCGCTATAGAGATTTTTCTTTGTTCAAAGGCAGTAGGAATGCACTTTGGGGTCTTTGGAGCAGCAGCATAAAAAAATGTCTGGTGTCTCTGGGGGCAAAAATCCACTCCCCCACCCCCACCCCCAATGAAAAGCTTCGAAAGCAACTATGAAAGAGAAAAGCAAGTTGAAGGCGTAACAACGTGGGGTTGGTCCTGGAACAAGGGCGATATGGGGGAAGAGAAGAGTCAGGCTGGACACTTGTTCAGGACCTGCCGGGTTGGTTGCCACCCAAGAGGGCAGGTGGATATTGCTTTAGGAGTGTGACTATCCACAGTTCTCTAAACACAAACCAGCGGCTCCGGAGGTCGGGCGGGAAGTAAACGGTTTGGTCTGGGGCAAAGGGGCGGCAGACTTCGGGGCCGAGCCCGTGAGGACATTTCCCTTGTTAAATCTCTCGGCCCTGGCTCTATACCAGGCAGGCAGCCAACTGGCCCTGGGTGAGCGGGGACTTCCCTTGGCCGGGGCGCGGAGCTTGGTCGCTCACACCCTCAAAGACAAGCAGCCTTCTCTTTCCAGGATCAATAGTAATTTTTCAAAAAGAGAGTCTGCGGACTCAATGAATCAACCACTCCCAGGGGAATGAGTAGCAGCTCCCGCGCGCAACATCCATTTGCAAAACAATTCATTCCCTAGCCCAGAGCTCTTAGCAAATACCCTCGCCGGGTCCTCAGGCACAGACCAGGCGGGAGGAGCCGAGGTTGGGGAGGGGTGACCATAGGCCCCCACTATTGTCCCCGAGCCCAGTGTCCCCAAACCCAACAGGAGCCTGGGCAGGCTCCGAGGATTCCAGCCTCGCTGCGTTCCTCCCGGGACACGCGGCCCTCCGGAGACTCACTCTACCGGGGGCTCCAAGCGCAAGGTCCCGACCCGGGGGTGGGGGGATGGTGACAAGTCCCCAGTGCGGGTGGTTGGGGACGCCGGCGCTAGCCGGCCCCGAGGGCGCTCCCTGTCCGACCCAGGTACTTACCGCTCGGGGCGCTGCCGCCCGGGCCCACCGTCGAGCTCGGAGACTTTTGGCCGCCCGGCTGAGCCCTGCAGCCCAAAACACCGCCGCCACCCAGCTCGGTGGAGCCCCCACAGCCCGAATCCCGCTCCCGCTGCGGTGCCGCCGAGGCGCCGCCAACAAACTAGTTTCTCTGGCCTTCCCGCCCCGCCTCCCGGCCCGAGGCTCAGCAGCCAATCAGAGGTGGTGCCTCTGTGACGGATGGGCTTCCGAACCCGTAGTACGATGGCAGAAGGAGAAAGGGGAGGGAGCCCAGGCCGCGCCGGTACCGCGGGGGGCGGGGCGGGGGAGAGTACAGGACTGCCACCAGATCCTTAAAGGGACAGGCGCTTGCCTGCCCCGCGGCCCAAGTTTGGGAACGCTATGGGAGGCCATTCGGAAGCTTTCCGAAAGAGAGCTTTGTGGGTTGTATATGCCTCTTACTTCTGTTCCGGATCACAGGCTTTGTAGGCCTCTTTGGACTTTGTGGAGCCACAATTTAAGTTGCTGGAGCGTTAAGGAAACCCTTTCTTTTACTACCGCCTTGTTTCAAAGAGATTTCTGCAGCCACCAAATCCCACCTGTATTTGAAATCTGCATTTTTCTGGTCTCTTCTCTGTGTCATTTATCACTAAACTCCTTTTGTAAATCAGACTTCAGATATTCATTCATTCATTCATCCCCAAACGTTTACTGTGAGCCTGTGCTGGTCTGGGAGGCAGAAGAAAGAGCTATAATTCTCGGTCCTTGCACTCTGGGTTTACAGCTCATTCTGCTGCTTCCACTTGCTGTCTGTTCAACGTCTTCATCGTAAAGCGGCAGGTAAAAAGTCATAGGATTATTTGGGGGCTCTTTAAAAGAGATAAACTCCTAAAGAACGTGCCCAGTAAATGTCCTTTCTTTTTTCCCTCCCACTGAAAAATCGATAATTCAAGTAGGTCACCTAAGGACCTGGTAAAGTACGGAAAGAGATAAGTGCAGTAAAGGTTGGGCGGGGAGAATTCCGAGGAGGCAGAGGTCACACTGATGGGAGGTGCGAGGAAGACTTACCGAGGAGGAAGAAAGTGTACAAAGGATTTGGGGGAGCAGTCTGTGGAACCCAGAAGATGGAGCGCACCAGTACAAAGCGGCTCAGATGGGGCAAAAGAGATACCAGGATTAAAGGATTGTAAGATGATAAATACACCACCAGGAAAGGCGCTTTTTGGTAAACCGCTTGGGGTAGACACAGGCAAGCAGCCCAAAATCAGGGTTTCCCAGCTCTGCCTCTCAGGAGCTTTGCAGGACTGGAGGTAGACTGCTCAGACTTTCTGAGGGTCTGGTTCTTATTGCTGAAAGGAGGATTCTAAAACCTTTCTTGAAGGGTTATGGCAAATATTAAGTAAGATAACATATGTAATAGGCCTAGCACCTAGCAAGTGTTCAAAATAGATTTGTGCCCCCTTTTGACCCAGATCTGCAGACGTCTAAAACACCAGGGTTCTGATGTTTAAGAAGAGTGTTGGCCAGAGGGAAGAAGCTGGCCAAGTGCACTGTTGAGGTGCCTTCAAAAGAGAAAAGGTGGCATCAAGGTAATGGCTTCATTGAAGCAATGACACAGATCACACTTGTCGTTTTAGCATCCTGCCAATTTTATATAATTGCTGGTTGAATGAAGCCCCACATGCAAAATTTATACTTAGCAAGTTCGTAACTGTTGCTCATTATTCCACACAGGTTTTCTGTAAAATGATAAGTGCCAACAATCTAAAATATGATCCACATTAACATTTCCCCCCTCTTCAACTCCAAGGCTTAAATTAGATACTCGAATGTCAAAATCAAATACAGTATAGGCAATGGCACAAAATCAGGCCCAGAATATGTATTGAGATATTGAATTTAGATTTGATTGGAAAGAAGATGGAAAGAGGCCTGTCTCAGTCCGCACTGCAGACCCCAGAGTATTACCATCATTATTGGCATTGTAATGACCTGCTTACCTGCTAGCACATCCCCCTGGGTAGGGAGTTCTGGGAGGGCAGGGACCATGACAGTCATCAGGGAATTCTTGGTGCTACACAAAAGGTGTTTACACAGTTTTGAAATACTATGAATAAATCTCTTATCATGTAGAATTAGCTTTTGCTGCATGTGACATAAAACTCAAAATTCACTGTGACTTACACAAGATAGAAGTTTGCTTCTAACTCTTGCACAAGAAATCTAAAGTTAAGCAATCCCTGGTTGGCAAATCCATGATTGTTAGAAACATGGGCTACTGTATTTATTTATTTTTATTAAGTCATATACACATAGATCATGAATACATTTATGCATATGTGGGGCACAATGTGTTGTCTTTTTGTACAATCTGACATGGTTACGTCAAACCAATCAATGTAACTTTCACCTCATTTACTTGATTCTAGTGTTAAGACATTTATGTTCTACACTTGACAGATTTGACTTGTACCCTTGCAATATGCTCCATAGGTGTGGTTCTGCCTTTTACCCTCCCTCTATCAAACCTCCCCTCTCCCCTCCCTTCCCACTCCATTTCTCTCCTTCATCCTGGGCTATAGTTGTGTTCCATCTTTCATAAGAAAGTGTGAGTAAATATAAGTTGGTTTCATAGAAGTACTGAGTACATTGGATACTTTTTCCTCCATTCTCAAGACACTTTGCTCAGGAGAACATGTTTTAGGTCCTTCCATGTAAACATAAAAGAGGTAAAGGCTCCATTTTTTAAGGCTGTGTAGTATTCCATGGTATACATATACCACAATTTATTAATCCATTCATGGGTCAATGGGCACTTGGGCTTCCTCCATGACTTGGCTATTATGAATTGAGCTGCATTGAATAATCTGGTGCAAATATCTGTTTTGGATAGTGATTTTTGGTCTTCTGGATATAGTCCTAGTAGAGGAATTGCAGGACCAATGACAGGTCAATTTTTAGATCCCTGAGTGTTCTCCAAACTTCTTTCCAAAAGGAACATATTAATTTGCATTCCCACCAGCAGTGGCGAAGTGTTCCCTTTTCTCCACATCCACGCCAACATCTGTAGTTTAGGGATTTTGTTATGTGGGCTACTGTTACTGGAGTTAGATGGTATTGCTACTGTGTTTTTATTCCTTCATCCCTAATTCTTGGTTTCCATTTGCAAGGTTGCCTCATAGTCCAAGATGGGTGCCAGAGCTCCAATGATAACATCCACATCCCAGGCAGCAGGAAGAAATAAGAGTGGAAGAGCATGAAATGTGTGCCTCTCAGCTTTGTGAGCTTCATGTAAGCAGACTGCAGAAGTTTCATAAAACACTTCCATTTACATTGGAATGGACAGAACTTAGTCTACCTACCTACAAGGGCAGCTGAGAAATGTAAACTTTTATATGAGTATATTGTCTCCCCAGACAAAGTCAGGGTTCTGTTAATAAGGAACAGGTGTCTGATGTCAGCCAACAGGCCTGGCTGATACCCATTTCCCCTCCTAGCATTGCCATCTATACAGTATTCCTGGTGGCCGCAAATCTAAACTCTTAGGAATTCTGAGATGATGTGTAGAATGTGATACATATTTATTAGTAGATGATTCAACTCTTGGTTCTCCTTCTGCCTCTCTGGTGCTCCTTTTTAGTCTTCTCTGCCAGTTCCTCCTCATTCTTCTCAGGCTTTCGAGTATTGGGGTGTCTAGGAATCAAGTGCAAATAGACAAGAAGACCTCTTTCTTATGGACTTCCATACTCCAGCCCATGCCTATGGTACATGTAAGCACTGGCAACTCCCAACTCTGTACTCCCACCCCTCCTCCCTCATGCACGCCAAGCCCATGGGTGTAGCTGCCATCCCTCCCTGTGTCTAATGTCTAATAGCTCCTCACCCTTAAAATGCCCCCATAGATTTATAAGTCTCTGCCCTTTCTGTGGGCATCCCCATCTCAGGAGAAGACAGTGCAATCTCCCTTCTGTTCAAATAAAAAAGTCCTGGTGTCCTTCTCTCATACTCCACATGCAGAATCATCAGGAAGTTGCTGTTGGGTCTGAGTCCTGCCTCCTGCTTCCACCATCACCCCCAAGCTGGCCCAAACTACCATCTTTTCAGCTCCTCCCAGGTCATATCCTCACTTTGGCCCCTGTCCTCTAGAACACTTTACACAGCTGTTATCTTTTACAACATAAATCTCTTTATGTCTGGCCACCCCTTGGAATCCTCCAGGGAGTCTCAGCTGACTCAGTGTGAAAGCTGAAGTCTTCATGTGGGCCCACAGGCCTGCCCTTCCCAGGCCAGGACCACCCCTCACATGTCGTCTCCCCTCTTCCTGCCCTGACATGCAGCTGAGCTGCTTCCCCTCTGGGCCCTTGACCTTGCTGGCTCTACCACACGACCTTCCCCTAGACGGCCACCTGGCTCCCTCCTGAGCTTCCTTCAGGTTTCGGTTCAGTTGTCACCTTACCACATAGGCCTTCCTGACCTCCACAAAGTAGCTGCATCCCCCAGGCAATCTCTATGCCTGTCCATGTCTCCACAGCCCTTACCCCTGAACTTAGACACACAAGGTCTGACAATGAAGTTCGTAAGCTCATCCTAGAAAATTGCTACATACCTCATTGCTGAATATCACTATGGTCACCTTTGAGGTAGTCCCCTTAGGAAGCTATGCTCTGACACCAGTGCCTAGACTACCCTTCAAAGCAATTTTGGAGCTCTTTTTTTGGAATGACATCAGAACTGTTGTAGTATGGCACACAGAAACACACAACAATAATAATTGAACACTGCTCAGCAAAACATCAGCATACATTGATGTGAACATGGCTGTGAGACCCCAATATACCAAGGTTATGAAACCTTACTGAATTGTTTGTACAGTGCTGCTGCCAACATACATGCACAGTAGCAAATCTGCAGACTTAATTGTCAGACTTTGTACCACAACAGCTCTGATGTTCATTCCAGACAGAGTTCCAAAATTACTTTGAAGAGTAGACTTGGTGCTGGCACTGGTGCACAGCTTCCCAAGGGGAGTACCTTGAAGGTAACGGATAGTTAGCAATGACATATGTAGCACTTTTTCTAGGATGAGTTTGCAAACTTCATTGTCAGACCTCTCATATATATATTAAGAGAGAGAGAAAGGCGGGCACACGTTGGAGCTGGCCCCATATGCACAGCCAGGTCTCTGTGCTGTCCTGCTGAACATAAACAATTTCACAGACTGTGTTAGAAAACGCCATTCTGTGGTCTTGAATGGCCAAGACTAACATAAGACAACTGATACCCCACCACAGACTTACTCCTGCTTTCCAGTAGCACCTGATTTAACAGAAACCCTCACTTCCTGGGCCCTCTCCAAAACCATCCTACAAAGGCCCCAATCCTGCTTACAGGTTCTTTCTAACACCCTGGTACTGAGGTTCCAGCAGTTCCCCCATGGTGTGTGGTCTCCCTCCCTGAGACAAGGTAGAGGGAGGCATGGACAACAGTGCATGAGTATATGAATTTTATCTGGGGGAGAAAGTTTTAATTGTCTTTCAGAAGGTGAAGTTCCCTGAAAGCAGGGCCTCATCTCCAGGCCTAGAGGCTCTTTATAAGTATTAATCCAATGAATTCAGAATGAATTGAAAATAGCTTCAGAGATAGAGTCGCCTTCATGAAATTAGTGATTTCTGATCTCAGTATTGCACAAATTCAACCTAGTCTTTGATTTTTGATCTAGCTTCTAAAAAATGGACACCTGGTCAGGGAGACCCACACAGGGTGGGGCTCTGGCAAAAGGTGGTTTTGTCAGCTTTGGTTCTCAAGGGCCAGATGTCAGTGCAGGCCATCCTGGGGGAGCAGCCGGCATCAATGTCACCTGTGAGTCACTGCTTGGGCCCTGGGTACACAAAGGAGCGGGAGGACTGGGTCTTGCGGGGACAGTGGCTGCAGGAGGTGGGAGGGTGTTATGTCTTCGCCTGGTGGCAGTGTGAGAGCTGCACGAGTTAGAAGCCACCAGATCCTCACTGCTCCTTCCACTCCAAGAAGCCGCAGACACTCAGTGGTCTCCATCCCAGTTGCCCATGAAGCCCCTTTCCCCCAGCAATTCTCCCTGCACCTCCAGAAGTGCCTCAGTGTAGACCTTTCTTTGATATAGAAAGCATTCCCTGCACCAGTATGCTCTGGTGGCACGAGAAGGCACAAAGGTGACCATTTGGGTGTATAAAGCAGGAGGGACACTGGGCAGAGATTTCAATGTCCAAGGCTCAGCTGGAGATGCCTGTCCTACTCCTTTCCTCTCCAGAAACTTGAAGGCAAAAATTCTGTGTAGCAAAACAAAAGTTAACACACAGTTGCTCAAGACGCAGAACAGTGAGTGTAGTGTGTGCTACCTTTTTGCCCCCACGAACAATAAGAAAGCACTTTTGGAAATGCAGGCTGATGGATAAAGATACTCTGGAGGGCGTTCAGAAAATGATGCTTAGTCCTGTCTAAGTGGAAAGGGCCCATGGGGGCAGAGGTGGACTCCACAGGCTACCTCATTTAGTTTAATAGTTACTTTAATGTCTGAGCCTGGGAATCTGTCTATCTTCACTCAAAAAATAACTCAAAAGCCAAGTAGGAAGCTTGAAAAATGACACAAAATTATACACTTCTATATATAAACTAGAGGAAGCAGAAGGATAAAGATCTTTATCGATAAGGTCTAGAGCAGCGGTTCTCAACCTGTCGGTCGCGACCCCTTTGTAACAATGAAAATGCATCCCGAGTATCAGATATTTACATTGCTATTCATAACAGTAGCAAAATCGCAGTTATGAAGTAGCATAAAATAATTTTATGGTTGGGAGTCACCACAACATGAGGAACTGTATTAAAGGGTTGTGGCATTAGGAAGGTTGAGAACCACCGGTCTAGAGTTTTAGAAACATGCATTCAGGGGTTCTTTGTACTGAAAAATAATGTTTAGAAGGAGGAAGAAAGGAAGGGAGGGAGGGAGAGAAGAAATAAATGTTGTTTGGAATTAGCCAGAACAACCTGAGTTTCTGTCCTGGCTGTACTCCCCACTGGGCAACCGATCACGGTCAGGTTATGTCTCCTCTTTAAGCCTGTTTTCCTATCAGTAAAATAGGAATCATCATCATCATCATCATTCCTACTTCACAGCATTCTTGAAAATGTTCATTAAAAAAAAATATTTCTAGCTTGGCACCTGTAGCACAGTGGTTGTGGCACTGGCCACATGCACCGAGGCTCTTGAACCCTGCCTGAGCCAGCTAAACAACAATGACAACTGCAACCAAAAAAATGGCTGGGTGTAGTCCCAGTTACTTGGAAGGCTGAGGCAAGAGAATCGCTTAAGTCTGAGAGTTGGAGGTTACTGTGAGTAGTGATGCCACAGCACTCTACCAAGGGCGATGTAGCGAGACTCTGTCTCAAAAAAAAAAAAAAAAAAAATTCTGTGTAGCAGTTATGCCAGAGCCTGGGACCTCATAAACTCTAGAATCACCAGCAACTGCAATTACAACTAGATCTTTGTAAAGTGCCAAGGAGCGTCCCTGGGTTACTTTTCGTAAGTGCTCCATTAATCGTAATTATTATTTGTGAATGTCATCATTATTGTGAATGTCATCTCTGGGAACTCCCCAGCAGGAAGGGCAGGAGCTCCATATCTCTCACTTGTCTCCCCTGAAAATCTTGTCTCATTAGGAGTCTGATCTTTGCCAGTTGACGGTGGCAGAGGGAGTGACCTCCATCCCTCAGGCTGCCTCCCTGGCATCCATGAAAGCTATCGGGGTGTAGCCAGGGCAGGACTGGAGGATTCCTGGGTTTGTTTCCAGACAAGCTCCTCCAGAAAAATAGACAGTGAGCCCTGTGGAATTTGGTTCCATGTTCAAATGAGCCCATGCATAGCCAAATGGGGATGTTATCTCAGAGTTGTTTAAAGCTCCCAGCCTTTGTCTACTAATGTGTCAGTTTCAGAATGTCTGTCAGATATGCAAAATGTCCGAGGTGCAATGCTGGGAGTTGAGTATATCCAGAGGGAGATGGGACACACAGGTGAATAAATCCTATTCCCTGTCCTGAAAGACAGCACAAATAAAGCCCGGTAGTGTAAAAGACAAAACAAAACAAAGAAACCCAAAAAAGAAAAAAGCAAAAAATGCCATGCAATAGAGATTCAAATAAAATGCCATGGCTGAGTTTGGGTGCAAAGGTGAGTTTTGCAGCTAATACTTGTGCTGGGTCTTGCTGGGTGGGCCAAGGGGTAAGCAAAGACCTGGCATGGAAAGGTTGCAGAGATAGAGGCAAGGAAAGAAGAGGAGCCCCTGGGGGGAGTACGGAGTTTAAGGGGGTGTGTGGCGGGGGGTGGAGGAGGGAGAGAAGAGGGGAAGAAGTAGAAAGATGGAAGGGAGGGGAAGAGAGTGTGCATGAAGGCTCCTGGCTGGCAGTACAGCCGACTGTCCAGTGCCCAGGCCCATGGTGGAATGAAAACTCCAGGCATGTGACTAGATAAACTGTTAATGTTTGTTCCCACAAAAGATCACTGCACAGCAGTGAAAAGCAATAAACTTACTTTGCCAACATGGATACATCTTGAAAACATGATGTCAAGGAGAAAAGCAATTTGCAAATGGATACATAGAATCTGATCACATTTATACACATTATAAAATCTTACGAAGCAATCCTATAAGGTAGATATTATTTATAGATGGTTGCTTATTTTTTCTTTAAACTTTTTTTATTTCAAAATATTAAGGGGGTGCAAATGCTTTCATGCTTGTTAGAAACAGGCTTTTGAAAAACATGGTGGCTTTAGTGAGATTCTATCACAATTCCTACATTCTTTTGGCTTGGTCTTACATTTTTCCTACATATTACTTCAAAATATTATGGGGGTAAAAATGTTTTTGGTTATACTTGAGTCAGGGTTATAAATGTGCCCACCACACAGGGAGTGTTCACTGTTAGGATTTCACCCATCCTCTTTTCACCTGGCCCGACTGATTTCCACTGAGTTTTATTTCCCTCTGGGCACACTGGTTAGTTCTAACTAATCTGAAGTATATGTGGTATTTGTTTCTCCATTCTTTAGATTCTTCACTTAGGTCTTTAGTTGCATCCACGTTGTTGCAAAAGGCCTTAATTCATCCTTCTCCGTGGGTGATTAGTGGTCTGTAGTCTACATGTACCTCGTTTTGCTAATTCACTCAGGAGTTGATGGGTACTTGGGTTGGTTCCACACCTTGGCAATTGTGGATGGTGTTGCAATAAACAGGTGAGTGCACGTGTCTTTTTGATAAAATGACTGCTCTTTCCTTTGGGCAGATACCCAGGAATGGGATTGCTGGGCTGAATGGTAGGCCTAGGTTTCCTTATTTGAGAAATCCCCCCACTGTCTTCATAGAGGTTGTGCTAATCTGCAGTCCCACCAGTAGCATATTGTCCCTTTCTCTCTACATCTATGTGAGCCTCTATTGTTTTTGCACTTAAAAAAAAATCCGTTCTAACTGAGTTAAAGTGATATGTCGTTGTGGCTTTAATTTGCATTTTCCTAATAATCAATGATGTTCAGCATTTTAAAATGTATTTATTGGCCATTTGTCTATCTTCTTCTTCTTCTTCTTTTTTTTTTTTTTTTTTTTGAGACAGAGCCTCAAGCTGTCCCCCTGGGCAGAGTGCCGTGGCATCACAGCTCACAGCAACCTCCAACTCCTGGGCTCAAGCGAGTCTCCTGCCTCCGCCTCCCAAGTAGCTGGGACTACAGGCGCCCGCCACAACGCCCGGCCATTTCCTGGTTGCAGCCATCATTGTTGTTTGGCGGGTCCGGGCCGGGGATTCGAACCCGCCACCTTAGGTGTACGTGGCTGGCGCCTTAGCCGGTTGAGCTATAGGCGCCGAGCCTTTTACTCACTTTTTAATGGAGTTTTGTTTTGTTTTGTTGCTGATTTGCTTGAATTCTTTGTAGATTCTGGTTGTTAGGGCCCTTTATCAGATATATAGCTTGGGAATATTTTGTTTCATTCTGTAGGTTGTTTGCTCTGTTGATTATTTCCTTAGCTGTGCAGAAACCTTTTGATTTAATCAAGTCCTATTTACTTACTTTTGTTGTTGTTGTGATTGTCACTGGGGTCTTCATAAGTTCTTTGCCTAGGCCAATAATCTAGAAAAGTTTCCCAATATCTTCTTGCAGAATTCTTATAGTTTCACATCTTACTTTTAAGTATTTTATCCATCTTGAGTTAATTTTTGTGAGTGGTAAGAGATCTGGATACCGTTTCATTCTTCTGCATGTGGCTATCCAATTCTCCCAGCACCATTTATTGAACGGGGATTCTTTTCTCCAGAATACATTGTTATCTGCTTTGTGAAGGATTAGTTGGCTGTATGTGGATGGTTTTATTTCTGGGTTCTCTGTTCTGTTCCGTTGGTCAATGTCTCTATTTTTGTGCCAATACCATGCTGTTTTGTTATTATAGCCTTGAAGCATAGTTTAAAGTCTGATAATGAGATACTTCCAGATATGTTCTTTTTGCTTAAATTGCTTTTGCTATTCAGGCTCTATTCTTGTTCCAAACAAAGCTTAGAATTATTTTTTCTAGGTCTGTGAACTATGACATTGGTGTTTTAATGGGGATTACAATGAATCTATAAATCACTTTGGGTAGTATGAACGTTTTAACAATGTTGATTCTATCAATCCATGAGCATGACTTATTTTCCATTTCTTTGTGTCATCCACAATTTCTGTCCTTGGTGCTTCATAGTTTTCTTTGTAACACTCTTTCATCTCCATGGCTATGATGATGCCACTGCACTCTAGCTCCAGGTGACAGAACAAGATCCTGTCTCAAAAAAAAAAAGGCAACACCAAATGCTGGCAAGGAAGGAAGAAACTGAATCACTGACAAATTTACGTGGGGAATGTAAAATGGTATTACAACTCTGGACAATAATTTGGAAGTTTTCTTAAAAAGTGAAATGTGCACTTACCATGCAACCCAGCAGTGGCGTTACTGGGCATTTATCCCTGAGAAATGAAAACTTACATTCTTACAGAAATCTGTACACAAAGTTTATAGTGGTTTTATTTGTAATAGCCTCAAATTGGAAGTAACACAGATTTCCTCCAATAGATGAATAAACAAACTGGTACATCCATACTATGGAAAAGTACTCAGCAATAGAAAGGAAGAAATTATCGATACGTGCATCAACTTGAATGATTATCCAGGGAATTATGCTGGGTGGAAAAAGCCCACCTCCTGCAATTACTTACTATATGATTCCATTTATAAACATTTTTCAAACTACAAAATTTCAGAAATGAAGAATAGATTAGTGGCTTTCAGGGATTAGAAATGAAAAGGGGAAGGGTGTGGGGAGGAGGTGGGAGTTATTAGTAGAGGGCAACAGGAGGGATCTTTGTGGTGTTGGAGCTATTGAGTATGTTGACTGTGATGGTGGGGACATGAATTTATGCTGGTGACAGAACTGTAGCATTTACACACTCGCGTGTGCACATACGAGCATGGGACAGTTGGAGAAATATGAATAAGACTTCATATTGGGTCAGGCAGAGTTAATGGTTGTATCAACGTCAGTACTTTGGGTTGCCTCACCCCAGTGTAAATGGCCTTAATCAAAAAGGCAATAACGAATGCTGGTGAGGATGTGGAGAAAGGGGTGGAGATGCAAATTAGTGTAACAACTGCGGAGAACAATATGGAGGATCCTCAACAAACTAAAAATAGAACCAGCATACAACCTGGCAATCTCGCTGCTGGGTATACACATCCCAAGGATGGGAATTCAGGACATCGAGGAGACAGCTGCAGGCTCCTGTTTATTGCAGACTCTCCACAATAGCCAGGGCTTGGATACAAAGGAGGAAGAAATATAGAACTTGTGGTACGTGTACACGAGGGAATATTACACAGCCACAAAAGGAGAGAGAGTCTGCCATTTGCAACAACTTGGGTGGAAATGGAGAACATTGTGGCAGGTGAAATAAGCCAGGCACAGAGAGGCAGCCCTCGCATGTTCTCACTCGTGTTGGGGAGCTAAAGATTAAAAACAATTGATGTCATGGAGACAGAGCAAAATGCTGGGGACCAGAGGCTGGGAAAGGGTATCTGAGAGGAAGGGAGGATACGGTAGGGGTGGTTAATGGGTGCAAAAATATAGGTGGGTAGTTAAATAGAATGAACAATATGTTACAACAGAGTGATTGTAATCAACAATAAGTTAGGGTACACTTTAAAATAACCAAAAGACTGAAATTGGGATGTTCCTAACACAAAGAAATGATGAATACCTGAGGTGATGGCTACCACAATCACCTTGATTTGATTAATTCACATTGTGTGTCTGTATCAAAATATCACATGTATCCTCTAAAGATAAGCAACTACTATGTATCCATAATAATTAAAAAGAAAAAAAATCCTGGTTCTAATATGTTATTAGTTTTGAGAAATGTATCACCATTGGAGGTATCTGGCAAAGTGTACAAGGAAACTCTCTGTATGACTTCTTACAGCTGGATGTGAACCTGCAATGTTCTCAGTAAAAATCTCAATTAAGACTTGACTTTTGTATCTCAGTGGTTAGGGTGTCGGACACATGCACCGGGGCTGGTGAGATTGAATGTGTTCCAGGCCCACTAAACAACAATGATAAGTGCAACAACAACAAAAATAGCTGGGGGTTTTGGCAGGCAGGTGCCTGTAGTCCCAGCTACTTGGGAGGCTGAGGCAAGAGAATTGCTTAAGCCCAAGAGTTTGAAGTTGCTGTGAGCTGTGATGCCACTGCACTCTACCGAGGGTGACATAGTGAGACTCTATCTCAAAAAAAATTTTTCTTTTCAATTAAGAAATATTACCAAAATATGACTGACTCTCTCACTGTGCCGCTCCCATAAATGGATTGGAGTTCAAAAATGATATTAAAGAACAGATAATTTTCCATGGTATTTAGTGTGTCTCAGGGGCATATATGGAGAGATGGAAAATGGTCCAATTTATTTTTGTCAGATAATATCAATACTGCAAACCACACATGGAATCCAGTGTATGAAAGAGACTTGGGGAATGAAGCGTCTCCGGAGGAGGTGAGTGGGGAGCTGGCAGTCACTTACTTGGTTTCGGCTCTCTTCCCGCCCTCCCACCGTGGCCTCCCCACTGCCTCCTCAGCACCCCCAGCCACATTTCAGGCTTCTTCTGGAACCAAGGGCCATGTAGCTCACTGTTCGAAAATCACTGCTATTGAACAATTCCAATTACTGAGAATTATAGCTGTGAAGAATCCCAGACAAAACACTGGCAAATTGAATTCACTTTGAAACAATTATCTACTATCCCTATGAAGAAGGGTTTATTGCAGGAGGGTTAAAATGGCATAAAAATGGAAAATATGCTGCTGGGATATGGCACGAATACCATAAGAATTCCACATGATAAACTTGAGATGAATAAAAAAGAAATTTATTTATTTTATACTTTTCCAAGAGCATAAAAAGAAATTTAGTCAAATTGATAGTCATTCCTGATTTAACAAAGCAATTTACTAATAGTAGAAGGAAAAATCCTTAACCTGATAGATTGTTGGCTAAGGAAATATTTCTGTGTTTTAAAGATGTGATCTGCAGCTTAATGTTCTGCATGACTTGAGGGGGGGGGCAGAGACTCCCGGCAGACAGACCAATTGCATACTACTGCACTAGTCCAGGCAGGGATAACAAGAGTCAGAATACCAGTGCTTGCTGGGGTAGAGGTGGTTCACCCAAAAGGCACCTGGCTTGAGCACCGAGGGTGAAAGAGAAATTGGCATTGACTCAGAGGCTGAATGAGTGGGGGATGTCGGACTCAGAAATGAAGCAGAGGAGAAAGGAAAGGGCGTGGCTGCCCGGGACAAGATGCCTATTTCTGTCCATTCTTCTGTAATTCCACGGAAGGTGATTTGTATGTGGGGGAAATCATAAATCTTCAAAGAACACCCACTGCTTTCTTCTGACTCAAGATCTTTTAATACCCCTGGGAAATTTTTTCTTCATGAGCAAAACTTTGGTTGATTAAACTGTCCTCTAAAAAATGCTAGAGATTGTTAATATGGACTCTAAAGTCCCAAGTGTTCGCAAGAGAAATCCTAGATGTAAAGTGGGGTCTTGCCTTACTTTAAACCAATTTGGCAACTAATGACTCCACAATCAGAATACTGGAGAAAGTTGGGTCAATTATGACCATTATTGAATTTTCTGCTATGGTCTTTTTACTATAAAAATGTTCTCATTTAAAAAGAAATGTTAACAATTTCACAGGAAAAAGGAATAATTATCATTATCATCTTCTGCCCATGAGTTATAACAATAATTGAGAGAAGCTTCTGCTTTTGCTGACAGGAGCTTTCAAACTCCAAAGATAGAGAGGAAGAGAGTATTAAGCCCCCCTTTCCCTCCATCATGGAAAAAACTGAGAGTTGAATATGTCAGGACTATTCCGAGGGTAGAGAGAAGGGTCCAGGCAGGTCAGATGATGGTGGAAGGTGGGGGCATTGTGAAGACACACCTGACCCCAAATTTGCCCCATTAAACCTGGTTCCAACGTTTTCCTGTGATCAGTTGCTGACACCCATGGCAAGGACAGCACAGTAACATTTGTGAGACTCAGCAAAATTCAAGTTTATGTGGTACACACACAAGAAATGGCAAGGAAAGTGTTCCCTGACTTGAATTTCGCCAGGGCCCTGGTGGCAGATTGAGAGTGGGCCTGGGTCTGTGGAGGAGACGGCGTGGGAGTTGGCGAGGGAAGCGGCTCTGTCGCATCATGACTCATCCCCTGATGTCGGGAAAGAAGAAGACAAAGAATGACAAGGGAAGAGCTCCTCAAAGCACCTCAAAGGACGTCTGCTGGTATTTGCGCAGAAAGGCGGTGTTCTTTCAAAGCGGTTTAATTTCTGCTGTCTCGTTACATCTTCACCCTGCGAGGTGCCCACCAGGTGTGCTGACCTGCAGGCCCACCTTGGGAACTCCGCAGGGGCACGGGAGACGGTACAAGGCCGTGAACCTGCGCCTCCCCACGCAGCATAATTAAATGTATCCAGCTGACATAGTAAACGTGATTCATGCAAAAGAAGGTAAGAGGGGCAGCACCTGTGGCTCAAAGGAGTAGGGTGCCGGACCCATGTATTGGAGGTGGTGGGTTCAAACCCAGCCCGGGCCAAAAACTGCAAAAGAAAAAAAAAATGAAGGTAAGAGCTGAGTTGGGCTGCGGTTGACTACCTGTCCAGTGCTACCTTTCATAGGCGTTTAAACATGAGTTCATATTTTATTTTTTCAGGAATGTTTTAATTAGATCATCACTGTGTACATCACCGCATTTACGGGGTCCCATGTGCACATTTTGTATACCATTTGGAAGCGCGTTCGTATGGAGCTCTGAGTTGCCTTTATTCATCTTAGAGCCCCGACTTCCTCCCTGGTTTCTAACATTCCCTTGGACACTCAGCCGCCTCAGCCACTTCAAGCAAAGAGCACGTTGGATGTGAGGCCCTGAGATCTAACAGGCCAGAGCAGGCTTCCCAAGTCCTAGAGAATGTCCTCACAGAATGTGACAAGGAGCACGGATGGGACCAAGGGTTGGGACACCAAACTATACGAGACAAACGGAAGGGGCTGTGGGCAAAATGAGGGGAGGGCAAGAGGCAAGAGGCCAAGGCTTTGGAGCAGATTCCGTCATCGCCAGCACCGAGTTGAAGGAAAGAGCTCCGGTTACCTCATGTGGTGCGTCTCTGGCTCCACCACTAAGTTGGGGAAGTTTCTTAACTCCTCTGTTTTCTAGTCTCCTTGTGCAATTCAAATGTCAAATCCTACTCCTGATTTAGCTTTTCTCCAGGAGGCCTCCAGAAGTAGTTTGTGGCATTATTTCCATTTGTTAATTATTTTTCTCTCAATCTACACAACAGGTCTGTCCTTTTTAGTGTCACCTCTCAGGGAGGGACACTAGTTTGTTTAGATGTATCTGGATTTAAGTCTATGGCATAGAAGGGCTCGAGGGCCCATTGGCTATTGCTCTCTGCAGTGTCAATATTTTTGTTCGTTTGTTGCTTTTAAATGATCAGCCTTGAGCTTCCCATCGTATATCCATGCGCTCTAGGATTAGGAATTGTTCAATTTCAACAAATCAAACATTTACAACAGCATCAATGCTTATCATTTGGTCAAAGTCAATCTTTGACCAGTGCAGGTGGGAACCAGGGGGGTCAATTCTTCCCCTTTCTCCCCTCGCAGACAGACTGTGCTGAGATGCAGGTGGTGCCGCCTTGCTGTGAATTAGCAGGCCATGCCTCTTCCCCTGGCAAGACCCTAGAAAGCAGACCCTCGGAAAAGAATTTGGGAGCTGGATTACTTATCTTAAGGACTTCATTATTAGTGACGGGAGGGGAGTGCCTGGCATTCAGGGGCACCCAAATTAATATGCTTTTGACCTGCGGTTAGTTTGGATAAGGCACAGGTGGAAAGCGAGGCATTGGTTGTGGTACCCGAATGCCAGGGGCAAGGATACAGGAGGCCAGTTCAGGGCGGCCAGCTGTCATCTCCAAGCACGCTCTGAAAGTGACAGATGAGAGACTGGACCTCCCACGGTCACAGGAAACTGGGCTGAAAATCGATTAACCATCGATTTTTGTTTCCTGTATCTGGGAGCTATGTTATGAGGTGCGTGCACAGTTAGGATGGTTATGTTTTTTCGATGAATCGTCTCTCTTGTTGGAACGAAATGCCTTTCTTGATCTTTAGTTATGTTCCTTCTCTTGAAGTTCACGTTGCCTGCCATCTCTAGTCACACCAGCTTTCCTCCGCTTCCTGTTGGGCTGGTAGATCTTTCCCCATCCTTTTCCTTTCAGCTTCTTTTTATGTCCAAAGTGTATTTTTTGAAAAGAACACATCCATTAGTTGGGCCTCCCTCGCTTTCTTATCGAGTTCTGCTGACCTCTGCCTTTTAACTGAGGGATTTAAGTAAGCAATGTTTTTAAAAGCAGTTTTGTCTTATCCTTCCATTGTTTATTCCAAACATATGAATATGCTTTTATATTCACATTTTCTCTCCTGCTTACACAAACGGTAACATCCTCTGCTCCTGCCCCTTCACGCTGCTTCATGGCGACGGCCTCCCCGCTTCTGCTGCAGCTGCAGAGGTCTCCATTGTTTTCATGCGCCAGTGTTTTCAGCCCATTCCTACTTGGGTCCAGACGTTTGCTATTGCAAGTACAGTTGTAACTAATACCCACGTACATACGTCTTTTCATACTTTTGCCAGTAGATCTTCTGGATGGATTTGTGGATGAGGGCTTTTTGGTCACAGAACCAATGCATATGTAATTTTGCTCCATTTTGCTAAATTACCCTTCATAGGAATTGTACCCTTTCGAATTTTGGAAGTGGAGCGTCTCAC
This sequence comes from Otolemur garnettii, assembly GCF_000181295.1. Lineage (NCBI taxonomy): Eukaryota > Metazoa > Chordata > Mammalia > Primates > Galagidae > Otolemur > Otolemur garnettii. The sequence continues at coordinate 9,949,631 of NW_003852424.1, forward strand.
ATGGAAGGGTCTGTGTCAGGATAACTGGGAGGGCTGTTTTCCATTATCCTGGGCCCCTAAGTGTCCGAGCACAGAGTTCCCTTCCCTGGAACATTCAGTTTCTTAAGAGAGAAAGATTGTTTGCCTGGAGGAAATATGTATTGGTCCCAGATGTCTGTGTTCCCATGAGTGGATGAAGGACAGTGGTGGTGGGTCCACTTGTTTTCTAAGTATCCCTTCCCTCCCTCTCTTCCTTCCTTCCTTCCTTCCTTCCTTCCCTCCCTCCCTCCCTC
>NW_003852424.1:9949955-10024088 GCF_000181295.1 Otolemur garnettii
CCTTCCCTCCCTCCCTCCCTCCCTCCCTTCCTTCCTTCCATCCCTCCTTCCTTTCTTCCCTCCTTATCTCACTCTCCTATCCAGGCTGGAGCGCAGTGGTACCATCATACCTCCCTATAACCTTGACCTCCTGGGCTCAAGAGATGCTCCTGCCTCAGCCTCTCAAATAGCTGGCACTAAAGGCAGGCATCACTATGCTTTATTTTTTGTAGGGACAGGGTCTGTCTTGTTATGTTGCTGAGATCGGTCTCAAACTTCTGGCCTCAAACAATCCTCCTGCCTTGGCCTCATCTGGTGCTGGGATTACAGGAGTGAGTCACTGGGCCCAGCCCATCTTCTATAATTTTCCATGCAGCTCACATTTCACTTCTACTAAGCATTTCTTGGTAGATCTGGGTTTCTGCAAGCCATGCTGACAGCCTTCTCAGGTGTAATGTTGGATACCTGGGCTGGGACTTCTTCCACCCACCTGGTAGTTACTCTTCCTCTCTGGGGGCCCCTCATCTTGCAAAACATTGGTGAAACCTCTTGTCCTTGTTCCACCTGCTATTCTTTTTACTATGGAAGGTTTCTACCCTTTCAGTCAATTTAGTTCCATTTTGTGGGTTTGAGATTGGAGAGGAGATACATTTGTGGTGTTAGTCTGTCATTTTGATCTGCAGAACATGAGGTAAGGAAGGGAAAAGGACTTTTTTTTTTTTTTTCTCCAGGATACTTTCGTTTTCATTTTTGCTCTGTGTATGCTGGCCGAGTCATTTGAGATAATGTACCTGGGCTGTGCTGTGCGTTATAAATTCCTAACTGTGCACAAGCATAAACTTTCGGTGTTGCCCTTGCTACAGGTAGTTCTTCACTCTCTTGGAGAGACACAGACACAGTCCACCTCTGGGCCTCACTACCTGCAGCTCCACTCCTTCCAAGGCAGCGAGTGGTGAGGGCTTTACATTGTCCCAAATCAGTCTTTTTTCTTCTTCTTTTTACCCCCTCTGGCATTCACTCCCTCTGTGCACATCGCTGCTTTTTTAGTTTCATTTTGGTTTTTTGCCTGCAGTAAGCCAGGCAAACACCCTCTGGCCTCCACTGCCACTTCACTCAGTTGGAGATGCTGGAGGTGGAGGTTGCCACAGTTCTTCCTGTCTGTGTTCAATACATTCTTTATGCCAATCCTTAGAAATCCGATGAAACTTCAGGGATCCTCCCCCTCGGCCTCCTGTGCAGCATCATCACACTAGTTAATCGTTCAGGGTTTCTGACGGTGACTTCGAGTTTCCTTAGAGAGGCAGCATTGCAGTAATTTACCATCCTGACTTCACGTGGTCCTTGTAATGGGCGGGGAACCAAAGTAGGAATTCTAAACAATCAAGTTCTTTTCTGGTCTGAGGTAGCCAACAACAGCCGCATTGAGAATTCCCCATAGAAGTCCTCTTTAAAGGTACGCACGATTTGAGTTTCCATGGCCGTTTTTGTGTTCTTGTAGGACGGGCTCCAACCTACTATGCTCACCGCCATCTTACGGACATCGCCACTTCCGACACTGGCCCACGCGTGATAAATGCCAGTGGCTACATCAGCTGGGAGATAATCTTCTACTTGTTCAGGAAAGTTAGCTGTGGGGATGCCCACCTGCTTGGAGCCCCGGCCGAAGCCCTGCACCACTGGCCCCAGAGGCGCTGATGACATGCCACGGAGGGTCCCTCACGCTGCTGACCCAACTGAAGGTACACAGGGACTGAGAGGCTGCGTCTCCCGGAAAAGGACTTTCTTTCTTTTTTGCGACAGAGCCTCAAGCTGTCTCCCTGGGTAGAGTGCTATGGCATCACAGCTCACAGCAACCTCCAACTCCTGGGCTCAAGCGAGTCTCCTGCCTCAGCCTCCCAAGTAGCTGGGACCATAGGCGCCCGCCACAACGCCCAGCTATTTTTTGGTTGCAGCCGTCATTGTTGTTTGGCGGCCCCAGGCTAGATTTGAACCCGCCACCTTAAGTGTATGTGGCTGGCGCCTTAGCCACTTGAGCCACAGGTGTGGAGCTGAAAAGGACTTTCTAATCAGGGCTACTCAGGACTGTGTAGTCAGTTCCACTTAATGGCTTTTGAGAAACACAAGGGAAGGATTTGAATTATTTTCGCTGTGATGCAGGTGTTTTTTTTTTCCCCCCTGACTGGGTCACATGTGTTCTTTATAAATGAAGTATTAATGAATAACTGAGTAAATTTTGAAAATAAAGCAAATATTATGCTTAATATTTGGAATATGTTAAAATGATTGATTCCGTTCTACCCCGATTTCATTTATTTATTGAGACAGAGTCTCACTTTGTCACCCTCAGTAGCTATGGCATCACAGCTCACAGCAGCCTCAAACTCTTGGGCTAAAGTGATTCTCTTGCTTCAGCCTCCCAAGTAGCTGGGACTACAGGCGCCCGCCATAACACCTGGCTATTTTTAGAGATGAGGTCTTGCTCTGTCTCAGGCTGGTCTTGAACTCGTGAGCTCAGGCAATCCACCCGCCTAGGTCTCCCAGAGTGCTAGGATTACAGGTGTGAGCTACCGCGCCTGGCCATTATTTACTTATTTTTTTGAGGGTCTCAATGAAGTATAACTTGCTTTCTGACATACATATGAGGTTTGAATTTTGTCATCAAGCAAAAAATAAAATAAACATAAGAAAATAAAATCCGCCTCAAACAATAATAAAAATCAGTCCCCTGCAGAATTGCGTTATACTCTGACAACGTGTGTGGGCCCTTGCATATGCCATACGTTTTCTCAGATGCCTTGCTGCTTCTAAGACTAAGATAGGAAAGGAATGTTTGTCATTAAAAATTGTATGTGTCTCACTTGCACAATGATCTCACGATCATCCACGCAGGGTCATATTGTATCAGGCGAGGTATTAGTTCCTGGGACCCAGACCCTGCCTGTTGTCAGGGACTGCACAGTCTAATGTGGGAGGGGAGTGGTGGGGCAGAGAGGAGACAGCCAACAAAATGGTGGGATGCTTGCTGTTATAGTGGAATGTGCAGATGAGTCAAAGATTTAATTATCATCGCTAACCGTGAACATTTTTATACATGCTCACTTCTTGACAGTGCATATATTAAAACTGAAGCACTAAGGAGAGAATTGGCTTAGTCCCTGAGTAGAGATGACTTAGAAACTCATAGGCACTTATACTGCATCTTTGTGAGGCAACCTGCTCTAGTGGAAATGTGTCTGGGCTTGGTCCCCAAAGGCCTGGGTTTGGTCCTCATTTCTACTTCTTCTTTCTATTAAACATGTTCCTTAATCCTCTCGAGGCCTCTGTTTCCTCATTTTTAAAAACAAGGGGAAAGATGAAATGATTGCTAAGGCTCTTCCGTGCCAAACCTGGGGTAATAAGCCTGTGTGATGGCTCACACCTGTAGTCCCAGCTGCGGGGAGTGGGGGGGTGGGGGGGGTGGAAGGATTGCTTGAGTTCAGGAGTTGAAGGCTGCAGTGAGCTATGGTTGGGCCACTGCACTGCAACCTGGGTGACAGGGGGAGGCCTTGTCTCTCTCTCTCCCTCTGAAAAAACCACAACCAACCAACAAACAAAATACAGGTGACATTGGGGTGAATTCTAACAATTCTTTGATATGAAATAGTCTGATGAGGACATCCCTGATTCTGATGCAGTGTTGGGCTAGATGCATCAAAATAACCAATTAAGGTCTTTCTTAGGTGTCAGTGTTAGATTCATAGAGTACTTTCTTAGGGTAAAAACTTGAAAGTTTAATAGCAATAGGGTTCCATTGCTCTTTCTTTCTGAAATCAGAGGTGCGGCCCCTTGTAAATTGCTGCCTGAAACACACACAGAGCTTTCTGGCCAGCAGGGTGAATGGTCCACAGACAGTGCACACTCAAACATTTGTGGGCCAGTGCAGGTGACTGACCCCTACCAAGGCTAAGGAATCTATGAAGAGCCTGCCAAAACAGCCTGACCACCGGACCTCTGTTAGTGGAGTCCCACGGCAGTCTATAGGGAACCTGGTGCTCAGTAAGATTTAGTCATTTGAAAGATGAAATGTGTATTTTGTATCAAGAAATATTGTTGAAGATTGAACATCTATGTTGACCAATTTCATGTCAAGTTCATGTTCAGGTCTATGGAAAACTTAGGGGTGAACCCTGGTCTATCTCATTTCAAGGTGTGTCCTCTTAATCTCTCCTCAGTACTCTGAGTGGGGCAGGAGTTGAGTAAAGCTCTTAGTGAGATTCTAGTTATTCATTTGCAATTTTAATTGTGATAAAACACCCATAACATAAAATTCTCCGTTTTGGCCACTTTTAAGCCTACAGTTCAGTGGCATTAAGTACATCCCTCTTGCTATCTGTCATCAGCCCATTCTGTCTCTAGATCACTTTTCACCTTGCAAAACAGAAACTGGGTATCTATTTAATAATAACTCCCCATTCTCCCTTCCCCGAAGCCCCTGGTAACCACCATTCTACTTTCTGTCTCTGCATTTTGACTACTCTAGGTACCCTGTAGAAGTGGAGTCACACAGCGTTTGTCCTTTTGTGACCGGATTATCTCACATAGCACAATGTCCTGAAAGTTTTCTTGTTACAGCACGTGTTACAATTCTCTTCCTTTTCAAGGCTGAATAATTGTTATTAACTGAATGTTTGTGCCTCCCCCACCCCCAGCTTCATATGTTAAAGCCCCAACCCTCAGTGTAGCTGTCTTTGGAGTAATGAAGTAACTAAGGTTAAATGGGGCTGTAAGGGTGGGGCTATGGCCTGATAGAATTTGTGTTCCTTAAGAAGAGCATCAGAGGGCTACCTCTCTCCGTCCACGTGCATGCACCAAGGAAAGGCCTTGTGAGAACAGAGCAAGAAGGCACCCATCTGCAAACCAGGAGGAGAGCCCTTACTAGAACCTGAGTCAACTGGAAACTTGACCTTGGACTTCTAGCCTCCAGAATTATGAGAAGGTAAATTTGTGTTCCACATAATTTGTATTATTTTATCATAGAAGCCTGAGCAGACTGTCCAGTAATATTTCATTGTATATATATACAAATTTTGTTTATTCAACCATCAATGGACACCAGGGGACGCTTTCATCTTTTACCTATTGTGGATGATGTTGCTATAAACAGGGTGTGTATAAATAGCTCATTGAGACTCTGCTTTCAATTCTATTGGGTATATACCCCAAAAGGGCATTGCTGGATCATATGGTAATTTTAGTTTTAATTTTTTGAGAAGTTTCTATACTGTTTCCATAGTACCTAATTATTTCATGTTCCCACTAAGAAGGGTTCCAATTTTTCTTACCAATAATTGTTTTTTTCTGTTTTTTTAAAAAAATTTTTTGATAGTAGCCAATCTAATGAGAGTGAGATCTGAGCCTTATTTTTAACAAATAGAAACTTTAGTGGTTTGTAACTTTTTCCAGGGCAGAGAATCTGAGAATCTGGTGAAAACTCTGCACAACTCCCTAGAGATGCCCATAAACAAATAATTTTGGGTAAAATTTAAGTTTCTCTAAGGAAATCATGAACCTCAGATTACAAATCCTTGCTCTATCCTAACAAAGTGTCTTTAGGTCAGTAAAACACACACATAAGTCGTGATAATTGCACTGGCAATTGTCTTTACTATTTCTTCCATAGATAGAGGGTGCCAAAAATGTATTCACATTTTAAGAAATGAAAGAACTATTAAAATTGTGATATTCAATATATATCACCAACAAAAGATAAACGCAAGTCACGTTGAGCCCCTCTTATAATTGCAGAAGTCAAATGTGACTTAAGTATTACAGTTGAATCCAGTCTATGGAAAAGAAAGTTAAACATTTTCTCAGGAATTTGACTGAACCCTCAAAGCTCAGGGCAGTGGAGAAAGGTGTCCCTACATGGGGCAGAGACTCAGTGAGGCAATGGCTCAGGGAGAGAATTTAAGGGAGTGTCAAAACTGCTGTAATTGAGAGAAATAACATTTCCATTCAATGTTTAAAAATTCAAAATGAAGGCCAAAAGGTAACCCAATTTATTCTCTTGTAGTTCTGGAGGTCAGGTGTCTAAGATTAAGGTGTTGGCAGGGCTTCTGGAGGCTCCAGCAAGACTCTGTCTGCTTGTGAGGCCTCTGTATTCCCGGCCCAGGGCTCCTTCCTCCTGTGCTTTAATTTCTCTTCCATTGACATATCAACTGCTACTAACTCTGAGGTTCTTGGCTCCTTTTCTCAGGACCTTTGTGATTACACTGGCCCCAGCAGGATAATACAGGATAATCTGCCCAACTCAGGACCCTTAATTTAATCACATCTGAAGTCCTTTTTGCCATATACAAACACACAGATTCTGGGAATTAGGATGTGGGCATTTTTGGAGACCATGATTCCGTCTAATCAAACTGTCTATTCTGCTTTCATGGTCAAGTTAGAATTTTATTTTTCATCCTCACTGTTTATACAAGGCTGAGCATGAGGACGGTGCTTCAAGAGGGCTTGCTGAATGCAAGGGAAGTCACAGAGCTTGAACCATCTTTCTCAGAAGCTTTGCCATTAGTGCCAGGTGGAAACCCTTGGTGCTCTTTGTGGGCACAGCTGAGTCCCTCTGACAGCCTGTGGAGCTGGGAAGATGCCACCACAGCATCCTTCCCCAGCCGGGATGGTGGGGAGTAGTGCAGATTGACCTCCTGACTCTATGTTATCGCACATTCTTTTCTCAAGGCTAATCACGTTCATTAAAATCCACCCCACGTTCCCAGATTATTAAATATGTATTTGGTTTTATGCTGTGCATGTCTGCAGAAGCTGAGAAAAAAACCCACGCCGAACAACTCTGAACCAATGATAGGGTTCTGTATTCACACAGGCTTTGCAGGAAATAGAGTTTCGAAGAGTTCAGGCTGATTACCCAGCCCTAGAGAATAGATATGTTCCAGAAATATTCTCCCTCTGCTAGCCTGCCTTTTGGATCTCCGAATTCCCTCAACATCTATTTACAACACAGGACTGGCTTGGTCTGCTGGCTGCTCTGAGGGTTGGGAGGACAAGCACAGATGTCGGGCAGAGGGTGGCCCTACTCCTTCCTCCAGGCAAGGGCCTTCTTGGTCTTCAGTTCTGGGTTTTGGGTCCATCCTCCCTTGATAAGTGCTGATGGGAGGCTGAAATGGAAGCTATGTTTAGTAATGGGGGGATGATTAATATTCATGGAATGTTTGCATGCAATGCCAAATTAATGTTCTTTTTAAAAAAGAGATTTCTGTACCAGCTAAATATTTTGACAGAGAAGTGAAAATAACTGTGAAGACCACTCCATCTGGCTCCCCTTGTTTATTGCCTGAATATTTACACCACTGCACTGGAAATTTCCCTGACTTAAGAATTAATGTACAGAAAAAGATTCTATCTCCTTGGTCAGAGTAGGAAACTCTTTGTTCTGTGAGCTGAGGATAAGGAGATGAAATACAAGTGAGAGCCGTACTTCCTAAGAGGTCCCCTCCCTTCCTTCCCCCCCAGGGCTAATGCCACCTCCAACGTCGGAGGAGTAGAGAATCCTTGGATAGATGTGAGGGTAAGCAGGAAAGATACACACGAGGGAAGATCTTGTTCATACTATGGAATTTCCGAGCCGTGGTGGTCTAGGGGAAACAGATCTTTTCTGGGATGTCAATGCAAGATATTTTTAGGGAAGGGTGGGTAGTTGGAGAAGGCTTCTTGCCATGGGGTTGTGAGGCTGACTTGGTCAGAGTCATGAGTCTGATTTAATATTTCCAAGCACACTGAACTGGTTGTAGCTGCCCTTCCACACTGTTCACCAAGGCTGAACCTTGCCTAGGTCCTCAGCACTGGGTCGCCCCCAGCTCTTACTCCCAGGCTCTCTACTATGAAGCCTCCTGGAGTCCTCGAGCCAACAGAGAGGTTCCTTGTCTGCATTGCATACACACCTCTGCAAAGGCTTATTTGCAATGATCAACTCCACAAAATTCTGAAAGATGAAAGCTTTTCCGTCTTGGTGCTAAAACTCATTTAGTGGCAAATACTGGCTCAGCTGGTATGAGTCTGTTGCCTGTCTTTATTTCACTTTCCTCCTTCTAAGTTTTGCTCCAGAAATATGGGTGTGATTCTTATGGGTGACAGCCCAGATCTTTCCTAAAATCTGCAAGTTTAGAATTCCAAACTCATCTGGCCCAAGTGTTCTGATTAAGGGCCTGTGGGCCTGTGTCTCTCACAGGAGTTGCTTGGAGTATTTCCTGTACTTGGTTGACAGTCTGTGCCCCAGGAGTCTGTGAATTTAAGAAAAGGAGCTTGTAATTTTACCTTTATATGCCAAAGCCTCTGACAGGTCATGCTGGAAGTGTGATGTGTCGTGGTTGACAGACTTTGATTGAGATATTCACTGCCAGCCTTCCTCTTTTACTTGTCCCATTGAATCACTGCTCAGGGATGGGCAGCAGAGCGGAGGAGCAAGGGGCTGTATGTGGCCTAGAGATGCCCCAGGGCTGGACCAGGGGGCATAGCAGTATTTGTCTGAGTCCTGGCCCAAAACGAACAGAGAGGGGCACTTCTCAGCAGATGGAAGTATGGATTGATAAAGACCCCCAGAGTGAGATGCCTCCCACCCACCCCACTGAGACACAAGCATATTCACCCTCTGGGACTTGGATAAAGTGAGGGCCGGAGACCCAGATTTACTGTCAACTTTGTGCTACCCAATGTAATGGGGAAGTTCCTTAGTGAAAGTGAAGAAAACCTTTTTGTACATCCAAATTTGTGACTTAGAAGCCAGACGGGCAGAACAAATGAATAAAATGATAAAGGAGAACTTCATTTATTTCAAATCTCTGAGGAATCTTATTTTCCTAATCAGGTGTTGGTTTATTTTTGTCCTTATATGTGACACCCAAGGGACCCTGAAAATTCCTGCCTTATTTAAAGCCAGGTATGGGATAATAGCATAGCCAGCATCCAGAACTTGAGATACGATGAGATTCCGAGTGGGAAGGAAAGAGCCTGGAGGAATGTGGATAAATTAGATACTGGTGGACAGATTCCTAGGTGAGAAGGCGAGTTGATACTGGTGAGGGGGATGAGGGAGAGGAGGAGGAGGGAGGGAGATGCCAAAACAAAACAAAACCAAACCGGTCTCGGGGGCATGCAGGATAACCAACCACCCACTAGGTGGCACTGCTGACCCACATTTGGGGTACCCAGAGTCTGTCTCTATGGCAACAAGTTTGCAAATTTATGGAGAGAATTGGCCTCGTCCTCTGGGTGTGTGCGTATGTATGAAGGAGTTTTTGAGTGAGCAGAAAAGCCTGCTCTGTGCAGCAGGGACTATTGATATGCAGTTGTCAAAGAGATAGAAAGAAAATCAAGGGAAATATTATCATACTGTGCAAGGCAATAAGGAACGGGAGAGGAGAGGAATCGCTCCTCCTAACACCGTAACAAAGTACCGCTTGGACGCTAATCTTCTCCAAGGCTTGCGGGTGGGAAGCAGGGAGCCGAGGCACGCTGGGAGCCTGGGGGTGGGCTGCAGGCGGGACTCGCTTTTGTGCAGGATATCTCTTCAGGAGCTCAGCCTGCGGGCGGAGGTTGCTTGAATTGGTGGTTTTCTAGGGATGTCATGATGGAAACTATTACATGTGCCCAGACCTCCCGTTCTATGTGTGACTACACGTCCAGACGTTTACGGCCAGTCTCTCTCGGACGTGGGTTTCCGTGCTCTCCGTATGCAGCGTTTCCAGAATGTGGTCCCCATACGTCTCTTTTGTTTGATCGAAAGCCCAACTCCCCGATCTTTCTCTCGCACCCGCCTTTTCACTGCAGGGAGCTCCACATTGACTCTGTTCTGAACCCCGCTTCTTACCTGCAAGGGAGCCTTTGGATGCAGTCTTCTGCCTGGTCCCAACAGGTGCCGGGTTCTAGGCCAGAATCAACCCCGCGCCGCAGGTGAGCAGGCCACACGCGCGGAGGGCTTGTCTCGGGTTAGAATTCGTGTTGTCTCTCTTGAGTAAAGTATCACAAGTGTGGGAAGACGGGCATCAGATGTACTCAGTGCTAACCTGAAGCTTGTAGATTAACACAATGTGCTCATATGACGGAAAAAGTCACCTGAATCCGCGATGAGGGGAGAGGGGCCGGCGGGTTCCTTCCCAGAGGGAGCAATGTGCGGGTGTATGGCACACTTTGGAGTGAGGGACAGAGCTACGACATGTGGCCTAACCGTAGGTACCCTCATACTAATCAGAAATTTACAAAAATCTGGGTGCAGGGGCTCATGCCTGTAATCTGGGAGGCTGAGGCTCATATGGCTTGAGCTCAGGAGTTTGAGAGCAGCCTGGGACAGAGCAAGACCCCCTCTCTAAAAAACTGGCCTGGCGTTATGGCAGGAGCCTGTAGTCCCAGCTACTTGGGAGGCTGAGGCAAGAGAATAGCTTGAGCCCAAGAGTTTGCTGTGAGCTATGATGATGCAGCACTCTACAGGGGGGCAACAAAGTAAGATTCTGTTGGAAGGAAGGAAGAAAGGGAGGGAGGGAGGGAGAGAGAGAGAAAGAGAGAGAAAGAAAAGAAAAAAAAAGAAAGGAAAGAAAGAAAGAAAGAGAGAGAAAGAATTTCTGCCTGGTGTGGTGGCTCACACCTGTAATCCTAGCACTCTGGGAGGCCGAGGCAGGAGTATCTTTTCAGCTCAGGAGTTTGAGACCAGCCTGAGCATCCTGTCTCTACTAAAAATAGAAAAACTAGCCAGGGAATGTGGCAGGTGCCTGTGGTCCCAGCTATTCAGGAGGCTGAAGCAGGAGGATCTCTTGAATCCAGGAGTTTGAGGTTGCTGTGAGCTAGGCTAAGGCCAGGGCACTTTATGCAGGGCAACAATGAGACCCTGTCTCAAAAAAACATTTTTTAAAATTTACCTGTGACAAAAAAGGAATGCAGCATCTCAGGCCCTACGCCAGATCTCCTGAATGGCATCAGCATTTTAACACGATTTCCAAGTCTGTTACATGCATATTAAAGTTGAGGAGCCCTGGTTGCGTTCTGCACTTGCTAATAAAGATACACTGCATTATTTAAACAAAAAAGAATTTGTGTTGTTTGTTTTTCAGGAATTCTGGCCTATCCAATGGGACTACCCCATTCTTTAATTTTAATTTTCATGGAGAGAAGGGAAAAAAGGGAAACAAGTTTTAAAAAAGGAGTTGAGCAATGTTTCTGTAGCACCTTGCAGGAATATGTTCACTACTGGAATTTTACTAGGATAAACTGATCTGGATATTTCCTGGGATATTTTAGAAATCGAAAGGCTTCTGAAATAACTTCAGACTTACAGAAAAGTGGCAAAAATACTACAGAAATTTCCTTACATTCTTCACCCATAGTCCCCCCATTTGGTCCCTGCCATCATGATGTAGATACGTAATTTTTTCCCTAATACCTTTGAGGATAAGTTATAGACATGCTGTCCCTTTACTTTTAAACACTTCATTCAGTATTTACTAAAATTAAGGAAATTCTCTCACACTACTATAGCACAATGGTCTATAGCAGGGAACTAACATCAGTACAATGCTATTAATATTACCTAATCTGGGAACTTTACGCAAATTTCATCACTTGTTTCACAAGTGCCCTTCATCTCACAAGAAAAAAAGTCCCTATCCAGAAGCCAATCCAGAGTCACACCTTGCATTTACTTCTCATGTATATCTGTGTCATTTAAAAAATTAAAAACATTCCTTTTTGCTTGATAGTGGCCTTTGATGTTTATTTTATCCTTTTCTTGCTACTAGGTGTCAGTGGCTTGCAGGTGAAAGTTTTTCTACTCGTGGGACCCGTGACTGTTCCTGAAATGGCCAGTAGAGCTGGTGATGGGAAAGTCATAAATCCAGACATGCTAGATCCAACTCCGGAGCCCCCTGGTTCCTGTGTGACCCAGGGGACATTGCTGCCTTCTTGGGGCAATAGTTTTCTCCAATGCAACCTGTGTCTCTGAAAGTCAGTATTAAGACGAGGGAGAGATCCACCCTAGGGTCTGGCCAATGAACCTGTTTGTGGAATTTTCCCCATCCACAGGGAGAATTTGTCCGTGTAAGAATATTTGGGATATTCAAGGGTATGTTGACCCCCTTTTAAATTGATTTGAACCGCAGAGAAAGACTGTTCATTACTTTGCCATTTTCAGCCATGGTAAATATCCATGAGGTCTCTATAGAGTTTTCTAAACAAATTAAACTTTTAAATTGGATACAGTTATAGATTCCCATGCAGTTGTAGGACACTTAATGGAGAGACCTCATGTACACCTCACCCATATTCCCCCAATGGTAACATCTTGCTAAGTAGAGGACAGGGTGTTCCAAAAGATGGCCATACATAGGAAAATTATAACAACAGATACCTTAGAACATAAATGCCATGAGAGGGAGAGAAGACTTCATGTAAAAAGAGATGGCCAACATGTAGAGAATATTTTGTATAATTTTGTAAATAAAGGTACATTTAGCTACAATTTCCAACTTTCCCCATGTATGGCGACTTTGGGGACTCCCTGTATAATAATATCATAGCTAGGACCTTGACATTGATACATTTAAAACACAGAGCTTTTCTGCCACCTTGAGGACCCCTCAGGCTGGTCTTTCACAGTCACGCTCCAGTATTTTTTCTTTCATTTCAGATTAATATGAGGGTACACATGATTTGGTTACATTGTTTGTATGTGTTAGATGAGGTTTCTATTTTGGTTGTGCCCACCCTCCAGGATTTCCTTCCCTCCCCAACCCTCTTCTTCACTTTTGCCAACCATTAATTTGTTCTCCATTTCTGTAATTTTGTCATTTCAAAAATATTATATAAATGAAATCATATAATATGCAACCTTTTGGGATTTTTTCCCCCCACTTGGTGTAATTCTCTGGAGAGTCATGTTGCATGCATACTTAAAAATTTTTTTTTTACATTTAAGGTTAATATAAGGGTACATATGATTTGGTTACATAGTTTGTTCTTTTTTTAATTGTTGAGTAGTATTGCATCCTATCCCATACCAGCAATTAAAAATGGTATGGGTGTTCCCTTCTCTCTAGCTTTCTCATTACAACTTAGCTTAGTTGGTGAGGCATTACAGTACACAAACTTATCCAGCCTGGGAAAGTAGTCAACAGGTGGTCTGTTTCCACCAAAAATGCAATATCTGAGAAAAATATTCTTTTGAAAACCTCCTTCATGGCTCAATGCCTGTAGCTCAATGGCTAGGGTACCAGCCACATACAAGGGAGTTGGCGGGTTTGAATCCAGCCTGCGCCTGCCAAACAACAATGACAACTACAACCAAAAAATAGCCAGGTGTTGTGGTAGGTGCCTGTAGATCCAGCTGCTTGGGAGATTGAGACAAGAGAATCGCTTAAGCCCAAGAGTTTGAGGTTGCTGTGAGCTGTGATGTCACAGCTCTCTACTGAGGGTGACATAGTGAGACTCTGTCTCAAAAAAAAAAAAAAAAAAGAAAAAGATAAAACTTCCTTCATAGTAATTAGAGATAAGAAATTCTAGGATTTTATTATTTTAAAGTAATCAGATACTGGAAGAAAAGACAATTCTCACGAAACAGGGTTACCAAATTATGAAAATTTCCCAACAATTGTTGGGACATCATTCCAGACTGACATCTCTAAAGATATACAGGGTGGCACAAACTATGTGTGCAATTTTTAGTTGCACAGGAACTTTATGGCCATCTTGTATATCATGTTGATGTATGATTTTTTTTCAAAATTCCTGATTCTGTGAAATTAAGGAAAACAGATACAAAGAATTGTTTGGAAAGTGGCACAAATCTGTAATGGGTTTTGCATTTTTTATACCTATCCCTTACATTTCTTTCATATAGAAAGTTGGGAACTAAGAAAGACCCCATCAACACCAAATATAAGTGTCTAAAAGGGAAGCTGTGAATGACAGATGGACACTTAGAATAATATAAGATGTAAGTTATGCCAACTCAGAGCATGGGCACCTCGGTGAATAAATGATATATTTATAAGTAGACATTTGACTCTTCTTTCCACATTCCTAGAAAGTTTGCATGTTTGAGTTGACCCCCGAACTTAAAAAAAAAAAACTTAACATATTCTCATTAGGAAAATGGGAGCTTACTTTATATTTGGCTGTAAGGAAAGGCATTTCCCCTTCCCCCCTCTGGATAAGAATTTAACTAGGTATTTGTAGGCTGTTTAACTTCCAACCCAGAGGAGATCGCATAAGACAGAAACTAATGTTGAAACCGGGTCTCTGTTTGGGGACTATTTTGCATGAACTTCCCTGGACACATTGAGCCATGCAATTTTTTGAATGCATGAAGGTAATTCGATTTTAGATCACTACACATTCAAACCTCGGGCATATTTAAGCTATACTCCCCCACTAGAATTCTGACCGTCATAAATATCTTCTTTATTAATTTTCACTCCTGAAGGTTAGCTCTGACACCTCCTGCTCTACCATGGGAAGAACTGGAGCCACTCCCCGACTTTGCCACTAATTAAATTAGCCCCCTAAATTTGATTAGCCTGATTTGATCGCTCCATAATGTATACTTGTATGGAAATATCACATTGTACCCCCTAAGTATATACAATTACTGTCGATTAAAAATTAAATTAAATTAAAAAATAAATTAGTGGCCATAATCTTCTTTTTGATCATCAATTTTTCTCTTTTGTTAAGCATGAAGGCCCCCTTACTTTGGGATAAGTGAGTGTGATGGGCGTGTCCTGGGCTTCAGACCACGGTCTCCATCGCCCCTCTCCCACCAGGAACCCACGAGGTCCACCCTGGGCTGCTGTCCGGCTTCCTTTCAGCAGGAGGAGTCAGAGCTTGCATTTCTTCGTGTCAGCTCTTTCCCAGAAAGCCCCCAGCAAGCTGTGGAGTCATCTGAACCCCGCCTTTTTCTCAGCAGGTGGGAACAGTGACGGCTGGGCCTGCAGCTCGCTCCCTGCCTCTAGCCCTGCCGACAGCTTCCCGGTCCTGCTCTCAGTCTGGCCCTCTCAGCCAGACATCCTGTGCACCTGGGCTGATTTTCCCTCGGCCCTGAGGTCAGGCCTTGCCTAGAGGGGTCCACAGCGCAGAAAAAGATCTGTGCATGTATGAACCCCAAACGTGAGAAGGGCGCCGGGACTCTGAGCGCATCAAGTTCCAGAGTTCGGTGACTTTCTCGGCTGGCCTCTAGGGGGCAGTATCGCCTAACACCGCCTTGTCTGCTGTGGCCTCGGCCCTGCGCCCACCACACTTGCCAGCAGGACAGCTGTGATCACTGCTGGACCATGCTGTGGTTACCCAGCACGTTCTTTCTTTGCCCTCTCTTAGAACTTCAGGTCAGAGGCGACCACCAGCGGATCTGGTCCACCAGCGGATCTGGTCTGAGCCAGCGGATCTCATCCTTAGCAAACTTCTTGGCATTTAGCATCTCAAAAAAAAAAAAAAAAAATATATATATATATATATTTTAATCGACAGTAATTGTATATACTTAGGGGGTACAATGTGATATTTCTGTACAAGTATACATTATGGAGCGATCAAATCAGGCCAATCAACATATTCAGGGGACTAATTTAATTAGCAGAGACATAATCGTACTCTGCTCCACTTGGTAGAGTGCTGTCGCATCATAGCTCACAGCAACCTCAAAGTCTTGGGCTCAAGAGATCCTCTTGCCTCAGCCTCCAGAGTTGCTGGGACTACAGGCACCAGCTGTAAGGCCCAGCTTGTTTTTCTATTTTTACAAGAGACAGGTTCTTACTCTTGCTCAGACTGGTCTAGAACTCTTGAGCTCAGGCGATCCACGCTCAGGGCCTCTCAGAATGCTGGGATTACAGGTGTGAGGCACCTTGCCTGGCCCAGCATCTGAAAATCTTGCTTGACATTTGGTTTATTCTAACTTTTATATCACAGGTTTTGTTTTTACAATAATTTATCTCCACACTTGCTTTTAAGTTCCTGGAGAGAAAAAAATGTATTTTTTAATTTTTATTTATTTATTCATCATCATTTTACAATCTCCACTCCCACCCTTGAACAGCAGTTAACACTGGTACCAAGCAAGGTCTCCCCGGGGACTTCCTGATGTGGGGTGATGGCACAGTGGGTGGGGCTGTGGAAACCCTACTGAGACCCAGGGGTCTCTGGGCCTAGGTATTTCTGCGATGCCATATATTCCTGAGCCCCCCAGTGGACTATTCCCAAAAGCCTTTCCATTCTGACTCACTTCCCGACTCTATTCTTTATCTGTCCCTTTCTTTATTTATCAAAGGAAGATAGCGCTAGTTAACACTTGCCTCATCTCCCACAATAATTGAAAAGTACATTCCTTCCCTATAACCTCCTTAGGGGATGACAGATTAAAAGGGTAGTCAAACAGCAGTTTGGAATTTAGGGCCCAAGAGGCAATGTGATATCTCTTTTGAAAGCCTCTTGTCAGGAGGACCAGGTTGATGGGGCTCTAAGAGATGCCTCCTGGGGCCTTCTCTGCACCACAGTTGGAGGCTGTGGCCCTAGGGACTGCTGATGAGAACAGTCCCAGTGAGGATGCCCGGGTTATACCCTGCCCTTCAACCGCTGAGCTTTTGACTGTGGTTCCTTGCCCTTGCGTTTGGGCACATCTTGTGATTTCCAAACATTATCAGATCTCTTTTCCCATTAAATGTTACACAGCCTGATGTGGCAGCCAGTACCTCTCACAGGGGACTTGCCCAGAGTTGCCGAGCTTATTAATGGAGGATTCAGAACTAGAATGTGAGTCTCCAGACACTTCTTCCATCCTGTTTCTTCTAAGTTTTGCTGCCTGCTCAGAAATATCACCTCTCTGCAGGACAGGAGGCAGGGGTAGTGGGGGTACTGTGGGTACCCCGGTAGTGCCTTGCTTTGTTTCTGCACCCCTGTCACCCATAGGAGGGGCAGGTCATGTCCTTATTTCGTGGCTTCCAAGCTGGCTTCAGTTACTTAAAGCGTGGTGGACCAGCAACCCCAGCCAGCATCCCCTGAGTGTGTCCCACCTCTGCATCAGCTTCCATGGCTCCTGCATTCACTGTGCCACCCTTTCCAGGTGTTGTCACACTGTCTTAAGACATGCGTGGTCAGAGCTGTTCCTGTTGAGTGAATGGGGTGCAGGTCAGTGGCCTGAGGGGTCCTCCCCTTTCAGGACTGTATGACAGACCCTGTCCTTGAAGGGGACAACCTTTCACTACGCTGAACCCCTAGGTGAACAGCCACATGCTCTGAGCTTGGGGGTCAGATTCCCTGCCTGATGAACCCCAGAAGGGCCTCCTTAACACTCAAGGGGAGGGCTTCAGGCCATGTGGAGGGCACTGAACCCCCACAGGGCCAACAGCCCTGAGAGCTCTGTGTCTACAGCCCTCCCGCATTCACAACGCCACCTTTGACCGTGTGTTCTCCTGCTGACCCTGTCCTCAGGGTAGACAATCTTTCACTGCTTTAAACCAAGCCAGACACTCAGCTGAAAGTCTATGCATTTCCCCTGATGCAAAGAGAAAGAAGCTGGCTTTATTAACAGCATAAATCCAAGAGCCGTTTCATCTTCAGACTGAACTCTGGCACTGAAGGCCTGAATGTTCATGAAGATGCTCTCACGATATGCCAGGAGTCCCTGCACCATTGGGAGGACATCCTCCTATAAACACATGCACACACATGAGGGGGAAGCATCATCTTAGAGGGAGTGGTGTCAGCTTGAACCGAGTCGGATTTAGCCAAATGCAAAATTCATACAAAGGATGGCAGATGAAAGATAGTTTATTAATTCAGCTTATTCAAGACAGCTATGAAATACTCAGGCGACAGGAGCTGTCTGTGAATATTCTTTATGCAAATTGGGATTGTTCTTCAGGCCTCTGCTTGGATTTATGCTGTTAGGGACTGGAAGAGGCGTGAGGTTCAAAATCCTCTTTGGAGGCCATGAACCTCAGGCTTCTCTCTGTGTTGCCACCTCCTGACTGAGGCCAGGCTAAGTGAAGTGTGCTCTCACCACAGTTTGGACAATCCAGGGAACTTCTAAAATACCGATGCTCAGCCCTCATACGGATTTTATGCATGGGTGGAGCCCAAGACGAAGTTGAGATGCCTCCCAAGCAGAGAACTGATTATTGATATCAAGCAGGCATCCTCGGAAAAAAAAATTGCTGAGTTCTGGGTCTCATCAGAGAAGATTCTGATTAAATAGATTAAGGGTCAAGTCAGGGATCTTAAGTTTTAAAACCTGTCTTAGGGTTGGGGGTTACTGGTTTAGGTAGTATTTGTACTATTTAGCAAATACATTTTCCAAAGTGTCTGTTTAGCATTAAACCAGTGATTCTCATTCTGGCTACACATTAAGATCACTGGGGGGAGCTTTAAGAATATGCCCCACCCCAGACTAATTAAATCAGTCTCTTGGGGCAGGGGTGCAGTTTTTCAGCACTAATATTTCTAAAAGCTCCCTAATGAGTCTAATGTGCAGCTAGGGTTGACAATCTTTATACTGAACCATGAAAGAACAAATAGAGTTTGCTTCTGAACTATATTTGGAGGTTGTGTTTGATTATTGTCTGCTTTTAGTTTTTCTGTAGAGCTAATTTGTTATTAAGAATGTAAATTATGGCTCGGCGCCTGTGGCTCAATCGGCTAAGGCACCAGCCACATACACCTAATGTGGCGGGTTCGAATCCCCAGCCCGGGCCCGCCAAACAACAATGATGGCTGCAACCAAAAAATGGCCGGCGCTGTGGCGGGCGCCTGTAGTCCCAGCTACCTGGGAGGCTGAGGCAGGAGACTCGCTTGAGCCCAGGAGTTGGAGGTTGCTGTGAGCTGTGAGGCCATAGCACTCTACCCAGGGGGATAGCTAGAGGCTCTATCTCAAAAAAAAAAAAAAAAGAATGTAAATTATCACTGGGCGCGGTGGCTCACACTTGTAATCCTAGCACTTTGGGAGGCTGTGGTGGAGGGTGGATCGCTTGAGCTCAGGAATTTGAGACCAGCCTGAGCAAGAGTGAGACCTCCAACTCTACTAAAAATAGAAAAACTAGGCAGGCATTGTGGTGGGTTCCTGTAGTCCCAGCTACCTGGGGCCTGAGGCAGGAAGATCTCTTGAGCCCAAGAATTTGAGGTTGCCATGAGCTGTGACGCCATAGCACTCTACCTAGGGTGACAGAGTGAGGCTCTGTCTCAAAAAACAAAAACAAAACAAAACAAAACAGACTATAAATTGCCCAGTACAGCGTAGTTAGTAAACCACAGTGGATGTGTCTTTCTTTGATCGGAATGCTCAACTTGTATAAATACAGTTGAAGACAGTGCGGGGTCTTTCTTTTTCCCTTTCCTTTTTGGTAGCAGGACCAATATGCTGGCTCTCTGGGTTCTCAAAAGAACCGAACCTTTGGGTCTTTTTCCTGTGCTCTGTTTTTGAGGTGGTCTCCAGTGTCAAGTATTTTTCCTGGTTTTCATTTTGATGGCTGTGGCCAGGGATGGAATGGACCTGGGTCCTGGAGAGGTGGTGGGGTGACACTTTCGGGCAGGCAAATAACAAAAAGGTGCCTTTTTCTCTGGGCTGAGTAACACCTGCTCAGCTGGCAAAGCCTGGCTGGGCTTCAGCACCGCTCACTCCCTTTACCAGGTACCACTGTGCAGGGCGTGAGCTATAGCAGCCCGAGCAGCAGGGGTGAGGAGTGAGGCTCATGTGGGCCCCATGGGCTGGACTGGTGGAGAGGGTTCCCCAAAGGGAAGTGGAGGTTACATCCCCATACAGATGGGGACATGGATATTGTGTGGGCTTGGGCAAGACAGGCCCCTTCTTGGGTCCTTTTTTAGTCAAAATTCTCCTTACAGAGTGGGGCCAAGCAGCTGTGCCCATCCCAGCCCTGGTGGCACTCCCTTGTGCCTGAAATCTTCAGGGCCCATATATGGCTCTTCCCTGGGCTGCTTCAAGAACTTTGCTTTATCTCATTTCCAAGATAAGCATCCAAGACAGTCACAGTAGAGACAGGCTCAGTCTTAGACATGCTGTGTCCCAAGATGATACAGGGGGTGGGCAGGAAGGAGTCAGGGGAGATGCCACGGAGCCATTTTTATTTTTTTCTACTTTTTAAAAATTTCAGACTAATATAGGAGTACAAATGATTAAGTTTCATTGTTTCTGTTTTTATGGTAAAGTTCAAGTTGTAGACATTTTTTGACTCTGGACCACCTGCCAGCTGTCTATCGTGTATTTATGCCATTTAATCCTTAAAACAGAAGTGTCAAAACATCACACTCAGATCCCACAGCATCAACATTGCCAGGAACTTAATTCAAAATGCAAATTCTCAGGACACCTGAGACCTGTGGAGTCTGAAATTCTGGAAGTTGGGGCCCTGCAATCTGTGCTTTAGCCCTGCAGATCATTCCGGGGCTTGTTCTAGTTTGAGAATCAGTGCCTGACAACAATCCTTTCCACGATTATCTCCATTCTGATGAAGAATCTGTCCAAGCAGCCCGGAGCAGGAGGCACCTGGAAGCTGAAATACAAACCTTAGTCCACCTGGCCTCAGTCCTGAGAGCTTTCACATCATCTTGTAAGCAAAAAAGGCTTTGGGCTCCTCCTTCTGATAAGTTAGTCCACGACCTCTTTCTCACCATCTCCTGATCAAGGGTGACCCTCTCAGACCTGCTTCCTAAGCTTTGTTTGTGAACAGATTAGAGATTTGAAAAGCAGGTATCAAAAGTGCTCAGTCTCGTTTTCATAAGCCTTCAAGAATAAGAAAGCAATGTCCACAAGTCCATATTATTTGCAAATGGCAGTGAAATCCTGCTAAGTGGCCACCTGGCTTAAGTTTGTAGAGTAAAATCCGTGAAAGTCCTGCTAGGCCTGGGGATTTTAAAGGCGGAGGACCCAGTGCATCCAGAGAGCCTTTTGAAGGATGGGGCTGCCATGTAACTCACTGGGAAAGGAAGTTAACAAAAGTGCTTGAACCTTTAACCTCCAGTGTTAGTCCTTGGGTGCTAGAGGGCAGCTCCTTAGGCTGTGGTGACTCTGAGGGTCTGGCTTCCATCTGCACTGGTTCCCAAGAGCCACAAGATGGCAGTAGCCACTCATGCTTCTCACACTGGTCCCGGAGGCTTTGGACATTTCCAAATTAAAAAACAAAACATATCTGCGAGGGTTCACTTCTGTGGTTCATCTTGCAAGGGTACAAGTGAATCTTTCTATGAGTAGAATATGAATGTTTTGACATAATAACTAAGAAAGTTACATGAAGGCTATGTTAACCAGTTTGATGGAAATGTCATGGATTGTGTGTGAAAACACCACACTGTACCCCCAAAGTGCATCAATGTACACAGTTACCATTCAATTAAAAAAAAAAAAGTAAAAAAAAAAAACATATCTACAGTTTGGAAGAGCTTATGGAAGACCACTGGCTCTAGTCCTGAGCTACGTCCAGAGCTGTCCACGTTGGAATCGATATGAGCAAACTGCTTATCAAGTTTTAGGGAAAGGAATTCCTCAAATCTTGATTGTTGAATCAAGCGATTATTCATTAATTTATTGTCCAACCTCCTCCCAATTTTTCATTCTGAAAATTTCAAGCCCACAGGAAAGCTGGAAGATGAACACCTATCTGCTCTTCACTGGGATCTGTCAAATCATAACACTGAGCCAGACTGATTCCATCTCCCTTTCTCTTTCACTGGATGAAAGCGTTGAAAGTAAGTGTCAGATACCCTGGCTTTCTCCCTAACTCAGCACGTGTCCTAAGAATAAAGATGGTTCTCTCATGAGCATCATTGCCACGCTCAAGAAGTTCAGCATGGATGCAGTAATTTATCTAATATGCAACCCCTATGTAAGTCACCCAGTCGTCCCAGCAGTGTTTTGTATTCATTTTCAATTGCCCGCTCCAGAATCCATTCAAGATCACACACTGCACGTGGCTGTCATGGCTTTTCATCACCTTTTCTCTAGAGAGGACCTTCTGTTTTGGCCTTCAGCATTTTGGCATTTCTTTCTTCTTTCTTTCTGTTTTTTTTTTTTTTTTTCTTTTGAGATGGAGTCTCACTCTGTTGCTCTGGGTAGAGTGCTGTGGTGTCATAGCTCACAGCAACTTCAGACTCTTGGGCTCAAGGGATCCTCCTGCCTCAGCCTCCCCAGTAGCTGGGACTACCTGTGCCCCCACAATGCCTGGATAGTTATTTATTTATTTTTCATGACTTCGACATTTCTTAACATTCTGGTTCATTTGTTGGGTACAATGTCCATCGCTCTAGATTTGTCTTCTTGTTTCTGTGCGATTAATCTAGGTTAGATATTTTGGCATCAGTTCTACCTGGGTGGCCTGGTGTCCTTCCTGTGGCTGCATTTTGAGGGCATGTGATGTTGTGTGATCTTTGTATTGGTGATGCTAAATTTGAACACCTGGCTAAGTACCCGACCTTAGGCAGAAAACTCATTCCCATCCCATGACTGTGGCAATCCCGAACGGTCTCCCTAGCTCCTCTCTTCACGTTCTAGTTTCTGCTGTCCCCACAGCAGCCAGGGGATGTTCTGAAAGCAACAATCCGATCAGACCTACCTTTGCTTAAAACCCTCTCGTGGCTTCCTGTCGTGTGTAGATAACCTCCAAATGCCTCGCTGTGAACTTTGCAGGTCTGCACGCCCAATACTTGGGTGGTTATGTTTGTGACTGTATTGCTACCCCAGAATAAAGCCTGGCACCCTGTCGGTGTGCAGTAAATGTATGTGAGGGAATGAATAAACGAAGCCAGCTAGGTGCCACGTGGGCACGAGGTTGTAGATGCGGAGATGGAAAAATGAAGAGGAGAAGATTTCTGTCTGCAAGCAGCTGCCAGTTTGGTGACGATGACAGAGTCCAGTATGGGAAGGGTGGGGTACACTGGGGGCCCAGAGGAAAGGGTGGCTGCTTCTCCTCTGAGGACGGGGAGTCTCCAAGTCCAGGTGATTTGGGGCTCATCTCGTTTGTATGCTTTTGGCACAGATCCATCCCTCAAACTGCTAATGTGCAGCAGCCCTGTCCTGGGAGCTGAAAGCCCAGACTCCAGGTGTGGCATGTGACCTCAGACCAGACACTCCACCCCCTCATTTGTCTTGTGTGTGAGGTCGAGGATAACCTCAGATCCCTTTGACTCCAGTATTATCTCAGTTCTACTCTTTGTGGGCTGCAGACCTCAGGCAAACCTCTTAACCTTTTGTGCCTCCCCTGCTTCAACTGTAAGTAAAATGGGACTAAGGACACCTATATCCTGCATCTGCTGAGGGAGCAATCTGAGGGCAAGTGGGACTGAGGTCGGCACACTCCACAACACACCCAGATGGAAGGGGTTAGTCTTACTCGGGGGCAGTTCTCCTGAAATGAAGAAATCTCAGATTGTGCTTTTGGAACTTTCTTTCTGCAGCTGTCCCAGCAAGAAAACTAGTACTTTAGTCTAAAGGGCTTTCTTAGAAACCTGGTGATTTGAGCGGAAGGGTCATTAAACGACCAGATGACAGAGAAACCTTTTAGGTTACCATTGCCGGCAGCTCCCTAGTGTAGTTAGAAACTCCAGCCCCCTGGCAGTGCCCTGCAGAAATGAAGATCAATAATGCCCTTGCGATCGATGCTTTTGCTGTTCTTCCCTCTGCAGCCCCTGCCTGCCCCAGCACAGCAGCCCACCCGCTGCCTTGGAGAAAAGGAGAGACCCAAAGCCTGGACAGGTCACATATCACCATGGCAACTGCAGTGTGTGTGTGTTCCTTTGCTACCCACCAGCTACGGGACAAGGAGGTGCCAAGGGCCCATGAAAGGGGGCCAAAGGGCATAGCAAGGAGTTTTGATGGGCAGAAATTGGGAGTCTGTGTGGGGAACAGCTTTGCCTTCTGTTTATTTCTTTTGCATTTTTATTGAGATGTAATTTGCACACCATTAAAAATCACCCATTTAAGATACACAGTTCTGTGCTTTTTAGGATCCTCAAAGGCTGTACAACCATCACTAGGATCTAATTCCAGAACATTTTCATCTCCCCAAGTGCATATAAGCAGTCACTCCCCATTCCTATCCACCTCTCCAAGGATTTGCTTATTCTGGACATTTCATGTAAGTGGAATCATACCTTCATCTTTTTATGACTGGCTCCCATCACGTAGCATGATATCTTCAACTTTCATCAGTGTTGTGGCAGGCTTGAGTACTTCGTTCCTTTTTATGGCTGAATAATACTCCACTGTATGGACATACCCATGTTGGTTGTCTATTCATCCACTGGTGAGTGCTTGGGTGGCTCTCTCTTTTTGATTATTGCAAATCACGCTGCTCATATGTTCATTTGTGTGTAAGTTTCTGTGCTTTTCAGCATATGCTTTCATTTCTCTTGGGTATAAAGCTAAGGGTGACATTGATGGTTTCTTATCTTTTTACTTCTTCTCCTCCACAGTGCTCTCATGTTGTAGCCCAGGGTGTGTGGGTAAGGGAAACATTTGGGCCCTCTGACCTCTGAGAGTCCTGCTCAATGATAATGAGTTCTGAACTCAAGAAGGGCTGGATAGTCAGCAAACAACCCACTTCGCACTCTCATTTGGCACACAGCTAGCTGGCTGCATCTTCCCACCTCCTCTGCGGTTACATTCAGCCAGGCAATGTGGGAGGCAGCGATGAACAACCATTTCCAGGCCTGGCCCTGAATCCCCTTGCACAGCTGTCTCTATCCCCCTCCTCCTGTGTCTGTGGAATGAGTCCAGGGGGTCCTGGGGGGAGGGGATTCTGCCCTAAGTGGTGCCAAACCATTTCATGGACGGTACCCACATTGCTGAATTGCCATGTGGGTACAGGGCCTCCCTGCCAGCCCACAGTAACTTGTGATGTGAGCAAGAACTGACCCTTTATTATGTCAAGCCACTGAGACTTTCAGTTGTCTATTACCCAGTTAGTCTGTCCTGACTAGGACGGTTTCCCCAGGTATCAGCTGACTGTCCCTTCTCCGGCACTGCCTGCAGAATGGTGGCCTCCTCCTCCTTTGCCCCCGGCTCACTCTGTGTTGGTGTTTGTCTCACAAGGCCTCCTTTGTAGTTGGTGTTTTGTCCTAAGATGATTCATCACCTTAGTGTGCCTGGGACTGAGGGGTTTCTTGGGATTTGGGACTTTGAGTTCTAAAATTGGGACACACTAGGGGGTTGCTGCCTCCTGACCTCCACATTCGGCCTCTGATATGGGGCTCAGGCTGAACAGCACTGTCTTTGGTCTAGAAGGAAAGCATGCTGTCTCTTGTGGCTAAGTTTGGGTGCCTGGAGGCACATGTACATGGTATTTGCCATCGCTAGACCAGGTTTTAGGCTCCTGCCCGTACTCTCTCAGTGTTGGGGTTAGCTCTTCTCAGGGGAGCCAGGAATAGAGGCAAGGGGTTTATGTGTTCTCTGTACCCTCAGCTGGGGCTGCTATGAGGACAGGACTGACATCGTGACCCCTTGATGTGTCAAGGAGGTTTGTTATAAGGAGGGAGGAGCCTTGTCAATATTTGGAAAATGAACTGGGAAATATAAGAGTGAGAAGAGAGTGAACAGCCTGCCAGGCGAGAGGGGTAGAGTAGATGGGAAGGCAGAAACAAACAGAGGACGAGTAACAGTCCTGGGAGGGTGAGTCCTGACCTACCTGGGCAAACGTAGCCCATCTGCCTGGTGCGCCTCTCGTGTGGTGCTTGGTGCACCCGCTGGGCCTGAGTCCCTGCTCCCACCATGCTGTTCATGCATTTGATGATGGATTGTCCTGGAATGACTTCTGGGT
Source organism: Otolemur garnettii (assembly GCF_000181295.1). NCBI lineage: Eukaryota > Metazoa > Chordata > Mammalia > Primates > Galagidae > Otolemur > Otolemur garnettii. The sequence goes on from NW_003852424.1 coordinate 9,975,725, forward strand.
TCAATTTTGTTTTCAGAGCCTGAAGTCTTCCAATGACCACCCTCCCCCTCATCATGGCCTGGAGAGGACCCTGGGCTAACTCCTGAAGTGAGTGGGGCTCATGCTTGTCAACCTGTGGCTGGAGCTCACTGTGACACACTGAGATGGAAGGAGTGATCTTGGATGTGTCTGTGCAATGCTGCATCCCTAGCCTCAGCTTCCCTCCAGAGCCCAGGCCACCTCATCAGCATCCACTCTGGGTCAGTGGGTGGGGTGAGCTGGGGCCCTCCATCACCTCCATCACCTCCATCAGAAAACAATCTCAAGCTCCTTTGCTCCAAAGCCAGTGTACTTCTTTGGGAATAATGGACAGCTTCCGATTTGGCTCTCTTATAATCCAGCAAATAAGAGAATTAAAAGATTCATTAAGGTCCTCTCCAGTGATGGAGACAAGTGCTCTCACTGGTCATTTACCATTAAAAATGAACAGGACTATCAATAAAGTCAGATACATATTAGCTTTGAATTCCCTTCCCTAAGTGCAAGATGGTGTCTTCTGGATCATGAAAAATAAATGCCCATTTCCTTTCAATCAAGTTAGCACAGGGTCCTGAGGGGGAGAGGCTCCCTGCTATCAGGGTGGAAGATTTGCCTGTGTCCATCGTGGCTGGGTGGAGGAGCAGCTGCAGCTGGGGACTTAGTGCAGGGACTCTGCTGGGAGGTGGGTTGCCTTCCCAGTGGTGGGGGCTGGCAGAGAAGTGGCATTGGCCTGGGTGAGCAGGTTTGGGCTTGGGGAGCCCTGCTAGGCCTGATCGCGACCATGCATGTGCTAGGAGCTCTGCCAAGCATCTTAAATGCCTTATTTCATTTTACCTCTCCTGGCAGCCCAGTTAGGGGTGGGTAGATCATTTTTGCAGATGAGGAAACAGAGAAGCAGAAAAGTATCATGCCTGGAAATGCAGACCAGAGCCTCAAACATTACCCTCTCTGTTTCTGGAATTTGCAAGGGCTACTCTAGGCTGCCTCCTGGCTGTTGGGTATTGGGGAGCTGGAAGTGATGCTTTTTAGAAGCTGTCAATAGGGAAGTGCAAAGCTGGGGTTGGTTTGGAAATCAGGTAGAGGCAAGAGGAACAGACCAGTGGGCAGGGTCAGCCACAGGGAAGGAAGGAGCAGAGGCACAGGCAGCCGGCCCTGGTCCTAAGCACTCACGCTTCGGAGCCCCAGCCAGTGAAAAGGTAGAGGCAGCAGTCCTTTAGTGGGCGGGCGGGGGCTGGAACTGGTAAGGCGGTGGTCAAAGCAAGAGCGAAAGGGGGCTCAGAGCTAGGCTTCCTTCCCAGGGGCATGGCAACTGGGTAACCGAGACAGAAGCTTGCTTGAATTGACAACAGGGCAGGGCTCATTCCAGTTGGGACTTACGGTTCCATGAAAGCCCAGGGCTCAGGCTCCCCCCACACCTACCCTGCCAACACTGGGTCTATCACTGTGTGACTTATTGCGGAAAACATCCGATGGCCAGGCATGGTGGCCTGCCATCCCAGTACTCTGGGAGGCTGAGGTGGGTGGTTTGCTTGAGTTCAGGAATTCCAGACCAGCCTGAGCAAGCATGAGAGCCTCTGTCTACTGAAAGTAGAAACATTAGCTGGGCATGGTGGTGGGCACCTGTAATCCCAGCTAATAGGGAATCTGAGGCAAGAGGACCGCTTGAGCCTAGGAGTTTGAGGTTGCTGTGAGCTGTGCCAGGGCTGGTACTCTTCCCAGGGTGACAGAGTCTTACTCTGTCTCAAAAAAAAAGAAAAAAAAAAAGAAAAAGAAAACATCTGTTTGCCTTCCCTGTCCCAATTAAGGCAGAGCAGGCGCTGAGCCAATAAAGACAAAGTTGGGCCTCTGCCCAGTGTATGGAGAGACAGAATCCCCGACCTTGGTGGGCTCTGCAGGACCTGCCTCAGTTCTTCTGCTGTAGAGCTATGCCCCTTCCATCTTTTGTGTGAAGCCTCGGGTCAGGTCATGAACTTGGATACATAAAAAGGACATGCAGTTGGGCTGGTTCTGACATGCATTAATTGTGTGACCTTGGGTAAGTCACTCTTTCATCTTAAAATTAGTTCACAGGCTTATTGATTTAGAACGATTCTAAAATGTTTATGCAAAAACAAAGAAAATGAATTAGCTGAAATGGTTTTGGAATAAAACAAAAAGCAAACTTAGAGGCTTCCTGTTATCTGATTTTGAGACTCCTCTATAGCTACGGTAATTGAGAGAGCATGGTATTGGAAAAAGGATAGATGCTTAGATCAATGGAATAGGAGCGGGTCTAGAAACAGACCCGCACATCTGTGGTCAATTGGTTTCGACAAAGGTATCAAGGCAGTTCAGTGAAGAAGGGATGGTCTTTTCAACAAATGACACTAGAACAATTGGATATCCATATTCACAAAAATGAACCTTGAATCATACCTTGCACTGTATAAAAAAAATTAACTCAAAGTGGATTATAGACTTACATGTAAAACCTAAAACTATAAAGCCTCCAGAAGCAAACATAGGAGAAAATCCTTGTGACCTTGGATTAGGCAAAGATTTCTTAACTAAGACACCAGAACCATAAACCATAAAAGAAAAAAAAAAATAAATTAGTCTTTATGAACATTCAAAACTATACTTTTCAGAAGATACTGTTAAGAAAATGAAAAGACAAAATATGGTCTGGGGGACATATTTGCAAAGCTCATACTTAATAAAGGACTAGACTCCAGCTGTTAACTGTGTGAATGAGGAACGGAATAAAAAACTCACCCAACTCAACAATAAGAAAGCAAATAACTCAATTAAAAAATGCACAGAAGGCTTTGGGCAGACACTTCACCAAAGCCAGTACGTGGGCAGAATCAGCACATGAGATGCTCCGGGTCAGTGGTTATTAGCATTTCTATAAACACAAATTAAAGTCACAAAACCACAATCAGATGCCACCTATTAGAATAACTAACTTTCCCCCATGTCCCTTCCCCGTCTGGCAACACTGATGCTGGCAAGGATGGGAAAGGCGGGCTCTCACACGCTGGGGATGCAGGGTGGCACAGTCACTTTGGGAAACTGATCAGCAGTTTCCTATAGTGTTAAACACACCTATTTTATAACCCACAATCCTGCTGCCAGGTATTTACCCAAGAGAAATGAAAATACACACTGAGGCAAAAACCTATATGCAAACGTTTGTAGGGCTTTGTTCATAATCGCCTCCAACTGGAAGCAATGCAAATGTCCACCACTGGTGAATGGATAAAATTACCACAGCGAATCCATACCCTGGAGTTCTGCTCATTCAGGAAAAGGAAGAAACTACTCACACTCACAACAGCATGAGTGTATTTTCACAAAGTGTATTTTGCTAAGGGAAAGAAGCCATGTGATTCCATTTGCAGGAGATTTCAGAAAAGGGAAATCCATGAGGATGGAAAACAGACCAGTCATTGCAAGGGCCTGAGTGTGGGAAGGGGATCGACCACCCAGGGACACGCAGGAGTTTGGGGGGTTATGGGAATGTTTTGATTATGGGTGGTCACATGACTGTGTGCATTTGCCAAAATTCATAGACCTGTATGTCAAAGATGCAGTTTTTGTAGGTGAAATACAGTCCAATTGCTGCAATGCCACGTGGCCTGACCTGCATATTGCGTGTGAAGGCAATGGAGTAGGTGAAAGTAGGTGTCCGTGGTGTGGGGGGGACGACACTCACCGGCCAAGCCAGCCAGCTGGGAGGGGATTCTCTGTTCAGTGGAGTAAGAGGGAAATACTGCTCAGGGGTGGTGCCCATGGCTTAATGGGTAGGGAGCTGGCCACATACACTGAGGCTGGAGGGTTTGAACCCGGCCTGGGCCAGCTCAATAACAATGACAACTGCAACAATAACAACAACAAAATATCCGGGCATTGTGGTGTGTGCCTGCAGTCCCAGCTACTTGGGAGGCTAAGGCAAGAGAATTGTGTAAGCGAAGAGTTTGAGGTTGCTGTGAGCTGTCACGCCATGGCACTGTAATGAGGGCGACACAGTGATACCCTGTCTCAAAAAAATAAAAAATAAAATAAAAAAGAAAAGAAAAGAAAATACTGCTCAGGGCGCCGAGTCCTTCTGGTCATGGCCTGCTCACACAGACACTCCTTCCAGTCCTTTTGCCTAAGGCAGGCCTCTCTCCTGGAGCAGACCAGGCTCTCAGGAGTTGAGGGACAACTGTATTCTGGACAGCACCGTCCCCGTGGGACTTCAAGCTTCACATCTCAGTGCCCCTTTGTCCGCCTGCCATCCCAGCTGCCACTGGCGTCCCATAGACATTTCCTCTGAGCTGACAAGTAAAACGCCAATAATTCTCTGTCAGGCTGAAGCTACTCTCACAGCAAACCATTGAACGGTCATTTCAAAGGGGCAGAGAATAGAAGCCATCTTTAAAGCTTCCCTGACAGGGGAGATTTAGGAACACAGAAGGGTATTATTGGGTGGCACCATTACTGGATGCACATTCAGTGACAGGCATGACATGGCTGGAGATAAGATCCCTTAGTGTCTTTGTGCTTTACCTCCTGGTAGATTTGATCTGATTCCCTTGCTGACAAAGTTCTCTATCAAGAGCTATTTCCTTTCATGAGGGGAGGTGGCTGCGGAGAGTACTGTTTTGTCTTCAGAAAAACAGGTCCATTTTTGAACTACTTTCTTCGACATTTCACCTCCCTTGAAGGTTTTCTGCCTTGAGCTCAAGTTACCTAGAATTGCCACGGTCTCTGACTCCAGCAAGCCAGGCTTCAGGCTGGCTCTGAAAGGGTTTCTAACAGAAGCCTGATATGAGGCAATGAACTGACATGATCAGAAAGGTTCTCCCCATCTGTAAGGAGTTTTTCTTTTCAGACCTACAAAAATGTCTGAAATACGTGGTCTCAGGAAGTAGAAAAGAAACACTTGCTTTCGTAGAGTACAAGGTCTGGCAATTGAGTTCGTGAACCCATTCTAGAGAAAGTGTTACATACCTCATTGCTGAGTATCACCATGATCTCCTTCAAAGTATCCCCCTTGGGAAGCTAAGCACTGATGCTGGAGCCTATTCTAGCTTTCAAAGCAATTTGAGAACTTTTTTTCTGAAATGGCCTGAATGTCATCAAAATGTCTTCCTTTCAATATTTCCTTTATGTTTGGCTAAAGAAAAAAGTCAATGGGTCTAGATCAGGTGAGTTGGAGGGTAGAACTGTTCCAAGACAGTTATTTGTTGACTGGCTAAAAATTCTGTCATAGAAAGTGTCTTGTGAGCTGGTGCACTGTCATGATGCCAGAGCCATGAGTTATTGACCAGGATTTTCAGTTAAGATTTTCCTGTTTCTCCATCAATGTTTATTTGCTCGGCTATGCTTCTCACAGTCACCCAGTTATTTTGACATACAATTCAATGAAGTTTTGCAATGTTTTTGTCAGTTCTGCTCTTACTGACCACCCTGACCTTTTTTCATTGGTGATTCTTTCCCTTCTCTCCAAAAAATGTTTAATCCATTTGCACAATGCCATTTTCCTCATGGCATTATCTGCATAAACTTGGACTAACATGTCCCTGATTTCACTTCCACTCTTTCCAAGTTTAACAATGAATTTATTGTTTGTTTGTTGCTCTAATTTAAGCTCTGACATTCTCAGAAAGGCACGCAAAAACACACAACAATAATGAATGCCACTCAGCAAGATACTGCCATGTGTCAACAGGAACACATCTGTGAGACACTGATATACCAAGGTGATAAAACCTTACTGAGTTGTTTGTACAGTGCTGCCAATGTACGTGCACACTGGCAAGTTCACAGACTTAATTGTCAGACCTCATATTTTATTTTATCATATTTTAGGGAAAAATTGAGATAGAGAAGGTGTTTGCTCTTGGCTTTTTCTTTTCACAGCTTCCATTAATTTCCCATGAGAGACCTAGGACTTGAACACATAACTTACAGATCTTGTTTCACCAATGTGAAACTTTCTTGAGATTCTGAGGTTTATTTATCTCTACATTCTCAGCCATGTAAAAGGGAGGGAAGAAGAGGAGGGAAATTACTATCTATTGAGCATCTACTGTATACTGGGCCCCAGGAGAGATACTTTATCTGCATGTGCTCATGTATGTACAAATATAAGTGTATTGGTTGGCTATTTCAAGAATATTGCTGTGTAACAAACCACCCCAAAGCTCTGTCTGTAGATTCAAAAAGCCTTAGTCATTTATTATTGTTCACAGATCAGTTTGGTTTGGATGATATAAATTGAGCTGGACTGGGCTCAGTTGGTCTTCTTTCCCTTGTAGGTCGGTGAGTTAGCAGAGATTGTTCTGTTTCAGGCTGTAGTTGGGGGTAGCTCTGTCCCATGTGTCTCTCATCTCTCATCCAGTGGTTTAGACAATGGCAGAGGAACAAGAGAATAAGTGGGAATATGTTAGGAACTGGCACATCATCATGTTCAACTGAGTCAATCGATCAAAGCAAGTTACATGACTAAAATCAAGGTCTAGGAGAGGGGAAAGTGTGTGGTAGGTGTCGCTTCAAAGTCACATGGCAAAGCATGAGGGAGAAGTGAAGATTAAGGTCAACAATGCAGAATCTACAACAAAATGTTCAATCCTGACAACAAACCTATGTATTAATATGACACTATTCCCCAGTCCACTGATCAGAAAACTTAGGTCAGGGGAGGTTAGCCCTGGGTTTCACAGTCTCACAGCCCATCTCTTTCCAGCAGACCATGCATTCTCTCTGTGGAGTTCTCTCATGCTCAATAAATACATGGTATATATAGGTTAATGAATAAAAAGCTACAAGTCCAGCTGATAGAAAATTTCAATCAAGGATCTCTTATGAAAATAAATTCTGGTTTGTCTGAGGTTTTTTGTGTGTAGGGAGTCTGGTTCTGTGTCATTCTCACATCCTGGTATTGATCGGGGCTTAGCCAGCTAGGCTATGTTGGATCCTTGGCTATATCTGGACCAAATAAGGCAAGAAGGCACACAGACCAGGGACCCCAGCACGGGAGGGGCACCCAGCTACTGCTTTTGCCAAATGACTGTCTGATTGCTGGAGGATCCCAGATCTAGCCTGCTCTGGGTGGATTTTTTAATCAAAATTAATTATATCAACATAAAGAAATGTGTCCTTCAAGGTCAGCTGCCAAGTTTCCACATGACTTCTCTGACCTAGCACGGTTATGTAAATTGGTCATAGTTTTGTGTCTGTCAACACTGACTTCTTCTGCAGGCAGAAGGTGAATGTGAATGGGGAAGGTGGGACTGGTTCCTGGTGCCCTCGGGCTGTAGTCTCACAGAAGACCTTGTCAGGGTTTGGGGAAAAGATTTCTTGGAGAAGCAAAGCCCAGTGGCCTGAGCAGCAATGGTGACTCAGGAGGTGACATTCTCTGAGTCAGTGGGGCACTCCAGGAGGCACCCGTGGGAGTCTGTTGGTCAGAGGCAGGCATTGTGTTTCCTGTCAATGCAGTTGTTTCTCTGCCTATGTGGGGTCACCAGAAGGCTACACTCAGCATAGGCGTCTGCAGAAAAATGGACAGAGGCAAGTGGTCCACAAAGCAGTCCTTACAGCTCAGACCCGTAGGATAGAAGCATCTGGAAGTCAGGGGATGGAGTCACCTTGCAAGGGCTCCTGTTCACTTGCGGATTTCTGGCATATGCCACTATAGTCACTGCCACAATTTGAATAGTTACTTCTGACATCCTGTCCAGATAGCAGGCAAATCACCGTGTCCCATCGTTCCTGTTCCTCCCTGAATTTCTGCAGTATTTCTGTGGCTGCCGAGCAGATCCAGCTTTCCTGCAGGTGGACACATCTTTCAGCGATGAATGAAACGGCCTGGCGCTGTTGGCTCACACTTGTAATCCCAACACTTTGGGAGACGGAGGCGGAGCATAGGAGTTCAAGAAATGAAAAAAATACAAATTTCAATACATTGTATTGTTTTTTACAAACCATTGGGATTTTTAAGTTATCGTAATTGTACTAGCTAGGATCTTCAACTTTACTAGGAGTGGTGGTAATGAGTACACTTATCTCACAATTGATTTGTAGATAATGCTCGTTTCCTCATAAAATTGATATATTTGTCCCAATGTTATCTTCAACGATTATGTCAATGTTTTGCCTATAGTTGATGTTCTGTAAATGTTCATGGACTAAATGAGCCTGAAATAAAAAAGAAGAAAAGACGGACTTCAAAAAAAAAAAAAAAAGAAAGAAATGAAAAAAATAACACCTATTTTTGGAGGATGGGTGAAATGTGGTTTTGGAAAAATTTCTGAGCAACATTGAAAATGTTGATGGCTGAATGGGGCTGTGAAGACGCTGATGAGATTTGCTTCTTAGTGATCTCTCTGTGCACCCTCCCTGATTCCCATAGGACTACGCGCAAGTACCCACATCTTTGCCAGAAAGAGGTCCTCCTGGGGCAGGACAAACGGGGTTTATTTCGTTTCCAGTGGACTGCCTTTTAGGAGCTGGTTTATTGGAATGAGGGACGAAAATGAGGAAGGACGGTGGGAAGGAAGAAAGGAAACAACGTTTTTCGATCACAAACCTGGTAATTGACCCATTTTATTCTTTCAACAAACTTTTGAGGTGGCTAATTTTTTTTTTTTTTTTTTTTTTTTGAGACAGAGTCTTACTCAGTCGCCCTTTGTAGAGTGGCATTATCGCTCACAGCAACCTCAAACTCTTAGGTTCAAGCGATCCTCTTGCCTCAGCCTCCTGAGCAGCTGGCACTACAGGTGCCTCCCATAACATCTGGCTAGTTTTTCTACTTCTTAGTAGAGATGGGGTCTCATTCTTGCTCAGGCTGGTCTCAACCTCCTGAGTTCAGGCGATCCTTCCGCCTCAGCCTCTCAGAGTTCTAGGATTACAGACATGAGCCCCTGCATCTGGCCTGAGGTGAGAACTTTGATGTTCATTTTACAGAGAAGGAGATGAAGATTCAGAGGGGTTATATACACCTGTTTTTCTCCTTTCAATCATTGACACAACCATAGCATAGCTGCACCTCCTTTGAGACAAATGGCCATAACTTTTTCTCTATCTCATCCATACTTTTCAGTATTCATTTTCTCAGATTCCCCCAGAAGTAAGGTATTGGCCTTCTAGTAAAGACAAAACCATTATTCCTCATTGTAGGTGGCCAAGGGATGCTCTTAACTAGCACCTTGCCAGCGCCCCCAAGATTGTTTCAGCCACTCCTAGACTTTTATTAGCAAAATCAAAATGACACTGTACAGCAGGGGTCCTCAAACTTTTTAAATGGGCCAGTTCACTGTCCCTCAGACCATTGGAGGACCGGACTGCCAGCCCTGGGGCCAGTCGGCTGCTAAGCAGGACAGTCAGTGGTGGCAAAAACACCAGGTGTGCTGGATAAATGTCCTAGGCGGGCTGCATGTGGCCTGCGGGCCGTAGTTTGAGGATGCCTGCTATACAGCTCATTGGCTGTAATGGGGCCACACACAGCAATTTAACCACTAGGGCTGAGCTCTTGACCTTGGAGGGATTTCCATCTGGGACATAGGTTTATGGATGACCCAATCAGGGGCCACCCAAATACACTCAGTAAGTAAAATGTTTATACTGTGTTCAGACAAAGAAGTCAGCAGTTTGAGGTATATTTTATAAACCAAGTCCCAAAGCTGGCCATTCCATCCAGCCCTTTCTTTTGGGGAAGGATAACAAGAGAAAATGAAATAATTTCACTAGAAAGCATATATCTAATTGCCTTTGCAAACTTGCCTTCACTCCGGCTTATGTTTCTACGTGTTTCATGTCTGTCCCTACATGTTTTCTTATTTCGGCTTTTTCCATAGTAAGTGTGCTCAGAGGTCTGATTTCTGAGCCAATTCTTATTTTTTTAGACACAGTCTTACTATGTTGCCCTCGGTAGAGTGCTGTGGCGTCACAGCTCACAGCAACCTCTAACGCTTGGGTTTAAGCGATTCTCTTGCCTCAGCCTCCAAAGTAGCTGGGACTACAGGCACCTGCCAGAACACCCAGCTATTTTTTGGATGCAGTTGTCATTATTGTTTAGCCGGCTTGGGCTGGGCTTGAACCCTCCAGCTTTGGTGTAGGTCACTGGCCCCCTACTCACTGAGCTGCGGGTGCCGAGCCTCTGAGCTAATTCTTAGTGAGTGACAAGGTGACTTCCAATATTTTTTTCTTCTCTCCCCATGGGCTAACTTTGCAGCTAGCAGCTACTTGGTACATGGGTACCAACTCTTCCTCCTTTCCCGCCGAGACATCAGTGCTTGCCTCTTCTCTGCAGAGCCTTCTAGTTTTTTTTTTTATCTTCCCTCCACTACTCTTTTTTAAATTCAGTATGAAACTTGAGCTGGGAGAAGGTTCAATGATGGCCTGTAAGCAACGGGGTGCCACTGAAGGTTTGTGAGCATGGGGCTGACTCTATTAATAGGGAAGAGGAGGGACTGGCAGGGTTGGGGTGCAGTGTGGTGTACAGCAAAGGACTGAACTGGGGAATTCATCTATGACTCTAGCAACAGTCGAGGGAAGGATAGTAAGAGTCCTAAAGTAGGACACTGGTGTTGAGAATGGAAAGAGAAGAATTGCTGCTACAAAGCTCCTCTTTCTCTGGGATTCCTAGTGTTTACCTTCAAGATATCTCCAGATCTTATTTTTTTTGTATAAAGCCGTCAGCCACGTTGGAAATGATCCAAAGATATGAGGTGTGTAATTCTGGCTGTGATGTGGGTAATGGTAAGCCTTGCACAAAACAGAAGTCCCAGGAAGGAGATTTGATCTCAGACCAAGAAAGGAGAGAAAGTAACTTGAGTTATAAATTAAAGGGACATCTCAGAGTTAGATGAAGAACGTGGGTGAAGAAGGGTGATGAAGTCTCCTCAGAGGAGCAGAAGGGAAGGAGGAGGGTCTGTGCGGTTCCGTGGAGAGAGGAGCCAGCCAGTCCACCGCTGTGGACTTTAGGTGACAAGGAATTCCATTTACAGGAGAAAATATTTTATTTAGGAGAAGATCTAAGCTGGGCAAAGTGGCTGGTGCTCATAATCTTGCTCTTTGGCAGGCTGATCCAGCCTAGGCAACGTAGTGAGATTCTGTCTCTACAAAAAAAAAAAAAATTAGCTGGGCGTGGTGTCATGTACCTGTTCTCCCAGTTGCTTGGGAGACTGACGCAGGAGGATTACCTGGGCCCAAAAATTTGAGGATGCAGTGAGCTAGGCTGACACCACTTTTAGTGCAAGACACTATCTCTTAAAAAACAAAAGATCTTGTTTAGTATAGGAGAGATGTTAGGGACATAGTTTAATGAGAATCAATAAACAAAATTCTCTGTGTCATAAACAAATAGAAATTTGGTGATGGGGTGGAGACGTGGGCAGAGAGAAGATCAGAGGGTGGGGAGGGTATCAGGATGCCACGATCAGAAAAGAATGAAGGTGCCGCTACTCAGTGAGAAATGATTTGCATTTCTGTGACGTCCTCCCTTTCCCCAATCCCTTCAGGAAAGTCTGCTGCCTCCAAAATTCCACTGGAAGTTTTTCCTAAAACAGCAACCACAAATGTGCTGGGACCCATGTCCAGGCAGACAGTGTGGGGCAGGGGGACTGCATGCAAGGTGGGTGGGGCCGCCCACCTGCTGCTGACGGGGTTCAGCTGTGGGAACACGAACCTGGAAGAGACCCTGAAATCAGGATTTAGGAACACCCAGAAACCTTCAGGGGAGGATTCTGGTCTCCACAGGTCAAGCAGTGGTGTTTAGCTGGTGGTATCTGGTCTTTTTTTTTTTTTTTTTGATTTTTTTTATTCTAAATAAAACTAAAAGAAAGGTAGGTAACATAAAATTTGACAGGTATTTTCATTGTGTTTGGGAAACTAAAGCATCAGTATCTAGTTTGATAGAAGTAGCTGCAATTCTCAGTGAGTTCTCAAGGTGCTCATCAGATATTTGGGTTCTAATTTAACTCTTTTTTTTATTGAATGGTAACTATGTACATCAATGCACTTCTAGGGTACAGTGTGATGTTTTCACACACAATCTGAAACACTTCCATCAAACTGGTTAACATAGCCTTCATGTCATTTTCTTAGTTATTGTGTTAAAATGTTCATATTCTACTCTTAGAAAGATTCACTTGTACCCTTGTAAGATATCTGGTCTTTAAGTGTGAGGAGATCTCAGAGGGTGGCTGGATGGCAGATCTCGGCTGTTCTGTTTTCTTCAAGGGTCTGGGTCGTCCGTGTATAGTGTTCTAATTTAGAGTGGCTGCTGCTAAATCAGTCACTTCAGATCAGCTTAGAACTGAGACTTGAGAGTCCCTGGGCCAGTAGGCAAGTCCTGAATTCTGGGTCTGACCTCTGTGGGTCGGTGAGTTCGGAGGCCGGAGCTGCAGGAGACACTGTGAGTGTCCGTGTTTTCCCCTCCATGCTGCCATTGGGATGCCTTTCTTGATATCCCTTCAAAATACCTCTCTAAAAAAATGTCAGAGGTACCCCAAGTCAATGCATCTCAAACTTAAATGTGCACGAGAGCCACCTGGATGGCTCATGAAAACCACGTGCTGAGCCCCATCCCAGAGACCTGACCATTTGCATTTCTAACATGGTCTCAGCGGATGCTGATCCTGCTTGTCTAGAAACCACAATTTGAGAACTTCTGTCCTAGACCAGCTTTTCTCAGACTTTAATGCACATACGAGACACTTGGGATCTTATTAAAATGCAGGTTCTAATGTCTGGGCTGGGGTTTGAGAGTTTGCATTTTGACCAGCTCCTGGGTGATGTTTGTATAAGAGGAGGAGGAGGGGGGAGGATCCCCTTGGTGTAGCATTGCCCCCAGTCATGCTGCCTTTAGGTCAAGTGTTTCTACCATCCTAGGAGAAAGCACCTCCTTTCAGCTAATGTTCTCCCGTCCAAGTTTTAACCACAGTATGGCCATAGGCTGCTATTCTCAACTGTTTCGCAGGGGCCTGGCTGTCCCTCAGTCTGTGTGTCTGCAATGCCCTGCAGCCTACCCTACCCCACATTCCTGCTGGAAGCTGAGCTGCCCAATCAGCTGTGAGAGCACCTGTTCATCCCAACCTGGTGCCATGGGGACAGTTAAGCCTCTCAGGCCCTGGCTCTTTCTGATTGCTGGGCGTACCCTCCCTCTTGCTCCCTAGTGCCTGCCTTGTCCTCTTGGTGCTGGCAGTGATCCCCTGAAGTGCCAGCTGTTCCTTTGCCCTTGAAACCAGCCCTGCTGAGTTTCTCTTCTGGCTTCACTGTCCCTGGCCACTCCCGAATGGCTCCATGCTCCAAAAAACGAGCCTGCCACAACCCGGGCTGGCAGCTGCTCTGACAAAAGGGCAGGAGGAACTTGGAGATTGTCCAGAGTAAGGAGTTTAAAAGACAGAGACAATGGGGACACAGACAGTGGAACAGGTGTTAATTTATGCCTCCCACGAGGGCTGGTATTTGCAGGATTCATATAAAAAGAAGGAAATCAACCTAATAGGCAGCACAAGGGGATTAGTGGGTGGTTTCTTGTAGGGGGTAGCGATAGAAAGAGAAGTGGGTTCTAGTCCTTATTCTGACATCAGTCAAGAACCCATAGGCCTCAGTGTTCCCATTTATAAGAAGAGAGGACTGGATTGAACCATCTTTGAGATACTACATATTTTGAAACATCACTTATAATTAGAGGGATTGTCAAGGAAGGCTGGGGATAATTGTGAGCTTTGGAATGTGAAAACCTGCATTTGAATTTCTGCTTCTCTAGCTCTTTAGCCGAGAGGCACTGGGCATATCACTTGAGTTGCTTTCTTACCAGTGAGGGTTACATGAAACAAGTGAAAAGAACCTAAAATAGTTGCTGGTACATAGTGGGCCCTCAAGAAACAGAAGCTAATATTATGATAGTCATTAAAAATGCTAAAGACCCGTTCCTTTTCACCATTCTCCATTTAGTTGTGTTAGATACAAATGCGCAAATGTGTTCTTTCCTTCTTTCTCTCTTTCTCTCTCCCTTCCTTCCTTCCTTCCTTCCTTCCTTCCTTCCTTCCTTCCTTCCCTTCTCTCTCTCTCTCCTTCCTTCCTTCCTTCCCTTCTCTCTCTCTCTCTCCTTCCTTCCTTCCTTCCCTTCTCTCTCTCTCTCTCCTTCCTTCCTTCCTTCCTTCCTTCCCTTCTCTCTCTCTCCTTCCTTCCTTCTCTCTCTCTCTCTCCTTCCTTCCTTCCTTCCCTCTCCCTCCCCCGCTTCCTTCTTCTTTTTCTTCTTTATTGGAAATCACTTCCATTCTGCCCTGCCCACACTAGATCCTCAGGTAGCCTGTGTTTGCTCAACTCAGCCTCCAAGAAAATGTGTTCCAAACTCTTGGAACAAGAGGGTAACAACAATCAAAGCAGCATGTTGCCATACTTAGCAAGTTCTAGGGAATTATTTAATACTAAATCATGGAAAAACTGACTGAAACACAAGCTGGTCAATGGCTCCTGTGGGCCTTGTAAACTGAAGGAAATGTTTGGAAACTGGGTAGAGCAGGGGACAAAATAATTTTGCATTCTCTCTTGCTTTGAAAATAGTTGCTGTGGGATGCTGAACGTAGTGGGAGGTCATTAAATGGTTCTTGACTGAAAGAAGCATGTTCTAGTAGTTTAATAATTCTAGCCCCTGGAGAATGCAGTGAATCCTGGATGTGACTGTCATGTCCATATACAGCTTGACGTTATGTTTATTGAGTTCCCATTTAGGGCTCTAGGAGGCAGGGTGTTTGGTTGCAAGCAACAGAAATTGAATCTAGCTAATTTACCCAGAGTCCCTGGAGTTTCACGGAAAGATATTAGGAGCTTATCAGTGTAAAGGGAAGGCTGGAGACTCAGGGTTATTAGACAATAGGACTCCAGAATTTAACTGAAAGGGTACTCCTGCAGGAATGAATTAGTTCTGATGAACTAAAGAATTTATCAGGAATGTCCAACACACTGCCTAAGGGACACATGCTGATTTTGTGAGGACTTTTTTTTGCTTATCTGTGGTATTGGATATTAGGAGAAGTATGCTTGGACCTTTCTTTTTGCTAATCAGCTTTTGCTAGTGTTTGTGTATTTAATGTGTGGTCTAAGACAACTCTTATTTTTCCAATGTGCTGCAGAGAAAAAGAAAGGTTGGCTGCACTTGACACATTTCTTTATCACTTAAGGAAACAGACTTTGCATTTGTGCTGTCATCCTCTCAGGCCCAACTCCCAAAGAGGACACATCCCTCAGTGACCCTGATATCAGCAGCTCACAAGAGACACAGTGTCACATTGGAAGACCAGCCCATATATTATTTCCACATCCCGCAGTTACTTTATCCTGCTATTTTGCTTACAAGGTGGAACAGTTATAAGGGCATTCATGTGATTTATGCGTCCAACACTCAGCCCAGTGGATGGTGTTGCCTTCAACATTCATTTCTAGTATTGGGCAGTTAATTTCCTAGCATGCCTGGTGTTATTGTTTAGTCATTTCCTGCCCAATATATTTAAGGTTTATAAATAAATGCTTAGGACAGAGTGCACCTATTGTCTATAGAATAATTTTAGGAGCTTGATTTGGCCAAACAACTCCATCCACTCTGGAGTTATTTCCATGGTGTGCTACACAATTTCAGAGCACAGCTAGTGAATCATGCCACTCTGTCCCCTGTGCCTTATTTACCCAATTACATTCTGAAATAAGCATAACAGCACCTACAGAGCATGTTTGTTATAATAAATTACACACTATATACAAAGCACCTGACATATTGTATGCAAAAAACATAAAAGGCAAGGATTCTTTCATATGTCTTCAATATCTTTTCCCACCCCCATGTAATAATTGGTGAGTAAGCCCTTGTTGATTAATATAAAAAGTGTTCAGGCAGGGGGAGGGTGGAAGAAGGAAAGATGTGGCCATATTTCCTAGCCCTTAGATCTCTCCATGGTAAGGAATTTGGTTACAGTCTCCAGCGGAGCACCTTTTGCCCCCAACCCCGCCATGTTTTGGCTGTCTGCAGTACTCCTAATAATTCCACTTCCAACTCAAGGGTGATGTGGAATTACTCTTTCCTGAAAATGATTATGCATCATTTTGTGTGAAAATGATAAAGTAGGTGATTATCTTTAATAAATATCCGACACGAAGACAGATGAATGGCTAACAAACATTTGAAAAAATGCTCATCGTCCCTGATCATCAGAGAAATGCAAACCAAAACCACCCTGAGATATCACCTAACCCCAGGAAGAATGGCCCACATCACAAAGTCTCAAAGCTGCAGATGCTGGTGTGGATGTGGAGAGAAGGGAACAGTTTTCCACTGCTGGTGGGACTGCAAACTAATACAACCTTTTTGGAAGGAAGTATGGAGAATCCTCAAAGAACTCAAATTAGACCTCCCATTTGATCCTACAGTCTTATTATTGGGCATCTACTCAGAAGAAAAGAAATCATTTTATCATAAGGACATTTGCACTAGACTGTTTATGGCAGCTCAATTTATAATCATCAAAATGTGGAAACAACCTGAATGCCCATCAACCCAGCAATGGATTAACAAGCTGTGGTATATGTATACCATGGAATACTATTCAGCCACTAAAAAGATGGAGACTTTACATATTTTGTGTTAACCTGGATGGAAGTGGTACACATTCTTCCTCGTAAAGCATCACAATAATGGAGAAGCAAGAATATAACGTACTCAATTGTAATATGAAGGCAGCAGATGATCTAATACAAGGTGAGGTGGGGAATGAGGGGTTGGGAGAGGGGAAGAGAGAGGAAAGATGGGGGTCACGGTGTATGGCACACCTCTTGGGGGTGGGACGCAATTACAAGAGGGATGTTTCCTAACAACTGCGATCAGTGTGACCTAATTCTTTGTACCCTCAATGAATCC
The DNA here is from genome assembly GCF_000181295.1 of Otolemur garnettii. Taxonomy (NCBI): domain Eukaryota; kingdom Metazoa; phylum Chordata; class Mammalia; order Primates; family Galagidae; genus Otolemur; species Otolemur garnettii. Next base: position 9,992,628 of record NW_003852424.1, read on the forward strand.
CAAACACTTAAAAAAAAATCTGTGAAAGATTTTAACTTAGTAGTATGTGCTCTTAAGAGTGCTTTGCAATTATGTAGCACTAGCCTGCTTAAGTAGTGTTAATAAACATTTCTAATGAAAAACATAAATAAATATCTGATAATTTGTTTCCTTCCTTGCATCACTCTGCTCAAGATACAAAGTCCCAGAAGAGAACAAGCGCAAGAGAACAAGTGCGGGGGTGAGAGCAGTGGTGATGCACCTGACCCCTCAGACAGGGGGCAGTCTGTTACCCTGGTTTACAGCTCTACCCAGCAAATTAGGGCAAGCTGATTTTTATAAAAGGAAATTGGGTCACAGCTACCAGCATATAAGGAGGGAATGTAGCGGTGCCAACCCCCCCAAATCTCCACTCCTGGGTTCTCAGCTTAAATTTCCATTAAAAATCACAAAGCTTAATAAATCACTCCAAAACAGCAATCAAATTTTAGATAAAAAAGAGAGTAAGAAATAGCAGAATTTAATCGTTTTGTCAAATCCTAAAAGTACTTTTTTTGTAACTAACAGTTCCCAATGGGGGAACAGAAGGAAACTGTTTATATAAATGCATGTGTATATAATATATACTTGTTTATATATGTGTGTATATACACATCACACCCATGCACACATAGATATAATTGGATTTAGAGTAGAAAATTTTATGTAGACACAATTCATTAAAGTTACCCAATACTGGCAGACAGTAATCTGTTGGCATAGCTTGTTGGAGGCTGTCACCCTCCTGCCCAGCTCCCTCCTGATCCCTGTCTGAGTCAGCCAGGCTGTCTGTCTCCTAATCTTTTATGTAACAGTCCCTTTGCTAATTCTGGCATCTAGACAGAATCCAGGGATAAGTCCTGGTGGTCCTTGTCTTCAGGAAGTCCTAAATCAAGAAGAGAGACCACGGTATTATAGAAGCGGAGAAATTCCATATGGCTTGTGACCCTTGGGATGCCATGTTGGGATGAGAGGTGCAGCCTGCGTCTGGACCCCATAGGCTGCTGGCTTCAGGGTTTGTTTCTGTACCCTTTACTGCATTTGGTTCTGCAGGAGACCCAGGAGTTTGCTCATTCCCTATCCTTCATTTATTTCCTTTGTAATCCTGTGTCTCACTTGCACAAACCTGGTGCCAATTAGTTGGGTCCATTTCAGTGCCATGAGGTTCCTGTGGACAGTGAGAAAGTCTGCTCAGGCCCCTCAGGTGCCTGTCTGTCTGCCAGACCCTTCCTGAGAGGGCACCGGGTCTGCCAAGAGCAGGGTAATCCATCTCTCAGGCTCACTCCCTCTCAGCTCCTCAAGTCCCCTCTGCAAGAGAACTCCAGAAGGCCAGCTTCTCACCCAGCTCCTCTGGAAAGCGTTCCCTTCCTCTAGGGGTGGGCATTTTCTCCGGTCATTAAGCACTCCTTGGTATCCATCAGTTGATCTGAGACCTATCCCCGAAGCTCTGTGGGGGCAGCTTGACCAGCACGCAGAGTGAAAGGGCAAGCATTATCCATGCCCACCTCTTCCCATCTGCCCTCTTGGAGCGAGGCCAGTCAGAGGAAGCGTACAGGGATTTTGTTTAGTTTCATTTTTATTCATTTTTAAGTCTTCAAAGCGGAAGAATTAGGCTCAGGCAGACGATAGGTAGTATAGGTCTCACTAATGATGAGAAAATTGGGGAAATGTCTTGGAAAGCTCTGCTTTGATCGTCTTACCGGTCTACTCAAAGGCCTCACTCTCTCCCTCTGCCCTGGGGGGAAATCTAAACCTTTGCTGTCAGCATTCGACGTCCTGCATGAAGTCGGCTAGCTTTTCAGCCACGTCTCCCCCTCCCCATCCTCGGTTTTAGCTCCACTGGGCAACTCTCCATCTCCTAAACACCCCTCCTCTTGCTTGTCTCACCACGGCCATTTACCCAGAATGCCGTGTCCTCCCATCCCCCCCTTCACATTCTACTCAGTTCAGAGACTACCTCTGTGAAGGAAACGCTCCCGGTTTCTCCAGCTGGAGAGTCTCTCGTCCTTTTTCCTGTTAGGGCATTCGTGTGTGGCCCTCTTTCACTTTTCTCCCTTGCATTCTGTATAACTTGTGTACTTCCCTCATTACATCCTATTTCTTATTTGATGACGGGTCACTCAAGACAAAAGAATCTGGGAGGTGTTCAGAGCTCCTGTGTGCATCACCTCACGCATCCAATCCATCAGCAATTCTTTTTACCTGATAAATGTTTCTGGAATCTCTCTCTTCTTTGCCCTTGTAAGTATCAGCTCAGTTGTTGGGTCCTTGTCACCACCTCAGAGGTCACTGCAATGATCTTCCAAACGGTCATGTGGGCTCAAATCCATTGTCCCCACAGAGCTGGTGTTTTTGTGCTTCTCTCCCCCAAGTGTAGGAACTTTCTCGATAGCAATCACATCATGGTTACTGGGTGCGCAATAGGTGCTTAGTAAACATTGAGTGAATGAAAGGTGAACGGGTTATGTCGCAGGGTGGGGGCGGATGGTGCTAAACGTGTGGCTGGGAGGATGCTGCATCATCCATCCTTGACTCACACAGCATCTTGGTGGTGGGTAAGAGGACCTCCTTCTCCAACCCCACTTTATGCATCTGTAAAATGACAAGAATGACTTTATTTTTAGGGTCCAGGAATAAACCTACTTCTCTCTGAATTCATTTGCATTTTTCTCACAATTAAGCAAACATCTTTAATTATTGGAGATAACTCTTCCCTCATTGAAAAGTGTTTTCATTTTTATGTTAGCGCGTTACCTCGGTCAGCTAAACGTTCGTTCTCTTTCAAGCGAACATAGACAGATTAGGCGGGAGATAACTGAAAAGTTTTCTAATCTGGTGTGTGAACCTGGCCCTTTTCATCATCTCATCAGGTCTCTGGTCCACCCAAGTCATCAAACTTCATGGCTGGAGGCCCATAAATCAGAATCAAGTTAAAGAGTATCTGGAAAACCTGCTTAGACATAAAAATCAATAAAAGAAAAGGAAGCAAGACTGAGTTCAAGCTACAAATGATATAGTTCCTGGGGCAAACAGACATAGCTTCCTCCTTTAAAGACTCTGGAAGGTGGAAATCCAAAATGTTAATTCAACATTTGAGGGGTGGGACAATGATGATTACACCAGGAAATTTCTCCCTGTGTGATGGGGTTAGGAAAATGTGCTCAAAAAGTAACCATATACTTCTTCCCCCCCCCCCAAGACCTTACCTGAATTCAAATATTCTGTCCTCTTTTTCCCAGAAGTATATCCATGTTAGTCAATTCAGATGGGAAAATATGGTCATTGCATCAGAAAGTCTTGTAAAGTTTTGATAAATCTATGCCAGGTTTATCTTGCCTGTGAGAATGAAATAAACATGAGATTAATGTCAGGGACTTTTAAAATTCCTTCTACTTGCCTATTTCTCACTTCTTTGCAGAATACCTCTGTCTGAGGCTACTGAATCCCAAGCCTCAAAGTCACAGTTTTCCTTGAAACAGAATTCTTTTACTTGATATTTGCCTATTTTCTTCCATGGAGCCTCTAAAAGAGACTGGAGCAGTGTGGTGGGGCTGCTGGACTTTTGGTTAGGGGACAGCCTTGTGAAAGCAAAGTGGGTGTGTGTGACCAAGGGAATCGAGCTAGACACTGCCCGTCCAGTCACTTCTGTCAGAGAAGCGACAGAGGAACCATCTGGAGCTGGAGCAGAACGACATGGGCGGGGGGTCCAAGTGAGAAGCTGTGATGGGGGCATGAGTATAATAAGTGGGGATGTTTTAGTCTGTCTGTGCTGCTACAGAGCAGCGGTTCTCAACCTGTGGGTCGTGACCCCTTTATAACAATGAAAATATATCGCAGCATTAGGAAGGTTGAGAACCACTGCAGAGGAGTATCTGAGGCTGAGTCATTTATAAAGAAAAGAGGTTTGTTTGGCTTATGATTCTGCAGGTTGTACACGAAGCATGAACCAGAGAGCCTCAGGCAGCCTCCACTCACAGCGAAAGGCGAGGGGGGCTGGCCCTGAGGACAGCACTGAGTTGTTGGTGAGGATCCACCCCACGGCCAAGCACCTCCCATTAGGCCCCACCTCCAACACTGAGGGTGAATTTTAACCCAGAGGGCCTCAACATCCACACTATAGCAGGGATAACCCTCGAGGAGGGGAAAGGAGACGGGAGCTGCAGCCTGCATTTATTCTTCCGTGAGAACTGGCACTTCACGTCTCCCACCATCACTCCCTGTAGCTACCGTGTAGCTTCTCTGTGCCTGTGTCTGTCTTTCCACATTCACTCTCTCCCCTTATCAGTTTATCACTGATGGTGAATAATGGCACATTGCAAAGATGTTCCATCTTATTATCGGTGTCCCAGGAGGAGTGTGTGGAGCCGTTGGGGATCAGGCAGATCCAAGGCACAGACTGCAGAGAGCAGAGATTCTGTTCAGGAGGGCGGATCCCTGCAGCCCAGAATGCTGGGGCTGGGGCGGGGAGGACCTTAGCAGGAAAGAGGTCAGGGAGGTCAGTGTAATGTCCAGGGGCTCAGGGCCAGGCTAGAGAGTTGAAGATCACCAAGGGCACAGGTCTGGCTGGCAGCCCAGAGCCACGGTGCCTTGACCTTGTACAATGGGGATCCCAAGTGCTTCCTTATAAAAAGTCAAAGAATCAGTGCTTGTGAATCTTGCAACAAATTAGATTCAAGATGATTTCTCTAGGAGAACACATTCACTTGTGTTCTGATGTGCTTTTTGGAGTAGGAAAAAAAGTCAGGTTTATAGATAGCACATGGGGAGGGATGGGGAGCATTTTACACATGCCATTTACCATGTGAAAACTTTCCATTGATAGCTGCAACAATTAAACAGGGTAAAGTGTTTACTTTCACCCCCAGAGGATACAGGGTTCAGCAAAGTTTGAGCAGTGCGTTGTGATGCCTATAAGGAGTGTCTGTCAGGGGCAGCTTGAAGAGAAGGCTGAGAACTGCCGAGTGAGTGTCCGGAGCTGGGCTGGTGGAGGCAGAAGAGGCAGTGGTGGGGAGCAGGGGCTTCTCCTTCTGGGCTGCAGACCTGTCAGGGAGGCCACCAGCCCCGTGCCACTGTGCCTGTCTCCCAGAACGCAGGACCTTTCCTGCTGTCATCACAGCTAGTCTTCAGGTTCTATCCCCTTCTCCTTCAGTATGATTTAAAATTTTCTCTTTGCTGTTCCTTTGTACTAAGCCTCCTGGGTGAGGCCACGTCTGGAGTCCGGCTGAGGCCACACCTTCCCTGTAGAAGTCTGTCTCCTGGCCCCCTCTCCCAACTCCTTTTTGCCCTCTATTCATCTTCTCAAGTTTCCACTTGCATCCTGGAAGCTTCTCTTGTTGGAAAAATTCGGCAGGGCACGGCGGGCGTGGTGGAGACCTGGGCGTGGACCCAGTTTCCTACCCGCTTTTGCCTTATTCCTATGGCGCCCCTGAGGGAGCCACTCACTGCTGCCTCAGCTTCCACCTCGCCCGGACGAGGTGATGCACCCGGCAGGAAGTGAAGAACTGTGATTCTTTTGCTTTAAATGTCCTCCAAATCTGCCCCTCCGGTCCCTTTAACACAGAATGGATTGCTGTTTGTGAGGCTAGGTGTGTGGAGAAATCTTGAAAATAAAGACAAGCTCATGGGGAAAAACGAGAGTCATTGTAGTGAGGAAGGAAACGTGCCTTAGCTTCTAGACAGGGCAGCGTCTGTGCATGTCCACCCCCCGCCTCTTCTGCCTTTAAGTCTTGCCACAGCCCCCCCTTTGTTCCCTTCTGTCCCTCCCTCTCTCTGTGTCTCTTGCGGAGTGGCTGACATCATGGGAGGCCCACGGATAATAAAAGGGTGGTTAGGAGAACAGGCATTAGCATCAGATGGGCCTGGGTGGTATGAATTTCATCATGGCTTAGCTGACCCTTGATGACTTACTTAATATTTCTAGGTGACCTTTATTCATTTGTACAATGGAGATAATCACAGTGCCTTTCTCCAAGCCATGTGAGGAGTTTGGATTATGGCCCGGCACATAGTAATAAATAAATAAACAAACATTATCTCGGAAGCTTCCCCTTCTTCCCGCAGCTACTGTCTCTCATCTGGGCCACACGACCTTCCCGTGACCTTACAGGACTGCATGGTTTGGTGTGCAGCTTTCACCTAATCATGGGCCCTTTTCCTTGGCTGGCCATGTGGTAGATCCCACCTCTACTTCTCTGTCTTCACCACAGAACCCAGACACAGTGCTGGCACGATAATATTTTTGGAGCAATTAAGTATTCCTACTAATGAGATGACATTCCAGCATTTTTCCTAGACATCACCACTAGCTTGGTGACACCGTTCTTCCCGGGCCACACCTCTGTGCCTGTCCCTGCACAGACATTTTATCCTGTCAGACCTTCTCTGACCCCCTGTACTAAGTGGCCCCCTGCTCTCCCCACCTCCTGGTGATGCCTGCATCCTTTGGTGAGGTTGGAGACGGTCATTCCAAGGCTCAGGTATGGAGAAGCTGCCTGCAGAGGAGCGGAGGGGAGCCGACTTCGCATGCTGTGTGGCGGTGTGAAGATTCAACACCGGGCATTCCACTTAGTGTCCTCCAGTCTCTGCAGCCCACTGTGGGGAAACCTTTCCCCGTGGACATTTATCTTTGGAGAAAAACTTCAAAACACATGTCAAAGGGAAAAGTTCTCTTCGGCATCTGCCATGGTCAAACTTATAACTAACATTTGTGTAGAAAGCATCTATTTTGGGAGTGACACGGGAAGGAAGCAGTCTGCAAACCCCTCATGGTGTGTGAAGGGAACAGGGAAGAGGCCACAGCAGAAGTGGCCTCCCGGGTTCCCCCTGTGATTAGCTCTGCCAGCCGTCGGCTCGCATCCTAAAGTGAGGGTTGGGCAGGTGAGTGCTCTGGGGTACGAGCTGAACCATGCACCTGCCTGTGCTCCATGGCTGCATTGCAACAGAGAAGCCTCCTATGGCCATCTGTCCGAGATTGAAATCTCACTGTGGATCTCTCCCGTGTGACGTGCCTGTGGGTGTTTGGGCAGAGGTCGACCCCAGGCTTGTCAGCATAGGAGGCTGCCTCCAACTCACATGGGGACTCTGGCTGCACGGTTCTGTTCGCTCTCCCAGGAGCCGGGAGTGTGCCTACGTGCAAGTGGGATGGGGAGTCAGCTGCCTCCGGCGTTTTATTCCAGGTCATCAGATGGGCTCTATTTTCAGGGCCCATCCATCACCCCATCTTGCAGTATGGAACCTGAAGTTCCCCAAATGCCTAGATCACAGCTGTCACTGCCACACTGCTCAGTGTGTACTCAAAATCCAGGGAGAGAAGCTAAACAGAAACATTTGGAGTTATTAACAAATGAATTAGTAACATTTGAGGGGGAAGTGAGAAATCTCTGCCCAGGATCTGAGCAGATCAGAACCAAGGGGCTGTAATGGACCATCTGGGCTTTTAGAGGCTCCTCCAGCCTCGTGGCTTTTCAAGTCTTAATTGAGAATGATAACAGGAAGGGGCAGGTGGAGGGATAAAGACTGGCTCCTGTTTATTAGAAATAATGGCAATTCAGAGCCGTGTAGGTGGAAGGAACGGCCTCACTCTGTCAGGCGTGTTGAGAAAGGAGGGACAGAGGAGCTGGAGGGATCAGCGAGAGCCGTGAGGAATTGATGGGTGTAGCCAGGGCAATGGGGGGAAGCCCGGTAGTGAGCAAGCCGGAGCTCCACTCAAGGCAGGGCTCACCCACAAATGTGAGCTTTAATCCTAGACCCATGGGCTGGAAGGTCTGAGGCCACTTACTGTTCTGTTAGGGCATGAGTTTTCTAGGGAAAGTCTTTAGAGATGGTTCCTGGCCACTCGATGAGTTCAATGCTGCAAGGAGGACCACCATCCTTCTATGGCCCTAATAACCTCCCAGTCTTCTGGGTGCCACTTTTTTCAGCATGGTATTCATTTTCTCCCATTCTGTTTTTCTTTTTCTTTCCTTATCCGGATCATTGCATCTTCCTTGGCCGTGGAGAATGGTCACAGGGTGATCACTTAAGCGTTTGCTGGAACACACTATTGTCATGTATGTGGGGAGGGCTATGAGATCTCATATGGATATTACCCAGCAGTTGCCTTGGTATCACATAATAAAGGAGTCCTGGACAGGTGCTGCCCAGGGAACTCATACAAATACCCCCCTGAAGATTCTGGCATGCCCTGTTGAGTGAGACAGTCCTCCCTACAGCCACAGTGGATTGCTGTCACCAGCAGATGAGTTGAAGAAATAGTGTCACAATTAAGACCATTCATGTATCACCCCAAGAGCCTCGAGTTCATCCTGCCACATGCCCACACTTCAGGATCCCAGGGAAAATGGATCGATCTCTTCCAAAAGACTTTGAGGGTGGCCCAGCAAGGATTTCTGTCAGGATATAGTTTTGCTTCATGAAGAGTAGGAAGAGTAGGACGTAGGTGTCTTTAACTTACTCATTCCCTGCCTCTCAAATTATTAAAGATTCTTCCCCACATATTTTGTGTATTTTTGCTTGGTCCCTATAACACGGGGGCAGGTGTAATTTTGCATAACTGCTATATAATGTGTGGCAGATATAGTTAGCCCCGTTTTCTTCATAGGGAAACCAAGGCTCAGAGCAGAGAAAGGTTCTCCTGAGTCACACATCTCATTGCTGGCAGAGTTTAGGGCATGAGATCTTATCTCCTGATTTCCAGATACATAATGTTTTTGCTAGACCCAAACTATTATGGAACCAGGACTCTTTATTTGGAAGTAATGAGGGATTCCAGAAATAGCCTTAGCCCTACTTAACAAATGTGAAAAAGCAGAGGTACTGAGGCCAAGGCAGCCTGAAAGAGCTGTTTCATTGTATCAATTACCATTCATTTTGCTAATAATGATTGATGCCACATTTATATGTTGCTATATATTAATTAAAAACACTTGAGATTTGATACAAGGTAAAAGCGACAGGTTGAACAGTCTAACTGTGCTAACCTCAAATGAGAATCTCATTGTGACCATGGTTTTGCAAAATTGATTAAATGCAAAGAAATGCATTCAAGTGTCAAAGTCTGCATTAGGAATGGTTGCTAACAAGCTCGACCTCTCAGCCGCTGGCTGGGTGCACAGTAGATGCTCAATAAGCACTGATAGATGGATGGATTGATGGAGATTTCAGTGAGCCTTCCCTCCCAGGAAGACTGGTGTTTCAATATGTCAACTAAAATGATGCTCTGAAAATGAATCAGACTAAAAATCTGAAGACTCATTAGGAAAAAATTCAAACTTACAAAGGGTAAATAGTATAATAAACCCTAGGTACCCTTCCCCACCTTCAAATACTTACTGATATTCTGGGTTTTTTTTTGAGACAGAGTCTTACTCTGTATCCTTGGTAGAGTTACGTGGCATCCTAGCTCACATCAACCTCAAACTCTTGGGCTCAAGCAATCCCCTTGCCTCAGCCTCCCAAGTAGCTGGGACTAAAGGTGTGAGCTACCATGCCTGGCTAGTTTTTCTACTTTTTAGAGAGACAGGATCTCATCGTTGTTCGGGCTGGTCTCCAATTCCTAAGCTCAGGCAATTCACCCTCCTTGGACTCCCAGAGTGCTGGGATTACAAACGTGAGCCACCATGCCCGGTGCAGTATTCTGCTAATTTTGCTTATCTGTTCCCCTTAATACAGTCTCACCAACCCCTTGCCCTCCAGTTTTGTTTGGCTGGAGTAGTGTAAAGAGTATTCTGTGCATTGTATCATTCACCTGTGAATACATCTGCATGTACTTCCAATAAAGGGTAAAAAACCCCACATCATTAACACAACACAATTAACCATCATTTCATTTCTTACTATCATAGAATACTGCTTCCATATTGATGGCTCACAATTGCCTACAGTGGTGTTCTGTTGGTTAGATTCTTTACATTGGTTTTAAATGTGGCCAGCACATTGCATCCGGCTAATCTATCATGAATCTTTTGAAATGTACAGCAATTTCTCCTTCCCTCTGTACAAAGAGGGCTAGAGGCTTGATTAGATCCAGATACTTAAAAGAACAACTTCATAGATGAAATTGTGCACTTTCTTTTTAAGCTACAGCATTTTGACAAAAATCTTGTGTTTTATAAATATCCATTTATTCCAGGTCCTAATTCTTGGACAAAACTAATCATATGAGGAATGATTTTTAGATAATGACACGAGACACCGTCACCTACCACGTGCCCGGGGTCAGCCTCCTGGAAATCACTCCTGCTGAGCAATGGGAGAAGACCACTGTGTATCAGAAACGACTGCCACAGACTCTCTCAGGAGGGATTTTCAGGCCGGAGAGGAGACCCCAATTCGGGAACTATTTTCTCCTGTTTTACACATAAGTCTAAGAAGCTTCATTTCGTTTTGACAACTGGCAGAAAATCTGAAACAAAATCAGAAGGAATAGGAAGACGGAAACATGAAAAGAGATGGGTGACAGCTACACGATCAGGCTGAAAACAGAAGAAAGTTGAGAAGCAAAAGCAGGAAATAGAGAAGGCAGAGAATCCAGGATGAATCCAGACTTCCTCCTCCTCCTAGTGACTGTGTCCCGCCTGCCTGTTTCCTTAGATTGTCTGATTTGAACCGCACAGCAGCCTAATGTGGTAGGTACTATCCCATTCTGTATTTTACAGATAAAGAAATATTAGCAACTATTCCCAGCGTCACCCACTGTAGGGAGAAATCTCAGGAAATGTTGACTTATCGCTCTAGGATCAAGGGTGTGCATAGGGACGCCTGTGACATTGACAGACGAGGACTCCAGACCCTGCATCACCCGGGTCCCTTTTGGAAAGATTAATCAATAAAATGGGGAGGGGGCACTTATAATCATTGTAAGTGGCTTCAAGTTTCTATAAAATTTACAGATATTGAAATACAGGTATAAACATTTGGAAATTGGTACTCCAAAAAATTTTACAACCCAGACACACAGAGATGTTCCTGCAGTAGTTAAAGTTAACGGACGGATTGGTCTTAAGGTATTACCTGGTAACGCATCAGTGATATAGGTGTTCACATCCCTCCTGTGAGCCTGGACTTTTTCTATGGTTTCCCAGAATTTTCTGTGAGGTGCTTGAGAGCCACAGTCAGGAAGCTCTTCTCGAGAATCTGCCCCTTTGTCTTTCCTCCTCTGTAACTCACGAATGGACCAGTTAAGACTGGATTTCCCTACTCACTGTGACTATTAAAGAAATGACCTCATTTGCCTGTTCCTACAAAAAAAGATTGGATAAACTCTACACAATATATGTCTTTCTTTTTTGGAAAGAGTCTCACTCTGTCTCCCTGGGTAGAGTGCTGTGGCATCATAGCTCATGGCAACCTCAAACTCTTGGGCTCAAGCAATCCTCTTGCCTCAGCCTCAAGAGCAGCTGAGACTACAGGTCCCCGCCACAATGTCTACCTAATTTTTCTATTTTTGGTAGAGACAGGTCTCACTTTTGCCCTGGCTGGTCTTGAACTCCTGAGCTCAAGGGATCCTCCTGCCTTGGCCTGTCAGAGTGCTGGGATTATAGGTGTGAGCTACTGTGCCTGGCCCATAAGGAAAGTCTTAACCATCTTGTACTCATGATTAAGGAAGATAATTAAGTGGTCCACCCCGCATCATGTTACTTTTCTGAGACTCAGTCTTCTGGAGTCTACCGAAAGTTGGGAAATAGAGACCTCTAGCCAGATATCACTGTCAGTCATAGCCGGCACAACAATTTGAGGCAATTTAGAGAAGGAACGACATAACCCACCACAATTCATCATGTCCTTAAGTCAATAGTTTTTGACATTCATAGTGGTGGTTCTGAATGAGCATGGGACTTGGAGTGCCTGGTATAACAGGGCAGGGAAATGGTCAAGATAAAGAAACAACTTTTGTGGTTTAAAGGAGTCACCTTGAGCTATCTGGAAAACTTAGCCATCCAACAGTGATTCATTTTCTGATGACTTCAACTAGCCAAGTTTTATTTAGGTGTGATTTTGAAAAAAATTTAAAAAGCACCTTTTGTTTCACTGGCAGAGAAAATTCTGGACCCCGCGAGCTAGAGTCATCTGGTATGACATTTCTTCTGTGCTTTTGACAATTTTCACAGCATATTGATTCTTCATTCCATTCTCAGACGTCAGTTAATTAGCTAATCTGGGTTTTGATTCACATATATTAAATGCCATCATTTTTTGAGCACACAAAAACCCCTTTACGTGAAATAAATGGCATTATATCTGAGAGAATGGTGTTAGATTGTCTTTTACCTTGAGAAAAAAGGAGGTAATTAGTTTGATATATACTTTTTTATTCATGAACGTTAATGCCATTTTCAATGCTGAGGGAGAGGTGAATGGCTGTGCCCAGTCACTGCTCCTGATTTTTGCACCTCTGACATTATATAAAGGAGTTTGGGGAGATGGAATGGAATAAAGGAGCCTCAGTTGAGTATGTGGATAAGTAGTGTTCTTAGTACTTCCACGAAGTCTGAAAGAGTTTGCAATTCATATACCTTTTCTGAAAGGCTGCCAAGAGGGATATTTTCAATAGATGGGTGGAAGGAGGAATTAAAATGTAGATTATAGTGGAAAAGACTAGAATTTAATACAACATTTGAACAAGTTAAATTTATATCAATAAAACATCAGGTGGAGAACGGGGCCATTTAGTTTCTAGCACACGGAAGACGTATAACCTTTGTGGAAAGGATGAACACACTGTGGGCTGCTGTTCGGGGCTTCTGTGTTCGTTTTCAAAAGCAGCCTGGGAAATTTCTGCCGTTCTTTGGAATTCGAGGTAGCAGCGAAACTCCGGTCCCATGTGATGGATGGTGCAGCCAATTTGCTTGAAGTTTGTGGTTCATTAATCCAGCACTTTGAATTTCAAAGAACTGAAGTGATGTCATTTGGAATGTGCACCACGGAAAATTAATGGGGTTACTTGGTCAGAAGTGAGCGCGGAGACAATGTGACGGGGAAAAAGTGGTTGGTGTTACTAATGGCTGCGGAGTGGGAAGCCTGGTTTCCAGTGGGAAAGCCCGTCTGGCCATTCAGAGCCTGCTCAGCCCCCAGGCAGTGTCTCAGGGAGCCTTTGTGGGTCAGGCCTGCTTGTTCTGCGAAACACAAAGTATTGCTTACTCCAGTCATTCTGAAGGGTTCAGCAGCATCCGAAGCAGTTAGAGGTTTTCATCTCTCTAATTCAATGAGGCAGACTTGCCTTGTCCCTCCTGTCTCTAATCCCCAGCCCAGCACCCCACCCTGTCTGGGTCATGCTGGCGTGCCTGGGCTGAGATGGGTGGAAGCCCTGCCCAGCACAGCACTGTGCCAATGTTGGGTGCTTCCCACGCCAGCCTGAGCTGCGAGGCCGGAGACAACAGGGAGACTGCATCACCATGGAAGAGGCAGGCTGGGAAAGAGAGCTCAGAGGGGGTCCTGAGATAGAGACAGTGAACTATGTGAACGGGAAAGGGAACCCGTGCTTAGGGAGCTTCCATCCTGCCACAGTTCATTGAATCACTATAGCAATTGTGACATCAGTACAAATACAGTGCCTGGCACCAAGTGATTACTTAACAAATATTTTTTGAATTAAAGCAAAACAAACAAAACACCCCACAAGTGTTTAGCTAGACAATAGGGAGGACGCAGATGCAGAGCCTTGCTCAAGACAGTAAGAGAGTTCTGTTCTTTGTAATTTGTAAATGGCATTTAAAAAATGCTCTTTAAATGTTACTGTCATCACTGCATCACTGAATAAGACCATTTCCGGGAAGCCTTCACCTCTGAGAGTGCCTGAGACATTGTAGCAGCTCAGTACATATTTGTTGATTGAATGAGTCTGTGACCATTGAGCAGGAGGCCTGATAGCATCTTAATGGGACTGTCACAGCAAGAGAGATGAGGATTTATACACACGCCGAGCAGGGTGAGTCTTCTACTTTGTACAGAAAAGCTGAAGTTTGTTATCTATGGAAATGCAAGATTTTGCAGGGTGGCTGACATGCCTTGAGAACTCCCTTAGGACCCAAAATACAGTAGCGCAGTGACAGTACAGTCTGAAAGAGTGAAACATTTTCTGTTTGCCAGTGCAGATGGTGGTTCTGTCCCAGATTAGTAGTCAAACCTAATGCGGACAGTACTTTTTCCTGCCTATATTGAGGATGATTTGAACTTGATAGTGTGTTTTATTGCTTCCTCTGAAAGTAACTCCTCTTTCCCTTTAAATACATTTACTATATTATATCTACCTGTATTTCAAGATGTAATGAATTTGTAAAGAATAATTCCAAATAGCTTTATGCATTTTTATTTTTAGCCCTTATCGCCACTTAGGATCTGATAGTTCTGAAGTAGCCACTCAGAGTTGCTCAGCATGTGGCGACCTTTAAGATCCCGGCGAGAAAGCTTTGAAGGAGAAACTCACGGCTCTGTTCATTCTCTCCTCTTTCTGTCTTTGTCTAGGCGGAGAAAACGGATTGTCGTTATTGATATTGCCGTCTCCATTCCTGATTCCAGTTGGGATCCTGACCTTACTAGTGGTGAAAAGGTAGAAATTCTGTGGGTAGAAATTCTCTGTGTGTTTCTTACAAATGAAGAAAAGAAACAAAACTTCTATTATGGAAACTTCCACAGATACACAACACAGAGAGGATAGTTTCAGGAACCTCTGTGTATCCTTACCGGACCCAGCGATCATCCTCATTTTGCCCAACTTGTTTTATCTCTTTTCCTCCACTTATTTTCCTGGACTATTTAAAAGTAAATCCTGTATAATTTCACCAGTAAATAGTAATTATCATGCCCCAAACGATGAACAGTAGTTCCTTGCGTTTCACCTAATATACTGTCCACAGTAAAATGTTCCTCATTGTTTTAAAGGTGTCCTTTGTGGTTGGTTTGTTTGAATTAAGATCCAATTACTGAATGTTTTTCCTAAGGCACAGAGGCCTCCCCGGGGCTATCTCAGGGGTCTCTCTATGTTGTGAGATGAGAACTAAGGAAACTAGGATAAACTTGGGCTCTAAGGCATTATGGCTCTGTCTGCTAGTTGGAGCCAGGGGAGACTAACCTGGCTCTTTTATTCCTCCCTCCCTTCCTTTCTTCCTTCCTTCTCTCTCTCTCTCTCTTTCTTTCCAAATGGGATCTTACTCACTGACCCAGGCTGAAGTGCAGTGGCATCATCATAGCTCACTGCATCCTCTATCTCCTGACCTCAAAGGATCCTCCTGCCTCAGCCTCTTGAGTAGCTGGGTTGCTCACCACCACACCCAGCTGATTAAACATTTTTTGTTGTTGTTGTTGAGATAGGTTCTTGCTATGTTGTCCAGGCTGGTCTTGAACTCCTGGCCTCAAGTGATCCTTTCACGTTATCCTCCTAAAGTGCTGGGATTATAGGCATAAGCCACTGTGCCCAGTCTAACCTGTCCTCTTTAGCTCTACTGGGACAGAGTGCCTGTATGGACCAGCTACCAGGGCAGGGAGAAGGAACTTAGTCTCCATGTGTCTGAGAAGTGGATGGAGTGGGAAGGAAATGTGCCTTATCTGTCTTGGTTGAATAGGTGACTTAAAGCCACTTTAAAAATCAAAAGTAGAGAACAAAACGCCCAGTGGGTGTCCAGACAATCCCTAAGGATAGTACGGGGACATTCAGACCAGCAGAGTCTGAAAGTGACTGTACCTTCAGGGCAAATGGCAGTTCACAGCACCTTGGAGCAAGATTACAGGCTCTGCAAACAGGCCCTGTGTGTGTAGCCCTGACATCCCAGGTTTAATAATCTTTGTGCTTTGATCTGTGCTTAACAGGAAAGAAAGCTTGTGTATTCAATGGAGAAGCTGGCATCACAGCCTGGGAAGTGGAGCTCAGGCAGGCAGGCCCAAAAGGCAGCACCAAGCCTGGTGAGGACCGCAAATTACTGTATTTTGCCTCACCGGCAGACACCAGAAAGGCGGGTGATGATTTTCTAGACTTTTTTTTTTTTTTTGAGACGGAGCCTCAAGCTGTCCCCCTGGGTAGAGTGCCATGGCATCACAGCTCACAGCAACCTCCAACTCCTGGGCTCAAGTGAGTCTCCTGCCTCAGCCTCCCAAGTAGCTGGGACCACAGGCGCCCGCCACAACGCCGGCCATTTTTTGGTTGCAGCCGTCATTGTTGTTTGGCGGGCCCGGGCTGGGGATTTGAACCTGCCACCTTAGGTGTATGTGGCTGGCGCCTTAGCCGCTTGAGCCACAGGCGCCGAGCCATTTTCTAGACTTTTTAAATAAACTAATCCAGATAACTTTATCTAAGGTCTCACTTTCTGTTCCTATCATAGAGGAAGGGTGGAGTGATTCTTGGATGTTTAGAAATGTGGTTCAGCCCTTGACAAATAGGCTGAATCTTGTTGCCCAGGGAGAGTTGCTGGGGCTCTCAGAGGCAAAGGTTTTATCTTTTAAAAAGTCGATTTCCTTTTCCGAGAGGATTTAGTAAGCTATTCTACGTGTTATCACTGAGCTAATCAAGTCATAGCCCCCGGACACCTAGACTTCCCCTTGAAAACATTCCAGAGAATGATTGCTTTTTGAAGGGTTTGAGGAGTGGTATTCTTCCAGGTCACTGGAGTCAGCTCCTGTGCAGTCAAAGAGGAGAGGATGGCCCTCTTAGATCCCTTTCTTGTTTGTGGACAAGCCTACCTCCCCACCACTTGCAGACATTCTGATCCATCAAGATCAAATAAGTCAGGTCTGCTCTAAAAAAGTGCATACGCGTGTGTGTATGTGATATATTGATCTTTTCTTTCCCTAATAAACAGGACAGGTTAGAATCTGTGTGTATGGTATGTGCGGTTTGCTAGACCTACAGAGACATGCTACAAAAAGGGACCCCATGTTGGAATGTGCTCAGAGAGACGCATTTGTGTGCATTTGCCTTCGCATGCTGCCAGCCCTGCAGATTCTGATGTAAGTGGTGTCTTCAAAAGGCGTGTTGTGAGCCCACCCCAGCCGAGGGCTTTGGCAGACGAGCCCTTGACTATGGATCAGGAATGCATCCCCTCCAGTGCACTGAGCATAGTTGTTCCTTAGTATCCGTGGTTTTCCTGGACCGCTGTGGGTACCAGAATCCAAGGATGCTCAAGTCTCTGATATAAAATGGTGTAGTATTTGCACCCAACCTGTGCAATTTTCCTGTATTTTTAAAAACATCGTTAGATAGCTTATAATACCTAATATAATAACATTCTATGTAAATAGTTGTTGTACTGTACTGTTTTTATTTCACTTGTATTATTTTTAGTTTTTTTATTGTTATTTTTTTCAGAATACTTTTGAGTATCTGAGGTTGGTTGAATCTGTAGGTACAGAACCTCTGGATATAGACAGCCAATTATAGGCTTGTGGTCCTTCACTCTGCCTTTCTCAGGGATCTAGTCTTTATCTGCCCTTTTCTGTCCTTTGCATGTTCCCCTATTTCTGGATGAGCTATTCTCATCTCCACCCTGATAGCTGTAAACTCTACCATATTGATTTGAGGCCAAGATAGAATAGTAGCACTTATTTTTGGAGAACCCACTTCTTTTTCCCTCCCTCCCTAAACTTCCATAAACTTCTAAATGCCAAGAAGTGTGATGCCCACAGAACTACAAGGTCAAGTACTGACATAAGGTGTACTTCAAGGAGTTCACAATGCTCTGGAGGTGACTCTCACTTATATTCAGCTTCACAGCTTGTAGTATGCACCCAGTCATGTGATTCGCTAGTTGTTTTGTGTATTTAAACTACATCAGCAACAAGATTTCTAAGACCCCAGGAGTGGACACTAAATGCCCTTCCTTTGCAAGTTCACAGCATCTATTTCAGCGGTACAAACGAGCTTCCTCATCTCTAAAATGGAGATAAAACTAGTCCCATGTCGAGCTTTAAGTTACATGATCTGTCAAAGAGCACAGCCCGATGCTTGCCCAGAGTAGGTCTCAGTAAGTGGTAGCTATTATGATGATTGTAGTTAGAGCAGCTCGGTAAATACTCCTTCAAATCATTTGAAATGTGTTGACTTGACAGATGGGCAAACCTGCTGACTTGTTAATGGGGTAGATCCAAAATCAGATAGCAGAGCAGAGATCTCTTAATGCTGCTTTTGTTCTGCTGTAAGAGTTCTGATGCAAAGTTGATTTCTTAGGAAAACATGCAGCATTATAAAATCGGCCGCCTGTCAACAGCTGGCTCAGCCAGAAGCAGGATCTACCTAGATGGCTGTATCCACCCTAAAGCACGTGTAACTCGAATCCTCGTAGGAGGAGCAGCGAGGGTGGAGTAACACATGTGCGAGGGCCACATCTCTCTCACACAGCCTGTATCAGTTTGCTAGGGCCACTATAACAAAGCACCACCCACTCAGTGTCTTAAATAACAGAAATTTCTGGTCTCACGCTTCTGGAGACTAGAAACTCAAAACCCAGGTGTTGTCAGGATCAGTTCCTTCAGAGATTGTTGAGGGAAGGGATCCCTTGTGGATCGGTCTCCTGACTTCACACGGCTGCCTTCCCCCTGTGCTCTCTACTTGTCTTCCCTCTTCTATGTGTGTCTCCGTGTTCAAATCTGCCCCTGTGGTAAGGATACCGCCTGTCTCGGATTCGGCTCCGTCCTACGGGTCTCATTTAAAATTGATTAGCTCTGTGAAGACTCTATGTCCAAGCAAGGTCATATTCTGAGACACTGGGGTTTAGAACTTCAACATGTGCATTTTGGAGGTGCACATTTCAACCCATAACACAGGTCAAGATAAGTCTTTATTCCCCATAATAACAACTACTATCTGGGGAAAGGGAACAGGGGCCTAAGAGAGCCTCGGGTGGCCTGGTTAATAAGCAGAAAACTGGGAATGGACCTCAGATTCCCGCCACACTTGCAGGTCACTGGGCTCATGAGAATCCAGGTGTGTGAAGCAGGTGTGTGGATTTACCCCGTCCAGGTGGCGCGCTTGGCTCTCAGGCAACATATTAAGTGGACAAGCTAATCAGATTAAAATAAGAGGATTTTTCCCTTTTCTTTCTTCTCCGCTCCTACTGACATGATGGTGGGATTTCTATACTAGAAATTTCTGCTGATAGTAACAGTTACAAGCACCCTATACATTACCCATTTGTCCTGTGACAACCCTGTGGGGAGGAGCAGATTTCTAAGTTTTTATCCAAGCCCTTGGAGCCAGATGTGTTTCAGAATTCATAACTCTGCAAACTTGAGAAAGGTTTTGTGCTTGTTCTATTTACTACATGACATCCCTGTAGGCTTTCAAGCAGCTTTGAAATCCAACAACAAAACATCTAAATAATGCACAATTGGATGAAGGTAAGCAATAACCTTTTGTCCATTTGGGTCTGATTTTGCTGCTGCTGAGCTTTGAAAAAGTTCTGGGTTTTGGAACATTTTGAATTTCAGGTGTGTGGCTAAGGGATCATAGGCCTGTACTTATTATTGTCCTGTTTCCAGAGGACGAGGTGCAGTTATGGACCTGGACCATAGGGGCATGGCCAGGGGAACCCTGAGGAAGCCCAAAGCACTGGCCTGGCAGCCACCCATGTAGGGGGGGAGGGTTAAGGGAAGAATGCTGCTCTAGAAAAATCCAGGAGGAGCCTTAGCATTGGACTTCCCGGCCTCCAGGATTCCTCTCTCTATTGTGAGAAATAAATTTGTTTTTTGTGAATTACATAGTTTGCAGGAATTTGCGATAGCAGCACGAGTGGACTGAGGCCCCTGTGTGTCTTCACGGCGTCTTCCCTTTGAGTGTGTCCGTGTCCGCGTTTCCTTATTTGATAAAACATCAGTCGTGTTGTCTTAGGACTCACCCCAACAATCTCCACTTTGTTAAATATGCAAAGACCCTATTTCTAAATGTTCTCACTTTCTGAAGTACGGGGGTTAGAAATTCCACACCTCTTCATTTGGGGGACAAAATTCCACCCATCATAATCCCCCAAAGGTGTTACCTGAACATTTTGAACATGCCCATGACCCCCCCGGGATGAAGCGAGGATGGGGTGTCCTCACGGGCCAAGCAGCAAAGACCTGGGATGGAGTTTCTTGATACTGTGTCAGCTGAGGCAGGGGTCAGGGCTTGTGATATGAAGTAAGGAAGAAAAAAGAGAGGATGAAAGGATGGATGGAATTCCCTGTATTAGGGTTAAGAAACCAATCCTAGGCTTGGTGCCTATAGCTCAAGCGGCTAAGGTGCCAGCTACATATACCAGAGCTGGTGGGTTTAAATCCAGCCTGCGTCTGCCAAACAACAATGACAACTATAACCTAAAAATAGCTGGGTGTTGTGGTGAGTGCCTGTAGTCCCAGCTACTTGGGAGGCTGAGGCAAGAGTATCGCTTAAGCCCAGGAGTTGGAGGTTGCTGTGAGATGTGATGCTAAGGCAGTCTACCCAGGGGGACAGCTTGAGGCTCTGTCTCAAAAAAAAGGAAACCAATCCTGGAATTTCTATGCTAACTTGAGTTCTGTGAGAAATTAACCTCTCCCCCAGGCTCTTCCCTGAACTGGGCTGTGCCTCAGAAACCTCTCCCTGCTTTAGCCAAATTGCACTGGAAGCTCAGTGAGGGAGGCAGGAGCAGCCAGCACTCTTTATGTAAAGGAAGATGGGCATAATTTCTGTGGCATTGGCTTTCTAGCCCAGAAACATGACCAAATTTTACAAGGCAGTCTCCAGTCAGAGCTGGCTCTCCAAGGGCTCGACTACATCTCATTCAAGTGTGAAGCTTTTGTTTTTTTTTTTTAAATAGAGCCTCACTATGTCACCCTCGATAGAGTTCTGTGACATCACAGTTCACAGCAACCTCAAACTCTTGGGCTTAAGCAATTCTCTTGCCTCAACCTCCCAAGTAGCTGGGACTACAGGTGCCCACCATACGTCCCAGCTATTTTTTGTTGTTGTGGCAGCAGCTGTCATTGTTGTTTAGCGGGCCAGCGCCGGGTTCGAACCCGCCACCCTCGGTGCGTGTGGCTAGCACCGTAACCACCATGTTATGAGCCCCGAGCCAAGAGAAAGTGAAGCTTTTGATTCCTGGTTCATAGTGAGGAGCCCAATGGCCACAGTGAAGCTCTAATGAAACTCACAAAGTTCCGCTTGGGCAAAGGTTCGCCAGGCAGGCTGGGCTCCTGTGAGTGTGAGCGAATCTGAGGATGATAAATGTCTCCCTCTGTCTTTTCACTGTCACCTGGCAAATGTTTCAACACAACAGACAAAGCGAGAGGGGCTGCTGGAAGCTGTAGGCTGTACTCTTGACTTCTCAAACGGTTGGCTCTAAATGACCAGAATGGGTAATGATGTAAAACAGAAATGAAATGGTGACTGAAAAAATGGACCAGGTTGCAAAGTGCTTAAACAGTATTTATGGTCCAGACACACCCTTTAGCATTGTACTTGAACAATACAATGATGAGTGCTCATTCGTGGTATCCCTGGTGGTAATCAGTAGAAAACCCACCCTGGGATTCTGGGCATTAAATTCAAATGGTCAGGCTGCTCCTGTTTGTTAAAACTCTCCTCTTCAATCATCATTAATCACAAGGCTCATAAAACGGATGGTAAGTTTTAGTGACAAGAGACAGGAAAAGCCGGAAGGATGCCAAGTAACATCGCTGCTTGGAGAAATGAAAGGATAAGCTTCAAAAAACTCTAAGAGAGAGAATGAGGGATCTGATTCCTCCAGGTAGGAAAAACTTTGAGTACCATAGTGAATGATTTTAAGTGACCCCTTCACTTCAGATATTCTTATTTCTGCTAGAGGTCATCATGCTAAAGCGGGACGGAAAGCCCGGTTTTAAAAGTTCTGTAAGAGGTAAGCTTCCTTTCTGATTTTTGGGGGAGGGAATGAGGCTGAGAATGGATAGGGTTGGGGAGGGAAGAGGCTCGAAAGTGTGGGGAGATATGTATGCACCAAAAAAGGGATCAAATATCACAAGAACTTTCCTGTAGGGTTAAATGTGGGGGTCACAATTAGATTATAAAGAAGTTTCCCCTAGATTGCCTTCCTCTGCTCACAGGGGAATTCAACCCCATTGAGATTCCTTTCAAGTGGCCAAAGGAGTGCTTGGGGGTCCACATTTGCCCTGGGAAGTTGTTTGTTGATTCCTGGAAACATCTGGCATTTTCCTCCTCTCCTCTGAAGGGATGAGCCTTGTCGCTGCTCACACTGAAGGAGACCTATCTGCTGCTTATCACAGAGATATAAAAGACTCCCCCCCCTCCCGCACTGCTTCACTGCAGCCCTCAAGTTCCACGACTTCGGCCTCAACAAGGGGTCTGGGCCAAGGAACTTCTGGACTCAGAGGAATATCTTGAAAGCTTTCTCTCTGCCTTTTCCCTGACACAGCCTCTGTGCTTCCTCACTGTCCCTCTTCAAGGGTGAGGTCTCCCTGAGAGGCTCCTTGGTCTCTGGTGCCTGGCAGGAGATGCCTCCTTCACTGGCTGTCCTGGCCTTCCTGAAATGACCTATAGGACTTGGAAAAATGGACTTGGACCCACACTGATGTAAATAATTGGTGATTTATTCACACCTGTGCAGGGGGCCATTGTCCTAAGACAAGCAGCCCCAAAGTGTAGGGGTTTTTGTCTTTTATACCTTTTTTGTGTATAAGAAACGTTGCCATTGGCAGGGCACCATCAGCAGGGTTACAGTTTGGGTTTACAGTTTAGATGTCAATGGTTACAGCTTGGGTGGCAGTGGTTACGGTAGCAATGGTTACAGTTTGGGTAACAACAGATATAGTTCTGGCAACCCTAGGGGGAAGAAGGGAGCCTGGGAACAGGGTGAGAAGCACGTTCTCTGCCAGCCTGTGGGGGAGGGGCATGGGAATGGGCTGGGTTACAACATCCTTATAAATGGAGTTTCAGTTGGAGTGGAGACTCTCTCACGGCACAAGTTGTTTTTCCATTCCCCCCTCTCCGAGAGTGCTCAGAAGCTTTACTGAGCAAAGAACAGCCATGAGGGTCTCGAGTGGGCAGATGGCAGCTGTTGATCCCTCCCCACCCCAGCTCAGAGCTTGTGTGCCCACCGTGGCCAGCCTGGGAGCTGAGATGACAGCCAGTGTCCATCACAGAGCTCCCAACTTTCTGTTCAACTACACTCACATGTGGGGCTGGAAAGACTGCACAGAGGAGGAAGGAAGAGGGAGGGAGGAAATAAGAGCTTTTGCATAGCATTTAACAGACCCCCAGGCTCTGTAAGGCCAGTCCCCCCTTTTCAGAATGCTCACCATGGAGTAGTGTCAAGGGTCGGACTCTGCTGGTCCTCTAGGCTTGGTGCCTGTGAATCTGGGCAAGTGAAAACAGGGCCCTTCTTATCTCCAGGTTGCTGCTGAGCAGGGGGACTACACTGGCCTGAATACTTAGGTTGTGCATAGTAAAGTCCCTAATGGAATGGAACATTCAGTCGATCAATAAACATTGGGCGAATGTTGGGTGAATACCTGTTACGGACTGTGTCCTCTGCACAGGGGCTGCTAGGGCCACTGCTGTGTGAATGGTTCTTATCGCACAGGGCTCACTTTGATGTACCTGGCACCTGTTGCACTGGGACATGAGGATGACTAAGGTGTGTTCCAGACTCCTGGGGCCCTCACTAGCTGGGTTGCAGAGGGAAAGACAGATGGGTTAACTGAGAAGTGAGCACACAGTGAAGTGAGAGTGCCAAGGAGCAGTGACACATGGAGCAGCGAGGTACCAGTCTGCTTTTCCTCACGTTTATGGCCTTGATATTAGCCCTTGTGGCACATTATTTTCTGTAGCACAGAATCAATGCTGGGGAGGGCAGAGCCACCCCTTGAAGACCCAGAATGGAGATATCCTTGAGCCTCTGAGCTCCCCATAGGTGAGTGTGAGCTTAAGGAATAATTGCCTCCCAGACCCTGGAGGAGGCCTCCATGGAAACCCGCATCTCACCCTTCCTCTTTGTTCCGAGCAGGGGTACAGTGATCTGCACTTGACTTCTCACCGCTGCCTTTCAGAGCCTGGTGTGATAGCCACACACAGGGGTGACCTCCAGGACACTCCATTCCTCTTCGGCTGTTTTAACCCAGTGCCTCCTGGCTTTTGTTCCCTACTAGTTTTGAGAAGGCTGGGGTCAGGGTCACCTTAGCCCTTCCCTTCTCATTGTCAGTCACCCATAGATGATAGGCCTCTTCTGTTTTTCTCATGTCTAAAATCTCCTATGGCCATTTGTGCCCTGGGATCAGGTGGGTGGCATTGGGTATTGCTTCCAGCCCAAGAGTAATGAAGCCCCAGACAAGCCCCGTGGGCTGTGCTGAGGTCCTGAGAGTTCAGGGAAGCCACTGGAAGAAGGATAAGGCAGGGGACATGTGGCTCTGGCCATTGTAACAAAGGATTTCACACTTATACTTTTGATAAGGTCCCCAAAGGAGGTTATACACACGGTACTTTCTTGGTGATTAAATTAAAGTTGTCTCTGCAGTTTTAATTTTTCTTATAAGTGTGGTCTCCCCTCCACATGAAAGCAGTTTATTCAGTCTCACAGGTGAGTCTGAGAGGTCTAAGGCCTGGTAAGGTGAGCGGTCACGTCTGTACCCGGGTGAAACACCTGCAGGAATCTGAAGTCAGGGGAGAAAAAGTTGGGTGAAGTAAAAAGACAAGAGCAACTGGGATGAATGAGGGACATGGAGAATTGTTTGGGGTCCATAGAATTGCTTTCTGGTTACTTTGGCCCAAGGGTGCCTGGACATCTGTCTTGGATGTCTGCCTCTGCTGCTCTGACAGGCAGTTCTGGGGGCATCTGGTCTTGGCAGAGATCTGCCCAAGCCTGACAGAGTGTTTGTCTGCTCACTAGATATCGTGAATAAAAAGAAATGCATTTCCTGACCCTGCCCACTGCAAGGTGCCGTCCTGACTATCTATATCTCTTCATATAATTTATATATGTTATATATAAGATTTAAACCTAAAGATTCAAAATGGACAAAAAGGTAAGGATTCAGTCATTATCAGAGGCAATATTCCTTCTTGATGAACCTGGAGTGGAAGTCACTCATTTTAAACAGTCTGGGTATCAAAGAAGCCGAGGGATTACTCAAAACTAAGCTTGCCATCCTACTAATACCTGTCATCATGGAACTAGGCATCACAGCAAAGGCTGGAAGCTGTTATACTTTTTTACAGAAGACTTCCCATTTCTACACCAAGGAGTCTGGTCTGTTCTGAGAGGGCATCGCCTGACTCTGGGAACAAGCCACCCATCCTGGCACCATAGCCCATTAGGAGTCTGAATCTCACCTGTCTTGGGCCGCCTAACTGCAATCTTCTTGTTATTAACCATTGACCCTGTGTCATCCAATTCTACTCCTCATTTATTCAAGACAAGGTAAAAAAGGTGCCAGCCTCAATTGCAACACAATTCCTACTGTTCCTGAAACCCTCTTCCAATGTACCCAAACCCGTGTGCCCACCCCCTTCTAACACCCGACATCCCACTGAGGATGACTATGACCCTGTCCAGAGAGAAGCAGTTTGGGAAGACAAACCTTCATCCACATCACTGCTTTTAACAAGAGTCAGGAATGTTTGGGGCCCAACATTCCCCCCCCCTTTGAATAAAAGGCCTACCTGGTCCTGCCCCAAGAGTTCCATCAGAAAGAGGCTAGCCCACCAAAGCCTTCCAGGAAGTTGTGCAAACTTCTTCCCCCTCTGGCCAGTATAAAAACAAGCCTCCAACCACGCTTGGTGAAGCCATCATCTTTGCCTGGGGGTGGGGGTTGGGGGTCTCCGTCCTCTTTC
This sequence comes from Otolemur garnettii, assembly GCF_000181295.1. Taxonomy (NCBI): domain Eukaryota; kingdom Metazoa; phylum Chordata; class Mammalia; order Primates; family Galagidae; genus Otolemur; species Otolemur garnettii. The sequence continues at coordinate 10,018,405 of NW_003852424.1, forward strand.
ATTAAACTTGGCCTAAATCTCAAAAAAAAAAAAAAAACCAAATAACCCCCCCAAACAAACAAACAAACAAAACAAAATAAAACAAAAAAAATAAAAAACAAGGAAGCTGAAGGAAACTTAGGCTTTTCACTGGCTTATTTGTAGGAGCTGCAACTGAGAAGGATTGAAGGGCCCAGTCCCAGGAAGAAAGGCCTGTCATTGCTGGAGAGTGCCATGGCATCACAGCTCACAGCAACCTCAAACTCTTGGGCACAAGCGATCCTCCTGCCTCAGCCTCCCAAGTAGTTGGAACTACAGGCACCTGCCACAACACCTGGCTATTTTTAGAGATGAGTCTTGCCCTTGCTCAAGCTGATCGTGAACTTGTGAGGTTGAGCAATCCACCTGCCTCGGCCTCCCAAAGTGTTCGGATTATAGGTGTGAGCCACCATGCCCAGTGCAGTATACAGGAACTTCAGTGCAAAATCAGGTAAGTCCCAGGAAACCTGGGCAAGTTGGTCACCCTAAGGGACTCGTATAACTTAGTCAACTCCAGGGTGATGAGACATGCCACATGGTGAAGTTGGGGTGTGGGGAACGCTTTGCTGTAGAGCACGAGGGACTCAACCTGGTGAGAGAGAGAGTTGCTCATGTTTTGGAATTAACTTAGAATAGTTTGATTGCTTTATGACATTGTTGTCCTGAAATGCATCTGTTTGGCTCCTTTGTGGTTTTTTCCTCGGGCGGCACTGTTTCCATGAAGATGTGTCACTGGGCATTTTTGAACAAGGGTCCCCATAGTTTTCCCTCATTTGAATAGATGGTGCCTATGGCCCTGGTCTCTCTGAGCCAGCAAATTTAGAACCTTATCTTCTCTGGCCCCCCAGGCCTTTATCTTGGGGATAAAAGTTAATTTATCTCACTTCCCTTCCCAGAGAGAAAAGCAGTGGGTGGAGGGACGAGTGAGAGACAAGGGCAGGAGAAACCCCTGACGGTGCGCAGGGCTCTGGCAGCAGGTAGAAGCAGACGCGTGTGGAAGGAGCAGCGTCAGGGAACAGCCCAATCCACAACCCCGGGCTGGTTTGGCATCTTGTCTTTGCCCTAATTCTCTCTCTTTTTTTTTTTTAAGCTTTCAACTCCGACATACTTCCCTTCTCGTCCTTTTCTTTCACTTGTCAGTTGTGAGTATTTTGGTTTGAGTCAAGAGAAACAGACAGCTGGTGCGGCCTCCATTGCTTCAGTAACACCAGGGTGTTTATGTTCACACTCCCCATCCGACGAGCGGGGCGGGTGTGAAGGAAAGCAGCGCCGTGTTCCGAGTCTTTGCGGGTGGGGTAGTAGACCAGGATGGCGATGGCCGTCTCCAAGCTCAAGTCAGAACATGGTGGGATCCGTAAGAGAAAAAACTCAATTCAATTCAAGTTGGGGGGGAAATGAAGGAGGAGGAGGAGGGTAGGAGGGAGGGGGTGGGTGAGCTCCCACTGAATGGCACAGTGTCAGGGTATATGGCACACCTTTTGGGTGCAGGACACAACTACAAGAAGGACTCTACATAACAAATGCAAATATTGGAAACTAATTGTTTGAACCCTGAAATTAAAAAAAAAATTGTGGGGGGATCTAGGGAGGTAAGTATGGTGAGCAAAGCATGTGTGCCTGTGTAGGGGAGGGGAGGAGAAGGGACCCCCGGAATGGTTTGACACCAGGATCAGGTCAGATGGTTACCATGAGAGGGGCTGGGCCACCATCATTTCATAGGCTGTCATGGATCATTAGGGTGAGCGATGATTTCTGTGAAACTTCCAACAAGGATGGCGTCCTTATGAAATTCATCCATCTTATCAGCAAGCAGGTACCCGGCTTCTCTCTCCTAATTATTCTCAGGGCAGCTCATGACCCGCAGAACAGTGTTTGCATCCTGAGTTTCACGCTGAAATTACCAGGAGCTTAAAAATATACTGACGTCTGGGGCCTGCCGCCGGAGATTTTGATTTATTTAGTATTGGGTGAAACCTGGACACCAGGATTTTTTAAAGCTCCCTAGGTGATTTTAATGTAGCCAAATTTGATTGCCGCTGTCTTAGAGCCTGACAGTGTGGCTGGTGAGCGGTGAGTGGTACCCAGCGTCCTCTGGGAACTCACTAGACATGTGGAATCTCAGGCCCTCCCCTGGGCTGAATCAGAATTTGCATCTTAATAAGCTCTCTTCGGTGATTCAAGTGCACAGGATGGGTTAAGAAGATTGCCTTGGAGCCTATGCCCCTAAGCAGATGGGACCGACCAGCAGCTTTCTAAGTTATATTAGTGAAATGCCGTAGAGTGGGTTAAACTCTTGGATTTTGAGGTCATCTATGACTGGGTTCAAAGCATGGAATCGCTTTTCTGCTTATTAGTTGTGAGTTTTGGGGCAAATCAGTAACCTCTTGGTGTCTCAGTTTTCTCATCTTTGGAATGGGGACAGTATGTAGCGCCTGTCTCACAGGATGGCTGTGCAGAGAAACTGCCCGTGACGTGCCTACCACAGTGTCCATGGCACACAGCAAGGGCTCAGTGTGTGAGCTGTCACGGCCACTGTGCAGCTGTGCCAAGTTTGCCTTTAACACCAAAGGATTCTTAGCGAACTTGAGTCCTTGGTAGTTATTAACATATGGTGGGGGCACCTGAGACAGCGCCAGCTTTAGTTAAGTGATAACAATATTTTGTTTTGCTTTTCTAATAAAATCAACCTCCAAAGAATTTCCAGCAAGCATTATCTAAAATGGGCAGTTACTAAAAATGCAATCTTATTTTCCCCTGCTGGTCTCAGAGATACATTCTGGGAACTGAGTGTTGGGCTTATCCGAGACAAATCACCTCCTTTGAGCTTGCCAGGTTATAGCCCCTTGGTGAACCCGTCCCTCCTCCCCAGGGCCACCCAGCCTGCTTCTGGGAAGCTGTAGACAGGCTTCTCCTATACGGGAGCAGGCCCAGAGCCAGGCTCTGAGGTTCTTGGCCCAGTAGAAGAATGCAGTGCTCAGCAGTCCCTGGCCTCAGTGACTCACTGCTCTAAAGTTTATAATTCATATATCTAGATGAGAGGCTCATATATCTGCTGGGCACTCTTACAATGAGTGGGGTGTTACTGATAGCCAATCAGGAGCATTAGTCAAAGTATGATCTCAATTCCAGCCATTCGGGGCATTCCTAGGAGAGCTGGGCCTTCCACAGTTTTCCTGTTATTGGTAACTCACTTCAAAGCACATAGTTCAGGGATGCCGATGGATAACTGTTTGGAGAAGAGTTTTGCAAAGTGGAACCAGGAGGTACTACATGAAAAAAGGGTTCTGTGTTTGTGAAGGTCAAGAACTGCCGTCTGCTGCCTTCTCATGGAGACCTAGAATGCAGTCAGCTTACTATAGACTAGGAGTGGTCATGCTACTATAAGGAAAACTCGGCAGCTTTGCTGCACTCAAGTTTCCAGAAGGACATTTGCGATGGATTCATATTTTTAAATAATGTCTATTGAACATCTGGCTAAACTAACTTTTTACAGAGCAAACTTTGAAAGGTGCTGAGAGCATTCTGAATTCCACAGCAGATATATACCTCTGCTATTTATATCGCCCTAAATAAATCAGTCAATCACCTCATTTAACTCTGGGTTCTGGGGCTGCTTTTTAGGGCATCCTTAGGGAAGGCCTCTCTGAGGATGTTCCATGGAAGCTGAATCTTAAAGGACAGGAAGGGACAGGGCTTCTGAAGGGCCAGGCAGAAGCATCACAGCTGGGGGGAGTGTTCAGGACAGTGGCAGATAAGCAGGAAAGTAAAAGAACGCGCAGGGCCCCCTGAGCTGTATGAAAATTGCCTGGATTTCCCTCAAGTGTGATGAGAAGCCTTTAGAGGATTTCCAGCAAGTGTGGGACATGATGTGGTTCATTTAAGAAATACCACATTGCCTACTGAACGCACGGTGGTCCACAGAGGAACAAAGCTATCATGAAAGTGTGTGTGTGTATGTGTGTGTGTGTGTGTTTGTGTAGATAAATTATGTTTTCAACGATGGCCACAAAGAATATCTTCCATCTCATATGTTCTTCTTAGAATTTTAAGGGTTCTATGGAGAGATGAAGTCTAATGGACCTTCCCTTGAACTTAGGCAGCCTTTTCATTTGTTTGTAGGAAAGAATGCTTGGGATTGACACTGGGTGACTCCCACGGTGAGGTTATAAAAGGCAATGGCAGTTTCTGTCATGTTAGCTGGAACTTGTGCTCAGAACCCTGAGATGCCACGAGAGAAATCTGGCATTCCTTTCCTTCTCTCCCAAGTCCCCATGCTGAGAGGAACTCAAGCCACATGGAGGGGGTTGTCCGGTTGGTAGCCCCAGACTTTGAGTTCTCCAAGCCAAGGTGCCAGAGATGTGAGCACACAAACTCTTCAATGATTCTTGATTCCAGCCATCAAGACACCTTCAGCCTTTGAGTCTTCCCCGCTGATGCTCAGACACCAGGGAGCACACACAGGTGTCCTTGCCGTATCTTCCCGAATTCCTGATCTGCAGTCATGAGCACACCGAAGTGATTATTCTAAGCTGCTAAGTGCTGGGATGATATGTTATGCTGCTAAGTAAGCAGAATAAGAAGAATGGGCAGAACGCCCTTACAATGCGTAGGCAGGAGAAGGTGACAGCTTGGATTTGGGATTGTCACTTCAGTTCAGGTAGAGACCACACCAGAACACAGCTACAGTTAAGAAAAAATTAGGTTTATTATAATGAGCCTACAGGCCACAGGGGATGGTGGGGCATCTCAAAAGAGAAGAGTTAGGAAAAGGGTACTTACAAGGTTTGGGGGGTTAGATGTAGCAATAGACGATCTTGGCAGAAATTAGCCGTAATTGTGTTCTCTTGAAGCTGTTGCAGTCCTGAGTGGTCTCATTTTTAGAATTCATGTATCTGTCTACAGATCTGTTAGTTTCTCTGTAAGGTCAGTTTATCTGGTCTTGCATGGAACATGGGGGTTTGAATGAACTGATGTGAAAAGAATTTTCACTTGGGATAGTCTATGGTGGCTTATTATCTGTTTGTGAATCAGGGTACATTTTGTAAGTTATGGATTCTGTTTCAATTCTAAATTCTGCTCGACAGCTTTGCTGCCAGCTGTTACTTTTGAGTGAGATTGTGGTTATTTTAAAAACAAGGCTCCTTATCTTTAAAAGTTACAAACTGAAATATTGATAATATAAGCAGCAGTTTTTAAATGTTTTAGTCTCGAGACCTCTATATCTTTAAGTTATTGAAGATCCCAAAGGACATCTTAAAATGCAAGGTAGAGCTATTGGCACATTAGAAATTAAAATAGAAAAATTTAAATATTTTATAACATTTATATAAAGCATTTATTTATAACAAATGACTTTCTTTTTTTTTTTGAGACAGGGTCTTTCTCTGTTACTCAGGCTGGAGTGCAGTGGCATCATCATAGCTCACTGCAACTTCAAACTCCTTGGCTTAAGTGATCTTCCTGTCTCAGCCTCCCTCACACCTACTACTATAGGCATGCACCACCACGCCTGGCTATTTTTCTATTTTCAATAGAGACCGAGTCTTGCTCTTGCTCAGGCTGGTCTTGAACTCCTGAGCTCCAGTGATCCTCCTGCCTCAGCTTCCCAGATTGCTAGGATTACAGGTGTGAGCCACTGCTCTTGGCCCAAATGATATATATATATA
>NW_003852424.1:10030213-10050467 GCF_000181295.1 Otolemur garnettii
GAGGGATTCCACCGTGTCTTTCAGATCCTTGAGGGCTGCAACCTCTTGTCTCAGTGTTTCAAAATCTTTGGTCATTTTATCTTTGAAATCATTGAGTTCTTGAGACATCTTTTGAGTAATTTCTTGAGATACCTTTTGAATAATTTCTTGAGAAATCTTTTGAATAATTTCTTGAACTCCTAATTCCTTCCTTTCTTCCAGTCTGTTAATCTTATTTGCTATCCACATTCTGAACATGATTTCTGACATCCTAGCCATTTGCTTGTGGATGGGGTCTTCAATTGTGCCTTCCCTATTTTCTCTTGGAGGAGTTGATCTACTCTGGTTATTTGAGTTGCCAGAGTTTTTCCACTGGTTCCTCCCCATGCTGAGTTTACCTTGTTTGGAGGCTTATCAGAACCGTTCAGTTGGTAGCTTCTTCTGGTTGCCCAGAGAGACAGGCAGAGCATGTCTGTTGTCTTCTCCCAGTTCTCGGGTGCAGTGGAATAGCAGTAGCTGCACAGGAGTGTGCGTGGCCAGATTAGACCTCGTTCAGCCTGCCGGGGCGACCGAGGGGGCAGGAAACCGACAGCAGCCAGATCAGTCCTAGTTCAGCCCCTCTGGGGCAACTGGTGGAACAGGGGAACTGTAGTGGCTAGATCAGTTCTAATTCAGCACCCTGGAGCAGCCAGGGAGTGGGGGAATGGCAGCGGTAGTGCAGGGTATGCGAGCGACCAGATCAGTCCTAGTTCAACCCCGCCAGAGTAGCTGGGGGGGGGGAAGTGGAGGACTCCTTCACCGTCGCCCGTTGGATGTGTATGGCACTAGCAAGCCGATCTGTGCCCTCCCAGCGTGGGAGCCCGGAGCGGGGAACTCCTCCACTTCTGTCCGAGGGATGGATGTGGCTCTAGCAAAGAGTTCTGGGCCCTCCACGAGTGGTAGACTCCTCCACCACCACCTGCATGGCGTGCATGGCTCTAGCAAGCAGTTCTAGGCCCACCCAGCTTGGGAGCCTGGAGCAGGGAACTCCTCCCCTGGTCCCCGTAGGGTGTGCGTGTCTCTAGTAAGCTGTTTTGGGTCTACCTGGAATGGAGGACTCCTCCGCCACTGCCTGCGGGACTCCCGCAGCACTAGCAAGCAGTTCTGGGCCTGCCCAGAGCAGGAGCCTGCTGTCTGTGAGGTGTGAGACTCTAGCAAGCAGTTTTGGACCCACCTTGCTCCATGAGGGCAAAGGGACCCACTCGGCAAATGGGTTAGTCTGGGATGGTTAATACATCCTTCCCCATCTTGCACCCAGTCACTCGTAATCGCCCAGGTCTGTGACCCTATTCACTCCAGTAGGCCACTGCTCCTGGGGTTTATGACTGGCAAAATCAGCCAGAAATCTGAGTTCAGCAGGGGGGCCTTGTGTGTTTAAATTAGGCTTCTGTCCACCTAGATTTCTCTGTAAATCAGAGGTTGCATTCAGCTCTGGGAGGCAGATAGATAGCAGTTTACACTCAGGTGTCAATTCTAGCCTCTGCCCAACCACTGCCTTTGTCTCAGCAGCATTAGCCCCCTGAGGGCTGACGCTCCACCCAGGAAAGTTATCTGCACCCTGCCTGTGGCTGCTATCCAGAAACTCTGTTTGCCCAGAGAGACAGGGCTGGAATGGCGTCAGTTTGCAGCTCAGGATGCCACTGTTGTTGTATTGGCGTCCTCTGAGCTGACTTTCTTCTCCTCACACCTGTGCCACCATCAGCACAGAACAGCACCAGGCCTTCCTCCCTCCACTTCTCTCAAGGAGATGCCCAAGAATCTGGATTCCATAGGTAACAAACCTCCAGACCTCAGAGTGGGTGGATGGGAACTCCTCAGAGTTCAATGTTGCAGGTGGGGAATATATACAGTTTTATACAGTTTTACAGTTTTATGCCTGGCCGGAGGGTGCCGTGGTATGCCAGCAGGGGTAGGAGGTCCAGTTTTTAGGGGGTCTCTCCGGTGGGATAGAGTGGGAGGAAGTTTGAACTCTGCTCACTTGTTTGCATGGAATAAACTGAGAGCCCTTGTTGTGGGGGAGGAGACTCCCATCCGCTTGGTGGTGGATTTTGTACCTTTTGGTTGTATTTTTGGGGTCGCAGCTCACCTCAGGAAGGTTGAAGTGCACTCTTCAATCTTCTCTCTTGTCTCTGCTCCAAACCATCAGCTAACTGGCTAAACTTCTGTCCTTCAAGCCTCCTTCTAGATGGGAGCTTCTGTAAAAAGCTGGCTGCAGTCCCCCATCTTGGCTCTGCCCTACCCCTATCTTGTGCTTTAAATGAATCTTTTCCCCATCCATGATTTTGTATTATTATTCATTAGTCATTTGTAATATTAGTTTATCATGTTTTCAGATCTTCCAGCTGATGTGTTTCATTACATGATGTTAAAAAAAAAATTACCCTCATCAATATCCCCACTGAATCATCAGAAAAGTTTTTAAGTATGGGGAGGCTGTCAAAACTCACAGTGTTGATATGTTTTCCCCAAATTCTAATTTTGCTTTAAAGTTTGAATTGTATCATTGGCAGCAAATACTGTCAGTGGTTTCCTCAAAATGATGGGCTTCCTTTATTCATTTTTGAGAAGATGTATACCAAATACCTGAATCCAAATAATGGGCATTTATCTTTTAGTCAAACTTCAAGTAAAAATGGTGTTCCATGAAAAAAGCAGCTAGTTTAGCATACTGCTCAAATGTTTATACAAGTGCTTTTCCTGGAGGCAACTATTATACTTTGATGTGCAGCAAAAAGCACTTTATGCATACTTTTATTTTGTTGTGCATAGTATTAAGATGTATGCCCCAAAGTTGAGATTTAATAAAATTATAAAGGACATCTTTTTCCACCCTTTTTACAACTTCAGATTAATGTGAGGGTACAATTAGGTTATAGTGTTTGCATTTGTTAGGTAGCATCCTTATTGCACTTGTGTCCTGCACCCAAAAGATGTGCCATCTACCCTGACACTGTGCCTGTTAAGTGGGAGCACACCCGTCTCCTTCCCTCCTTTCCTCCCCCCGCCTCTTCCTCCCCCAATTTGAATGGAGTTTTTCTTGTGTATGGTATCAAGCACATCTTAAGTACAACTGGTGTTTATTTTATTATAAGTTAGTGGTAGTGAAGACTACAGTGTTGCCAGGCCATTCAGAGTTAAGGCACCAGCTGTTTTCCCACCGTTGCTTCTGTACCATTAGTGCCAACGTCAACGTAGGGAAAGAGGCAAAGAATGTGTTAGTATCATAATGAAAATAGAATTTATCCCAAAGTTTCCTTGAAAGGGTCTCAGAGACCCCCAGGAGTCCATGGATCAAACTTTGAGATAGGATTTGCTTCAAATTAATCCAGGACAAAGGAAGGAGCCGGTTGGGGGGGTGGTGGTGGTGGCTACAGATGAAATAAAAGTGGTCAGGAGTTGATAACTGTTGAAGTTGGGTGATGGACACATGGGAGTTCAATGTACTATTTTATTTTTAGACGTGTTTGAACTTTAATGTAAGTACTCAGGTGGACAGTAGTGCTATTTACTGATGAGGGAAGCAGGCTGGGGGGACAGGGATAGGTTTGGGTGAGAGAGTTTGAGAGTATGCGTAGGTAAACACAAGAGATGTAAAGTCTCCATCTTTTCTTATGACTGAGCAGTACTCCATGGGAGTCAAAGCACATTCTTCTTAATAAAATATCAAGAATGGAAAAAAATCCAATGTATTTAATACTAACCTGAAATCAATATATAAACAATAAAATTCCCCATGAAAGAAAAAACACAGGTATAGTCTAGCAAGGGAGAGGGGAAGAGGGGAGAGGAGAGTGGGGAGGAGTGAGGGGGATTGATGGGATCTCACCTAATGTGCACGGTGTAAGGGTATACAGCACACCCCTGGGGTAAGGGTTCAACTACAACTTGAATTTTACCTTAGAATTGAAAGCAATGTAACCTAAACATTTGTACCCTCACATTGATCTGAAATTAAAAAATAATATATATAAATAAATAAAAGACAAAAAGGAAAATACCCATTGGTCATTTGCTGTATAATATTAAAAGAAAAGTAAGCTCATAGAAAAAGAATTGTGTATAGGAAACATTCCATTTGAGGTGGCAGTGGAGTGCCCACTCTGGGTATATGGGTCTGGCACACAGAAGCCCCAGGGGTCAGGTGGTATTTTAAGCCGTGGGTCAGGTAGTGAAAGCTAGAGTGTGCCCGGAAGCTGGGGCCTGTAAGCAGCCTCCCCCCATGCCCTGAGCTTGCTGATCCTGCCTTGGTCAACTGCTGGGAGTGCCAGCAGCCTTCACGGTCTTCCTCGGCTCTGGGTGCTTGGCACACCCCCTTGGAATCCAATATTTCATCTTCTGGTGCTCTGATTATCTCTTGGGATTAAGGGGCATTAAGAGGGCCCAGGAGAAGGCGGCAGCTTGTGGATTTCCTTGGAAAGCTCTAAGCAGATTTTTATCCCTTCTCCATCTGTTATGATGGGAGTCAGGGGAGGGCCAGGGATTAAAAGAAAGTGTGAATTCACAGAGACACTTTAAGCCTAATTTTGACTAATGTTTGCAAACTCCACCCACCAAAATATTTGCCGGAGCTGTTCATAGTTTAGATCAGTGATTTTCAACCAGTGTGCTGCAGCGTACTGGTGTGCTGGAAAACTTTTGAAGATCAAATAATTAAATTATTTTCAAAAGAAGCTCAAAGCACAGTAACTATAATCTTTTTCTTACTCTTTTTTTTTTTTTTTTTTTGACCAACGTAATTTAAATGTGCCAGGGAAGTTAAACTACAGGTTTGAGCATGCCTTGAGATAAAAAAGGTTGAAAAGCACTGGTTTAGACATTGTCGTCTCTGGGGCTAGCTTGGTGGGAAAGAACTTAACCTCTAGAATCAGGAGACCTGGATTTAAATCCTTTCCCACTCACCGGCCAGGTGGCCTGGGGAGAGCTGCTAAGCTCCTCCAAGTCTTAATTTCCTCTTGTCTAAAATAGACAGTAAAAAGGATCTTATTCATTGGTTTTGGGGGGCAGTTAGCACCCAGCAAGGATTCAGCCACTCTGCCCTATCCTTGTCCCTCCCTCTGGTGTTAAGCAGTAAGGTGAAAGGCAGAGGGGTGGCAGTGACTCAACACAGGTGACGAGATGGCTTTACAGGTGGCCATTCTACTCATTCACATCTTTCTTGCTATTATTTCAGATCAGAGTTTTCTGACCCAGTGCTAAATTCTTATCCAGGAAGCAGAGTAGGCCATCCTGAGCTGAGTGAGGCCAGGCAGCATCCAGCCACAGTCCACAGCTGGCTCTGAATGTATACAGATACGTTGTTCTATAGATAAGAGTTGTCTTGGGCCACATATTAAATATGCAAACACTAGAAAGTTGACGAGCACAGAAAAGGTCCATGCATAATTTTTTGATAACTGCAACCAGAGACGAACATTCATAACCAGCTGTGGGCCGCACTGGATGCCCCAGAAGAACATTCCAGCACCCTGAAGAGCATCACTGCATTGCAGGGACAGCATGGAGGAGACGAGGCAGCACCTGCTGCTCCCACCTTGCTCCATCTGCAGAGCTGCCCTGCCAATCCCAGCCCCTGAAAGTGCCAGGTCTGAACATTGTTAGAATCAAGGTTATAGGGGCCTGACTCATGCTCAGCGTTGTTCCTCTGCTCTGAGTCACTCTGTTTGAATCCTGATCTTTAAAATTTGCCTTCTAGGTTAATGAGGCTTCAGCTAGTCCTGTTGGAGAGACTTATAGCAATCAAAGCACTGGTGCAGGAGGTGCCACTGTGGTCTACTGTCCCAACAGCCTGAGACACGTTGTGGCTTTGTCTGACTCAAAGCTCCTCTCTCTACATCTCCTGCTGATGGTTGCTCAGGAACTGTCAAATCCTCACATTTATATTCCAGACCTAAGTTCTGCCATAGCCGTGACCCAGGAAGACTGAAAGTTGAGAAAGGCATCGGCAAGGGAAGATTGGAAGGCACTGGCAGCTCCAGTAGATCAGCCATGGGACTGTGTCAAGGAAACTGCAGTTCAAGCCAACCTATGACCCAAGAGCCCCAATGCATACTCCAAATTATGCTTTTAGCTTTTTTGGTTTCACCAACCCTTTCACATCTTTCCAAATCTATGCATCTGTTACTAAGGCTATACTTTCTGAGAGATGTTGACATAAACACGGAGGCTAGAAAATCCATCCCATTTCTACCCTTCCAGTATTTTCGCTTTAGTGGGTTGGACAGATCCTGGAGAGGTTAAAGTTGCTGTTACAATTTACACACCTGCAGGAGCCCTTCCGTAACGCACAAGAGTGATGTGGAGCTGGTGTGAGCAATACTGTCCTTTTCACTTGACTAAAAGGAAAACAACAACACAAGTGTGATGATGAATGCCAACTGCCACCTGCCTCTGTGCTGGGAACAATGGGGATGCTTGCTGCACCGTCTAAGACAGAGCCTTGCTCCCCACTGGGTCAGCAGGGCCGGGAGCAGGCTGGCCCCTGCAGGCACTCAGTAACCTTGATCACTAAGTGGATGAGAGCCAGGGATGGTGGTGAGCAGGAGGGGCAGGCTCAAACTAAGGGGGCAGCTGCAGCTTGGTTCAGGTCAGTTTTGCCACGTGGAAATGGGGGCCAAGAGTTCTACATGTGATTTTTTTTTTCTTTAAGGAAAACAAAAAGTCTTGAATTTTTTAGATGAAATCTTCAAGTTTCAAAAAAAAATTGAAAAAATTAACGTGTGCTGGCCTGGTGCAGTGACTCGCTCCTGTAATTACAGCACTCTGGGAGGCTGAAGTTGGTGGATTGCTTGAGCTCAGGAGTTTGAGACCTGCTTGAGCAGGAATGATACGCCATCTCTACTAAAAATAGAAAAGCTAGCCAGGCGTTTCGGTGGGTGCCTATGGTACCAGCTACTCAGAAGGCTGAGGCAAGAAGGAGTTTGAGGTTGTTGTTAGCTAGGCTGACGCGATGGCCCTCTAGCCTGAGCAACAGAGTGAGACTGTTTCAAAAATAAAATAAAATGAAATAAAATAAAATAAGCAAGCCATCATGTCGACCCAATAATTCCATCTACAGGCCAAATGTGGCTTGTAGGCTGTTGTTTTGCAGGTTCTGGGCTGAAGCCAGCCATGGAGATGCTCACCGCACGGATGTGCCACCCAAAGAGGAGAGATTAAGTGCCAACCAGGCCAGTGTAGTATTTGCCCTGAGCCCTGAGCTGGGCCAAGGAACTGTGATCAAGGTCAAGGGGAGATCAGATCTGGAGACCTTAATCAAGAAGAGACTACTTACAAGAAAATGGGTCTGTTGATATTTGTTGCCTTTTTCTGTTTTAAAATTCCATTTTCCATGGTAAAAAGACATCAGAAAAGCATCCAAAAAGCATATTTTCCTATGACTTCCAAGGAAAAAGCTTTGGGCTTATGTATCTGAGGCCCAATGGGAGCTGAGGTGCCCTACATGTGACACATTAAGGTAGGCAGAGCAAAACCTGGATCAGGTCCAGTTGCATTTTCTTAGCACTTGGAAAGTAAGGGCTCCTTAGAGATGGTGTCTGTGGTGCCAAGATGGCAGGAAGAAAACCATCAAAATACAAGTTGGCGCTGCTTCCCAGAGCCCTTGAATATGGAGCCCCGGGTGTCTGAGCAGCTCTGAGTAGCGAAACCAAGTAGCAGGTGGTCATGGAAAGTCAGTTGGCACTGCTCAGCCTGGCTGCCCTGAGAAGACTATATTTATACAAGCGCTCCCAAGGCAAACTCTGTCCCATCTCTGAAAGAGATGGACAGCTGACTGAGGGCTTCAGGGGGGTGACTGAGGTCGCTGGTCCTCAGCTGAGTTCACATGGAGGAGCATGTGAGCACCGCCCTGTGCCACCGCCTCCACCACCTGCAGAAAAGGTGACTCCGGTGTGCGGTCCGCGTCCAGGTGAGAGACGGGGCAGTGCAGTGTGTCTGGGTAGACTAATGCAGCTGCTGGGGACTCTCCTAAATGCCAAGCTGGGGTCATTTCAGACTGCCTGTGGCAGAGAATTGTGAAGCCCAGGGATGAAGGAGAAAGACGATCAACTTGTTTTCCTCTCACTGCCTACAAAAAGGCAACGGGGAAGCAGTAGAAGCCACCTGTGTTCTCAAGATGTCTGCAGACATTACCAAGAGATCTGCATCCAGGGATGGGCTAACTAGCTGGCTGGTGGGTTGGGGAAGGACAATATGTCCTGCAGCTGCAGTGTTGCTCTGAGACTGGCTGAGAGGCAAGAACTTAACATTGGTTGTTGTCTCTGTTACCACTTATTGGGGTCTAATTGTGGATGCTCAATTACTTTAGCCCCTTTCTACTTCATCCCCAAATCTTTCTGATGTTTTTCCATTCCTTTAGTGTGGAGTATAGCGTTTGATATTAATACATAGTAGTTATTCAATGTTACAAAAATAAACAATATTTAGTTTCACTACATATTGTGTGCCAAGAGCCGTGGTTGGCTGGCATTTGGCGTCTCTTGTCTCACTTCATCGGCACAACGGTCGTGGGAAGTAGCTATTACTGTGCCCATTTTTACAGAGGAGGAAACAGAGGCTCACAGGGATGACACAAGCTTTCATTGCAGTGACAAGGCTGAAGTTCACCCTAGCCCTGTGGTCCTCGAAAATAGTGAAGATTAAAGAACTGCCTTCCCCTTCCCGTTTTGTCTCTGACCTGCTGTCAGATCAGGACACCTCCACCTGCTCTCCCTAGGGCTGCACGCTGGCTTCTCTTAATCTTGTTGACTCCTCATTATTAAAAAACAACAAATAAATCCCCAAAGCTCCTTCCCAACCTTGAGGCATTTACAGATCTCATGGTTGGAGTATCCCCCTATCTCAGCAACCTCAACAACCCCTATCTTGTTGAGGGGTAACAAGCCCCCTCCTCATGTAAGACCGTTTATCTTTCCTCCTGCAATAATCCTTTCAAATAAAGTCTCTCCTTCCCCGAGTCCAGGGCTGCTTTTCATTTCCCACTAGCTAACATTTGCTGAGCACTTACTTGGTGCCAGGCTCTGCACCAAATACTCAGCAGGTCATATCTCATTTAATTCTTAATATAAAACGATGTGTTAAGTATCTTCACTGTCATTGCATTTGAGAAGTGAGGAACAGCGCCCTAGGCCACCTGGGCTTTTCTACTTTGCTGCATCCACTGCTCGATGGTGTGTGGCCCTCCCAGGGAAGCTGACCTCACCAAACTGAGGGTGTGCAAATACGGGCAGAGGGGGTGGGCCTTATCTGGAGGCAACTTTCACTGAAATGACATGATCTCTACATGAGAGGCCTGTCATTTAACTAGCATGCATGTGGCTCTGATCCAGCACATCCTTGGATTTAGGCTTAGCAGGCCTCATGAAGAAGCAGACCTAGGTGGCTGACAGGGTTTGCCTGGGTCTTCCAGCACCCGCTGGTGTGTGGAGCCGTCTCACCCATTCCACATGTGTATAGGGAGAACCAGGAAGTGGGAAGTTTCTGTTTGCTCCAGAACAATCCACCAGCTCCCAGAGGGCAAGAAAAGATGGTCTGAGACCAGCAGGCTGCCTGCGACTCAGGCCCTTGCTCTGCCAATGTCCCCCTCACACAGCCAGGTATATTTCTAAGTGAAAGCATAAGCCATAGTTGAACTCTCCTGGCCTCTTTTGGTCAAGTTCAGCCATAAGCCTAATCTACCCCACAGTACTGAGTCTCCAGAGGTCCTTAGGGGCAAGTAGGCCCGTAGACAGCCTGGGCTTTGAGATTGAAGAGACCTGGCTTAGAATCCTAGCTCCATCACAACCCCGGGCCAAAGATGAACCTGGCCCACCTGTTTAACCTCTTTGTGCCCTATTTTAGTCATCTCTAAATGTGAACCGTGCTCCTGACCTCATGAGTGTTGACAGACCACAGATAAAGTACAGCCTATCACACTATGCCAGGCATAGTAGAGGCTCCTCTCATGTCGCTTGCTTCTCTGGCTTGGCCACCTGGGAAGACCGGTGTCTTTACCTGCTGCCTCTTTTTTCCTTGTAAAACTCCTCTGGGTTTTAGCGTCTACTTTCCATAATCTCCCAAGACACTGGGGCTCTTATTACTATTATTTTTGAAACAGGGTCTCACTCTGGTGCACAGGATAGAGTGCAGTGGCATCATCACAGCTCACTGCAACCTCAAACTCCTGGGCTTAAGTCATCCTCCTGCCGTGGCTTCTCAAGAAGCTGGGAATACAGACTTGCCCCACTGCGCCTGGTGGATTTTTGCATTTTTTTATACAGACAAGATCTCACCATGTTGCTCAGGCTGGTCTCAAACTCTGGAGCTCAAGTGATCCCCCACCTCAGCCTCCTAAACTGCTGAGATTATAGGCACGAGCTACCACGTCTGGCCTCTCATAGTTCTTTGAACTACTATAATTCAAAATAAGTTTACACGTATTTTATGGATTAATCCTCCAAACGGTAATTGCATTTTCAAAATAAATTATCTGTAGAGGATATTTTCTAAAAGGTTCTGCTGCTGAAAGCAAATAAAATAATTGGGGGGATACCCTCAGCTTTCAACAGGGGGCGCCACTTGCCTCCAAGATGACGATCTTCCCACGGTGGTCTGGTTTTCAGGGAAGAGCCCTGTTCCAAATGCTCACTAAAACCCCACACCGAGTGGAAATCCCCACCTAGACAAGAGCTCACTTCTTATTCCCCCCATCCCATCCATGACAGTCACCCCAGCTCAAAACCTTGGCCATCTTTTAACTTCTGCTGTCAGTAGGTCAATCACAAAAACCTATCACTGGTTGACTATCCTTTGCGGTGGTCCGTCATATCCACCAGCTTCTCTCTGTTTCTGTTGTCACAGCCTTGGATGGGGCGATTCCTTATCCCTCACACACTGCTGTCACTGGAATGAGTCCTAACTTCTTATTGGACCATTTTACACTAAAGGATCTTGTTGGAACAACTTATGAAACTTGAATTTAGTCTGAACACCAAATGGTGGTAATGATCAATGTTAAGTTCCTGATTTAGATCATTGTATTATGGCCATGTGGGAGGACGTTCTTTTGTTTAGGAAATTTAACATGAAAGAATTTGGAGGTGGGCAGCACCTGTGGCTCAAAGGAGTAGGGCGCCGGCTCCATATGCCAGAGGTGGAGGGTTCAAACCCAGCCCTAGCCAAAAACTGCAAAAAAAAAAAAAAGAAAGAAAGAAAAGAAAAGAATTTAGAGGTGATAGGGATTCCAATCATCAACGTATTCTCAAATGGTTCAGGAAAAAACCATACTTGCACATTTTCTGTAAGTTTGTGACTGTTTCTACAGAAAAAAGTATGTAAAAAATGTCAGGAGAAGAAAAAGAACAAGATCCTATAGGAAAGGCAGGCACTGGTGTAGAGTTGCTTTCATCTTCTCCCGTCTCTCTGAACATGGTAACTTGAGATCTTCCTCACCCACTGCTTCCATCATGATCCCCACGAGCAAATCTCCATCTCCTGAGGCTGGTGTGAAGCTCCTCCATCATCACTCTTCAGTCTTTTCCTCTGGACTTTCTCTCCCATGTATCTTGGACATCCTTGTTCATCTCTATATTGATATTTTTTTTCTTTTTGAAAGGAAATATCAATTCCTTTCCCAACCTGAAAAGTCTTTTTCACTTGTCCTCCTTGGCCAAAATCCTTCAGCCTCTTTGGTGCTTTTCCAGTGCCAAATTTTTCAGTAAGTCTTCCAGACCTGGGTTTGCACCTTGAATGGATCCTACACTCATTCTTTGTTCTATGGGGATTTTATTCTTTATGTTAGTTGTTAATCTTTCTCAGATCTGATTTATAAGGCAGCTGAGCTCAGGGCCACAAGAATATAAACTCTCAGGGGCTGAGAATTTGGCTCGTCTTGTTCACTGCTGAACCCCAGATCCTAGATGATCGGCATGTAGTAGATGTGCAGTGAATATCTGTTTACTAATTTTGCATAAATGTCGTATACTTCATTGCATGAACTGCAGCATAGAACATCGCTCTGCTCCAAATTGGTGCTCAGAGATATGCACCAAATAAATCAATAGATGGATTGGATTGGCTGGTATGAGCCTTGTCAGTTTTCACGGATAGGTTCCATGTATTTACAGCAGGAAGGCAAGATGAATGAGTGACCAGTAACCACACCCGTGCGGTAGCACTAGGATGCTAACTTTGCAGTTTCTGCCTGCTGGAGGGTCAGTAGAATTTGTGGCTGAGGATGACGGCCCTCAATTGCTTTATTTATGGGCCTCTCGCATACCCTCCTTGGCAGGACATGTTTAGAAGTCGTTTGCACATGATCAATTTCCTCTCCTTGAATGAGGCGTCATTTTGATCTCAGCGGTGGCCTGCAGGATGAGACATTTATCTGATAGGACCACGGGAGGTGAAAGGATGAGCAGGCAAGACTTACAGTTCTATCAACCTCCCCCAGGGTCAAGGTCAAGATCAAAAACCTTTAGTACAAGAATCTGCCCTGACAAGTTGTCAGAAAAGCATCTCTGTGGAAAGTGGGAGATGGATTAAATGCAGGTGGATGAAAGACAGGAATTTTTATTTTTGAGCTCCTACTTCATCAAGCACTGTGATAGATCTTTCCCATACATTCTCACAAAACATTATAAGCCAATAATGAGTTGAAGGTTACGTGACCCCAAACCCAGGCCCTTTGTCTATACTTGCTCTCTCCACCTCCTTATCTCCCAATAGCTCTCTTCTTATTCCAGTCAGGTTTTGTCCTTATCACTCCCTTGAACAGTTTTTATGGAGGTCACCAAGGATATAACTTGCCAAAGTGAATTCTCTTCCCTCACGTTACTCCATTTCTTAGCAGACCCAGCGGACGACTCTTTCCTTGAAAGCCTTTCTTCACTATGCTTCTGTGACAGTCACATTGTCTTCTTCCTACGGCACTGGACATTCCTTCTCAGTCTTTGTTGGGTCTTTTTTCTACCCCAATTCTAAATGTTGGAGCACCCCTTGGCTCTCTTTTCTTCTCTAGTTACATTCTCTCCCAGGAGGTCTTATCCAGCTCCATCTTTTTATTGATTACTCTGAAGTCTATTTTTTCTTCTCTAGAGCTCCTCTCCCTGGAGCTCTAGACTTAAATATTCAATTGTCTACTTGACATTTCTACTTGGAGGTTGATGTCTAAGACTCAGCATGGCCAAAATGGAACTATTGATTTCCCCTTTGTGTCTCATGCCTTTCCAATAGAGAATCAGAAGAGCATGTGATCAGCTTCTACCCACTTCTCTCCTGCCCATCATTTCCCCCCTCTTTCCCCAGGTCAGGACCAAGTGCTACAGACCATGGAAGTCCTGGATATGGCAGCAGTTTGTGGATTTACTACTCAAGTACCTTCATTTTACAGATGAGAAAACTGAGACTCCGAGAGGGAAAGGGACGGGGTCAATTACCAACTTAATTAACCACAGGGTGAGACTAGAAGCAAGGTTTCCTGACTCGTGGTTTTCTTTTTACGCAGATCGTACTTTCCATTTTTCCTTCAAGCATTTGCATTTGAGGAAAAGAATGCCTTTGGTTGCTCACTTTATTAATTGGTTTTCTGGCCTCACACACTCTCTTCTTTTCAGCCCTAACAATTTCCAAACCCTATTTTGTGGAATCCCACAGTTAAATACCTGGCTGTGGGGGTGGTGGGGGTGCTGCCACTCTCTCAGCAGTGTCCATGGCAGACATCACTAATCACTTGTGATACTTTATACTGCTGAGCCTGCATGCAGCCTCCAGGCAGCTGCCATCAATTGATTCAAATTGACTATCGAGATGAGACCTATTTTACATTATATAACCTCAAACTCTATCCGTTCCTGTCATATCTCATTTTTTTTCTCTGAATCTGTGTCTGGAGGCTAGGCAATTTGATCTAGGGTATTATAGAGTGCTAGTGAGATATTACATGTTGACAACACTTGGAAACAATGCTGACCCAAAGACATAACATGTTAACGGGGAACGTGTGAGAGCCTGAGGCAGGCAGTCTGTCTCTCTCCAGCTACACCAGGTAGACAAATGGCTTCTATGTTCAAGTTCAACCCGAAGCAATTTCCCAGTGGTGTGACTTTGGATTAGTTTCTTAATATCTCTGTGGCTTACTTTTTTCATGTAGCAAATGTGAATAAAAATCTACATAAACTATATATTTCTTTACACAAATAAATTTCAGAACCAAAAGCAATTCGTTCTGGAGAAGCCATTCGCTTTCCAAAGTCTGTCTGTCTCTCTCTTTTTCTTTCTTTTCTTCCCCTTCCTCCTTTATTCCTACAAAACATCTCAAATTTTACCAGTGGCAAAAAGGTACTTAATAAGTGACCCATCAGTACAGAAACAAACACACCACTTTTAGCTCATCCTTTGAAACCAAAAGAGCCAAGTGAAAACTCAGATTCTTATTTTTACTTAAAAAATAAAAGGCCATAGGTATACATTGGGAATGAGCTCTATGTTCTTTCTTTTCTTTTTCTAGTGATGTGACATACAGTAGTGGTTCTAGTAGCACCATTCTATCACACATTGTACTAAATGAAAGCCAGACAGATGGACAGCAGAGCTGTTTACTGCCTCTGACTCAAGCTGCGCTAGACCAGTGGAACATCATCTTGGTAGGAGAGATTTTTGACAGGAAAGGGAATTTCTACTCCAACAGAAAACCTAGCAAACTGGTTTATAGAGAAAGGATTTTAAGCAAATATGCCACAAACACACTCTGTAAGAACAGGGTACTTTTTAGTCTATTTCTAGCAGACAGTGCACATTCATTGGTGCCCAGTAAAATAGAAACGGCAATGTAGAAGGTGTTTTTGCTTTTTAGCACTAACGTCTAAAAAGCACACAGCATATGATACTTTGATATAGATGTGGGTAATCACGGGAGGTCCAAGATTAAACCCACTAGGTTAGCTTGAGTATTATTCAATAAAAATATTTATTAAAAAGAAATGCTTAAGAGATGTCTAGATCCAGACCAGCAGAAGACACAGTTACTCTTTCTGGTTCCTTGAGTGCAGTCTTTTGACTAAGTCCAAATTTTACCAAACAAATCCTTTTAATAAAGCGATTTATTTTGTGAAGTTTGGATTTGGTTGAGGGGCTGGACGTGAGGATCTGGAGGGCCACATGTGGCCTTGGGGCTGCAGGCTCCCTTCACCCAGTGACACAGGACTGCAAATGTAAGACATTTGGGTCTGATTTTCATGCATAGCTTTTAGGTAAGAGATAGTTCGCTAAGTTAATTCCTATGGCCCAAAGAAGCTGTGATTATAGGATATTTCAAAATCTCAAGATGGGCATCTGGTTTGAATAGTACCTTAGATAAATACTCCCACAAATAGTCAAAAATGTTGAAAAAGAGCTGTGAGTGCACAAAAAAATTCATGCTAACCATGCTGGGACACAGAGGGGTGGTGATGGTGCGTCTCCCACACTGTTGAGGCATCAACACGCACACTGGGGAAGGGTCCCCTGTGGATGCTGCCCCGGGCTTGTGCCTGAGGAATCTGACCCAGAAGCACCTGAGAGGGTGTCTACCTTGGGAAGGGAGGTGTACTGGGGTTACTGAATTCAGGAACGTATTTCAGGAGAAAGAGGGCCAGTAGGGTCGAGTTGTTTTGGTTTTGATCCATCCATGCTTAATGAATGAAGAGTTGCAGAACAGAGTCAGTCTGTCTTCCCAAGAGGTGTCCTTCTGTCCTCGTTAGCTGAAGCCCCTTGGAGCCTACCTGGCTGGTGACATCCAGAATGGAGGTGGGACTTGGTGCCATAGATTGTTCTGGGGAGCTGGCCTACAAGATGCTTTGTACAATGAAGTCGCCCCTAAACCACTGCTTAAGCCCCGTCCCCAGCCTCCTTTTTCTACTCTGTAGTCCAGAAATATTTCTTCAAACACCATAAAATCTGTAAATGTGAGCAGCATGGTGAATGTGTCCCTGGCCACGTCATCTTTACAGTGCCATAACGTGTCTGTGAAAGCTGCCGTGTTGTATCCAGGAATCCTGTTCCATGGCTGTTCAAGATAGTTTTCTACCAAAGAAATACATCCTTTAAAAATAGTCATGCAGGGGAGTTTATTCTCCACTGTCCTCAAACTTCTTGTATTACTTGTCCATAAAATTTCCTTGTAATCACCGGAACTCATTCTCTCTGATAATGTCCTTTAGATTTCCAGCCACAGCATCAAATTCTGCAGCAGGAGCAGAGGACCAGGACAGCATGAAGTTCTCTTCCCCTGAGGTGTCCATCATTGTCATGGCTACATTCATGTTCACGGGCAACCAGCACCCGGCCCTGGCTCAAACTCTCCAGCACCAGCCCATGTGCAGATTGGGCCTGTACACCAGGGCATGCTGCCCTCCAAAGTCCTTCTTAGCTTTCCAAGGTGGCTTGCTGCCGTATGTGGCTGGGAGGTTGTGGTGTCATAGGAAGGGCACAGCTTTTGGAGTCAGACTGACCTGTCTTCAGTCTTAGACTCGTCACTTGCTAGATGTGTTATGACCTGGGCAATTGACTCGGCCGCTCTGAGACTTCATGTGGACCCCGGTGTCGTTAGAAGTTTTTACTGCAGAGTGGCTGGGATAGCAATTAATTCATCAATTAGTTAAATTCAGTCAACTAGTATTTATTGCACATCTATGGCATGCTGAGGTCGATGCTGGTAATAAGGCAATCAATAAGACAGATAAAGGTCCTGCCTGTCCTTAAGGAATTCAAGTGGTGATTTATGCTTGTATCAAAGATTTTTTTTTTTTTTGAGACAGAGCCTCAATCTGTCCTCCTGGGTAGAGTGCCGTGGCATCACAGCTCACAGCAACCTCCAACTCCTAGGCTCAAGCGAGTCTCCTGCCTCCACCTCCCAAGTAGCTGGTACTACAGGCGCCCACCACAATGCCCAGCTATTTTTTGGTTGCAGCCGTCATTGTTGTTTGGTGGGCCCGGGCTGGATTTGAACCCACCACCTTAGGTGTATGTGACTGGCACCTTAGCCACTTGAGCCACAGGCGCTGAGCCTGTATCAAAGATTTAATGGTGGTTTCTCACAGGCTGAGACAGAAGTCCGGCTGTCCTTGGGGCTCCAAGCTTTCTGAGCATCCTTTGCCTTCTGGTAGGCAACACACCCAGCACAAAAAGGATGTGATATCTGCCACTCCTCTGGACCATGTTCTTGGAGATGGATGGAGGAGTTTGCCCAGTTATCCTAGAACTGGACTGGAGCTTGGCTACAGGGGGGCTTCCCTGGTCTGACAAGAGGACCATGTGCAGGAGACCATATTATATCTGCGCCCAGTGTTGGCCGCTGTCTTTCTCCCTCTGAGACACATGGCACTGGGAGTTTTGCCAACTAAAAAACCATGCACAGAACAGATCTTTCCAGGAATGGCTGTAATTTCTTCGTAGGGAGTTTAATTCTGTGGCCACAGTACAAGGTTCTGTGGAACGAATATCATGTCAGTGCTATTTAATAATATGGTAACCACTGACCATTTAATTATACGGTAATTTTCACTTAGTGGCTGGGTAATTGCATAGTAAGTACCATCTAATTTCAGGGTAAAGGGTAAATACATGATTATTTCAGGCTCCTTAGGCACAGTATAGGTCACTCAGGAATTAAGCTTGAATTGACTAAGTATAAACTGCCTAGAAATCTGTTTTCGGGTGATTACTCCTGTCATCCTTCGTCGACAAAGCCCCTAATAGTTACCATACAATTAAAGAGAGATTTCAAGACTTTGGGCCTCAGGAAATTAAAGGGATGCTGTTTCATTTTAAAATCAATCATTGTCTGCTGTGCAAGAGATGGTGTGCGGTTGGGGAGGAGATGGAGAGAGAAGAGCTTACAATCCCACTCTGTTCCATCTGGCCCGTAGTTTTCTTTGCTTGGTGTAGGTGGCTCCACACCTGATGGGCCCACTGACTCACAAGACGTAAACACAGCTTCTGCCTCATTGCCTGCTCTCGTGAACCCTGGCCTAGCAAGACAGATGGTTTCAGTAGCGGCCAAACAGTGGCTCCTAAAAAGGATATGCTCACTTCCTAATCTCTGGAACCTGCTAATATGACCTTACTGGGAAGAAGGGTCTTTGCAGATGTAAATAAGTGAAGGATCCTGAGAGGAGCTTCTTCTGGATTATTTGGGGCGGGGGTAGTTCAGTGGCAGGTATCCTCCGCATAAGACATGGAAGAGAAAACACAAGTAAGAGAGAAGAAAAAAGAATAAGAGAGAAGAAGGCCACATGACCACAGAGGCGGAGGCTGGAGCGATGCAGCCGCAAGCCGAGCAGCCTCCGGAAACTGGAAGAGGCAAGAAACAGATCATCCTCTAGACACTGGGGGCACATGGCCCTGCCAACACCTTGAGTTTGCACTTCTGGCTTCCAGAACTGCGAGAGAACAAATTTCTGCGGTTTTGAGCCACCCAGTTTGTGATACTTTGTTAGAACAGCCACAGAAAATGAACTGCTTTCAAGTAGCCAAGGGGCAGTAGGAGCTCCTGTCCTCGCTGGCATCCCATTCCTTCCCTGGGTGCCAGCTTGGCTGGAGCTAGGGAAAGAGGTCTGCACATCTCACACGCTCTCTCGTGCTGTAAGTAGAGCAGCTCACAGCAGACCACAGAGAAGGGATTCCAGGATCTCAGCCGGAGATGCCAAGCAGGAGGCAGGGTCCCTACCAAGCCCAGGTGAGGCCTCCCGTGCTTGCGGGGATGTCACACGGGGAAGGGAATTTACACAGACAGCCTTAACATTCTTCATTATGATAGAAATTTGTAGCTCTTCTGGAAAAATGCAAAACAGGTTTGGGGCGGTGCCTGTGGCTCAAAGGAGAAGGGTGCCGGCCCCATATGCTGAAGGTGGCGGGTTCAAACCCAGCCCTGCCCAAAAACTGCAAGAAAAGAAAAAAACAAAACAAAACAAATGCCCAAACACCCAGGATCCGGATGTAATCATGCTGGTCTATTTCCTTTGTATCATTTGTGCTGGTCCTAGCTGGTTGTTCCACATGGTAGGGGAACGAGAGTGCAGGCTTTGGGGTCAAATAGGCCCGGATTTAAAACCTAGCCTTCCCATATAGCAGACAGGCAATCCTGGACAAGTGGTCTAACTTCTCCGAGTCTTTTGGGCCAGGATAATGAAACTTACCATGTCGGACAAAGGCTTATACTGAGATAATATACTGCATATATGAAATAAGGAGCAGAGAATTTGTGTTCAATCGAGTGCAGCTATTATTTCTATACTAAATATACAGGGTAGCATAAAATAAACATTTTCTACGATGTTATTATGCTCTCTCCATAGACTTTTGTAAACAGCTGCATCACAGACCACCTAATAGATCTGGCGGAGATGAAACTGATGTTGCCAGCAGCCATATCACCTCCCCAGGGTCCCTAATGAGCTCACTGCTCATTACACAGCCCCTCCAGCAGCCTACATCTGAACTTTGCTGGCATCCTCCTTTCCCCACCCCGTCATGAGCTCACGGTTTCTGAAGGCGTGAAGGCATGCCCTGTTTGTACACCGTGAGTACCTTGGGTACCTCAGTTTAGATAAACAAGTGTTTGGGGGCAGAAAACAAGGCCCCAAATAACCCATTTAAGATTGCACATAGCTTTATGAACCTCTAAGAAGGCACTATCCAGCCAACTGGAGGAGTAACCAATAAAAGATTTAAAAGACCCTCACTAAATAAAAAGAACATGAACCATTCTCCAGGAGACCTCCTGGGTCCTCACTGCAGTGAAGGGCTGATGGGAAGTTGGGCCTGTTTTTACAGGCTGTGAGGCATTTGCTCCCACAGCCCTCCCCTTTACTGTAACAACACTCTCTGCTCCGTTACACGTGGCATTCTGCACACTTTTCCCTCCATTTCCCAGTTGGGCAATGTGTAGAGGACATCCTCACCCAGGGGTCAGAGCGATGGGCCCACTTTCTGCATTTCTGTCATCATGCTAAACATTGGTGGCTAATTTTGGTCTGTGATCAGCAGCTCACAGTTTATTTCTCTGTTCGGCAAGGCCAGCCAGGCAGGGTGATGTCTTGGGGCATAGTCTCAGAAAACGGTTATCTCTTAAATGAGTAATAAACAGCAAAAAGCTGCCTTTATTAGGTGTTTCTGTCACCGAGGCAATTTGCTAATAGTTTCATAGACACCTTCTTATTCAATCACTATAGCAAATTTATGAGACTGGCCTTGTCATCCTCATTTCTTTTTTTTTTTTTTTTTTTTT
>NW_003852424.1:10057734-10087085 GCF_000181295.1 Otolemur garnettii
CCTCAGGAAGGTTGAAGTGCACTCTTCAATCTTCTCTCTTGTCTCTGCTCCAAACCATCAGCTAATTTGCTAAGGTTCTGTCCTTTCAGCCTCCTTCTGGACGGGAGCTTCTGTAAAAAGCTGGCTGCAGTTCGCCATCTTGGCTCCGCCCCCTCTCATCCTCATTTCTTTAGACCAAGTGAAGCTGAGAGAGATCCCCTGACCCAGCCAAGGGCCCCACGGCCGCGGCTGGTGGATGGAGGTGCTGGGGGTTTGTACGGAGCCATAGCTCCACACTTGTCCCAGCCCACCGGCCGCACAAAGTGAGAATCACTTTTGCGCCAGAGATGATCTTTTTGAAGGAATGAGTGCTGCTATAACACAATAGCTGGGATGGGGCCATTTATAAAGAAAAGAGGTTTATTTAGCTCACAGTTCTGCAGGTTGAGAAGTTCAAGGGCATAGCCTCTGCTTTTGCATCACAACACAGCAGAGAAGGGCAAAAAGGTGGACTCTGTGCAGAGAAGAGCTGAGGGACTTCCGGCTTTGTTAACAACCCACTCTCGCGGGAACTTACCCATTCCTATGAGAACTAATACACCCTGGTGAGACTGAGAACTCACTCCTCCCACTGGGAGAACCGTGCCAGCGCCTTCATGAGGATCTGCCTCCAGGACCCAAATGCCTCCCGCTTGTCCCCACGACTCAACACTGCAACACTGGGATTAAATTTCAACGTGAGCTTTGGTGGGGATAGACCAACCATATCCAAACCATACCAGATTGCACCAATCGCTTCCGTGCCACAAAGTCCCCACCTCCCAACACGGCTGCACCGGGGATTAAATTTCCGAGGAGTGAACTTTCGGGGACACATTCAGACCATAGCACTGAGGTAGGTGGTTCTCTATACTGGCACGTCAAGGACACCAGTAATTGACTACATGTCTCACCTAGACTTCTTTTTGGTCCCAGAGTTATGAGAATCTGTACTGAGAAAAGTCATACATATCAGAGGCTCGCCTGAGGGTATGCACTTTACCATCCTCGAGGGGAGTGCCTCTCTTCCCGAGTTCTTCCAGAATTGCCCAATCAGATTCTGCAGAGATGCTGTTCAGGCATCTGTAGCTCTTTAAAGGCAATCCGCAGGTGATTTTGATGGATCTAGTCTGTGGGCTAGCACTTGGAAACCATAGCCTGAAACATTCTAGGTTTTACCTATGAGTTAAGCCTCTTTATTAGAGAGCTCTAAATCAATCACAGCTTTTACCAGCCTGTGTGGTCATTGGCTGAAAATGAAGGATGTGATGAGAGCAGCCATATGTAACTCAGAATTAACATGGGATACTTGATAATTCTAAAGCTATAGTTCAGTAATTATAACTGTAGAGATGTAATTCAGTAATTAACTTTCTTTTGGGCTTTAGTGCTAGAGATAGCTTTGCTTCTCTCTCCTGGTAACTGGGTTTTCACCTTCCATGTGGACCTTGTGTTATGTAACTGATTGAATTTTTTTAAATTGGTCACTAGGAAGCCCAGAACAAAATTCATACCCTTTTAGCAAACTTTAAAGAACTTTATGTATTTTTTTTAAATAATTTTACTTCTAATGCTTTTGTTCTGTCCTTCTCCTCTGTTCTGAACACCAGCATTGCCCTAACAAATGCAGGGTTTTTGATCTGTCATGTTATTCACTCATCAAATGGAGGTTTTTTTCACATTCAGATTTTTCAGGTAGGTGTGAGACCTACAATGAATGCATACAATGAATGTGATAGTAATTAGTTTCCTGGGGTCTCCATTAAACTACCCAAACCTAGGGGGATTGAAAATTACAAAAATTTATTGTTCATGATTCTGGAGGCCAGAAGCCTGAGGTCCAGATATTGCAGAGCTGTGCCCCCTCTGACAGCCTGGTGGAGAATCCTTTCTTGCCTCTTGTAGCTTCTGGCATTTTCTGGCAACTCTTGGTGTTCCGTTGCTGGTAGGTGCATCGTTCGGGTCCCGTAGCCAGCTTCTCCCTGTGTCTCCACAGTGTTTTCCTGTGTGGGTCCATTTCTGTCTCTGTGTCCAAATTTCTCCTTTTGATAAGCACACCAGTCATGTTGGATCAGAGCCACCCTATTGACCTCATTTTGATCACTCCTATAAAGACCATATTTCCCAATAAGGTCAAATTCAGAGGTACTTGGGGTAATGTATGTTTTTTTTGGGGGGGGGTAAGGTTTAAAAGTAACCTATAATATAGTATCTATTTTCATTTCCTTTCCATATTTTTCTTCACTTTTTTTTCTTGACCTTTTCTTGACTGTTTTCATGATGGTCATTTAGCAGGAAGAGACTGTTGGGTGTCGCTGTCATAGTTTTAATAAAATGAGTTCAAAATACCTGTCCATTCAGTTGCCTTGGCCTCTCCTGGTACAAAGTGGTCTGAAAAATTAATTAACAATTGACTTTACACAATCCCCTTCTTAAATCTGCCATTGGCATAGGATGCATTCATGAGCCTTAGCACTCCCTGGTGGCAAAATCCATCCCTTTGCTACCTCCCTTTTAGTTTACAGGGTCATTTTTTATTTCCAGAGGAGAGGTCTGAATCACTGCGGTGGGACCCTGTTTCTGTATAATGCTTGTTTTCTATTTTTCCACAAAAACTATGTCCCTTCTGCGATGCCCTAGAGCAATAGAGACTGTGGCAAGAAAACTTGTTTGAAAGAGCAAGCTCCCATCAGCCAATATCTCAAAGGTCAAGTAACGGGGGAGGAACTTTCAGATGACAAGTCAGTACTCAAGATTTGTTTCCCCTTAACAGCCAGGGAGGTCTTAACTACTTGCCCATCACAACTGGAGGAGGCATCTGTAGGCCTCTTTTGTAGACTTTTTCTGGAGTATGTTTGCAGACTATTCACTTCTAGTTGCATGGGATAAGACAGGGTGAAACCCTGCTGCTGCTCAGATCTCTGCACGATCGCAGAACAATGCAAAAACAGGTGTGGAGACAGAACTCTCAGTAAGCACTGCTTTGGCCCCGACATAGGCAAGCGGCTGGTCTAACATAGATTGTCATGGATCAGCAAGGATCTCGGACTGGCATAGGACGTGGAAATGGAACAGGGACAATGACGCCATCAGGCTACTGAGGCAGCAGTAAAGCCCAACCAGCATGGAGAAGCTCTCTGGGCTACTTCTATCTGGATTTCATTACTACCCAAGAAATAGGGAGGGGGTAGTTAATACTAAACTCATGTGGTAGTTACAGCTCTTTATTATTTGTCCATTTTTGTGTAAATAATGTTATGTGAATAGTTTAGTAAGTGGTAAATTAAAAGCATCCTTAGGAATACTGCTGTGAGGAGGTATTCAGACCGAGGGATATTCCCCTTGTCTTCACAACCGTGGTTGCTGGAGTGTACAAAGTGGGGAAGCATTTGACTTGCAAAGTGACAGCTCTTTATTCATGCTGGCTCCCATCCCCATCTAAACAGCTGTCACTGAAGTCACCTGAGTGCCACCTGATGTCTGAAGCCATCCTTTCCCTGCCTTCCCTATGGTCCTCCTCTTCCTTCACCTCTTAACAGCATTGGATGGTCTTCAAACTCCCCTTTCCTTTATCTTCACCTCTACTGAGTTGTTGAGCATTGGGAGAAACGTTTAACAAACAGGCTTTGTTTTCTGTAGCTGGTATTTATGTGTCAAGTGTTATGCACTGGGTTGATGGGTACACAGAGTTTAAAGAGCTAGGGAGGGAACAGCCTTTGAGAATATTCCTGAGTCCCCAGGAGGGCCAACATACACACTGATCTGCCGGAGGGGCTGACTCCTGCTGTCCGCTCCGATGCTGGAATAATGGAATGCACTCCTGAGACGCAGACGCTTGTTGAAGCTGCCATCTTGCTTGTTCTTGGAGAAAGAAGGATTCTGAGATTTATGTTGAAAGCGAAATGTGACAATGAAAGTATTAATTGATGCAGAATGGCCACACACATCAGACATTGGAAAGAAACTGGGTTTAGTGCTCGCAGATCATTTAGGAAGGAAGACAAGACAAAAATCACCAAGTGTTCTTGCTGCTCTTCCATTCTGATCCTGCGAGTGTTGCTTGTTTGGTGACGTCATTAGATTATCACCATCAAGCAGCAATTATTACTTGTTTTCAATGGATGAATGTGGAGTTTGATTTCTCTTTTTGCTAGATTGACTAGCAAGGCAGTTGCTGAAAAATTCAAGCTCTCCCCCTGCATGTTTAGAATGCAAAATCAAAGTTCTCTTTGTTGGTTGCAGACTGTAATACACGTGCCAGCCATGTCAGAAAAGAGGCATCATTTGATTTATTGAAAATTAAAAACCATAAGCCACCTTAAACATGGAGCAAATGCCTCACCAAATCAATACAATAATTGCACCAGGGCAATTGAGAGGCTCATGGAATTTCCACATGGTACATATAAAAAGAAGCCAGTCCTCAGGAGAACTGGTAAACCCTACTGAACAGTTGGTAAATTGCATTGATTGGCTAGGGTTTTTTTTGTGTTTTTTTTTTTCGAGGGTGGACCAGACAGGCCAACTTCTTCATTGTTCATGGCAACACTAAAGAAGATGCCTCTATCCCTGAAAAGTAGTTAATAAAACTTTCTGTGTATTGGGCTTGAGAAGTTCTTGAAGTTTCACAGTCAGGGGAAGAAAGGGCGGCTCGTGGGGGACTGCTTGGAATGCCTCGTGTGGAGTGGGGATTCTCTGGAGACCCTGCAACTATTTCTTTACAGGCTTGACATATTGTAGCAGTTGAATTATGCTAGTGGAATATGTCTGATTGACAGAGCCCAAGTCAATTGTGCTTTGTTGAGATATTCAAGTGACATTGGCCCTTTGTTTAGCCAGGGTGTGCATAGCAGCCGCTGGCAGGCTCCACTCCAAGTGGCCTTTTGTTCCTGTAAAGTGGTCTTCAGTCTTATTTCAGGGATGGCTTGGGACAAAAGGCAGGTGAGTTTGGTTGTTGCCTTTGTCACGGGATTTGAAGGGTACAGGGCAGGGCTCCAGTCCCAAATAGCTCTCACTGTGCTATCACCATCCTGAAATAATTTCCTTTAGACAAACACACATTCCTTTGAGTGTCTGAAGTGCCAGTTAAAATGAAACTGGCCCTTGGGAAGGAGGAACAAATTAAACAATTAGCAGCTATTAATACCTCGATGTCAAGTTGATTCTACAGGAAACATCCTATGTGCCCCCTTGAGGTATTCACAAAATAATGCCTGGTTGTGTGTCTTGATCAGTTTATCAAATTATCCAGTCACCTTGCGGGAACCTGAGGGAATGAGCCACCCCCCCGGTGAGCTTGGATAAGGCAGAAGAAGGCCATGTGAGTGTGCACAGGCTGGGTGGTGCCTCGGCTCTGGGATTCCGTCGTATTGCCTGGCTTTGTTGAGGGGACGCACACTCTGCCGTCTCTTCCCCAGCAGGTACTCAGGTGTGTGTGCCCGGTCCCTGGTTCGTTCTCCTATCTCTCTCCCCTGTCCTCCCCATCCAGCTCTCAGCTCATATGGCTATACTCAAACCACCCACAGAGTTTGTATCATACTCTCTTCCGGAGGGCCAGATGCTGATCTTTACTCCCCCAGCTACGGTCACCAGCTGCACCCCGTCAGCTCTCGACACTCTCTCCTTCTCACGCCAGATCAGAGCCCTCGCTGGGCTTCCTGATTAGCCTGATTGTTCACGACGCTTTGAAATCTGTTGCTATTATTACTATTTCAAAATTGGATTTATTATTGAATAGGTAGTCTGTAGATATAGTACTTAATTAAAAAGGCACCGAGGGGTAGAGGAGGAAAAGTGTGTCTCCCTTGGTATTTTGCACCAGTCAGCCAATTTCTTTTTTTGAGGCAACCGCTATTATGATTTTTTAATATATCTTTCTGGAAAAAGTATATGTGCATTGCATGTGTGTACATGTATACACACACAGATGTAACATGTACTTTATTCCCCAGCATGTAGTTATAAAAGAACATTATTACGAATCCTGCTTTCTATAAAATAGACTTTAGTTTTTAGAGCAGTTGTGGGTTCATGGCAAAATGGAGTGGAAGGTACAGAAGGTTTCCTTGCACGGCAGTGATTTCCAACTGGTGTGGCCCGGCACACTGGTGTGCCATGAGAAGATCTTGGGTGTGTTGCAAAAATTCTTAAAGATCATTAATCAAATTATTTTTGGAAGAAATTCAAAGCACAGTAAGTATATTCTTTCTTTCTGCTCTTTATTTGATCAACATAATTTGAGTGTGTCACAGAAGTTTAACTATAGGTTCAAGTGTGCCGTGAGATAAAAAAGGCGGAATAACACTGCTCTACGGAGATGTTCCCTACGCGCCCTTTCCTCACTCATGGACGGCCTCTCTCATTATCAACTTCCTCCATCAGGGGAGGACTTTCCTAGGACTGCTGAATTTACATGGACTCATCGGTATCACTCCAAGTCCAGAGTTTACACAAGGGTTTATTCTTGGTGTACGTTGTGTGGGTTTGGAAAAATGCATAAAGCATGTATTCACCATTATGGCATCTCACAGAGTAGTTTCACCACCTTAAAGATCTTCCCTGCTCTGCTGATTCATCTCTGTCTTCCTTGTTTTCATACTTGAAATAACGTCTTGGTGATCATTTCCTATCATCACACAGAGAACTGCCACATTATTTTTAATGACTACATAGTATTTCATTCCCTGGGAGTGCCGTAAAGTGTAGGCTCTTTTCAACTGTTGCTTTGATAAATGATGCCACCATGAATGTCCCTCTCATCTGTCGTTTGGCATACAGACCAAAATGTTTAGGATCAATATCCAGAAGTAGATTTCCTATTCAAAAAGCTTAGGCATTTTAACTTTCAATTGGAATATTGGCAAATTGTCCACTGACACTTATGAATTTTGATGCTGCACCAGCTAAGCCCACCCATTCCCAGGGCAGACTCAGATTGGGTCATTCCATGCCCCTGCTCCCTGCCTCCTCTCCTTTATGGCTGTGGTTGCTCTATGTCCATGGCTGGACCATGGTTCAGCAGGCAGACAGGTGGCACCTAGGGGGATACAAGTTTCCCCAAAGTGCAAAAAAGCTGGTGAGGAAGGGAGGTGGGAAGCTGGAACAGAAAGTAAAGAGGAACTAATGTCAACTGAACATCCGCCAGGGGCAGGTGCATTGTCCCTGAATCTCATTTGTCTTCACAGCAGCCACGTGAAGTAGGTCACAGTTCTGTTGTTTTCAAATGAGGAATGTTGGAGAGGTCAATTAACTTTACCAAAGTCACACAGCTGGTGTCATGGATTGACTAGCCTCCCTTGAAAAGATATGTTGAAACTCTAGCCTCCATCTTCCCCAGACCTCCCAATGTCAGAACATGACTGTATTTGGAAATAGGGTCATTGCAGATGTAATCAGTTAACCTGAGGTCACACTAGAGTAGGGTGGGGTCAAAATCCAACCTGACTAGTGTCTTTGTAAGAAGAGGGAGATTTGGACACAGAGACAGAGAGAAGAGAGTTGTGAGGAGACAGAGGCAGGGATTCCAGTGATGTTGCCACAAACCAAGGGACCTTGGGGCTACCGGAAGCTGGAGGAGGCATGGAAGGATCCTCCCCCAAAGGCTTTGGAGTGAAGTGATCCTACTTACACCTTGATTTCAGACCGCTGGCTTCTAGAACCACAACAGAACACATTTCTGTTGCTTCAAGTCACCCAGTTTCTGGTGCTGTGTTCTGTCAACCCAGGTAAACTAGCACAGCCATGAAGTGACAAAGCCAGAATGTACTCTAAAATGGTCTGCCCTTAAACCTCAAGCCAGCTCAATTCCACTAGGCAGTAACTGCTGCCCTGAACCTCTGAAGGACTCAGAGGACAAGGCCTTCCTTATAGTTGTGGGTGGGATTAAGTGACAACTCAGAAGTAGGTGAAGTGACTGGAAACTGGGTGGTGCTGGGGTCCAGTTGAGGTCTGCTCAGCCTTACGGCAGGTGTATTTCGTATGGGCTTTAGAACGGTGGCAGTTACTGTTCAAATTCAAATTTGAATTTGTTTCAAATTCCCTGGGGGCTAGGACATGGCTCTCTGTAAACAAATCCACCTGCTTGTGGCAGGGTCAGGATTATTAAGCAATGCTAATGGGATATGAAAGGGATGAATGGCCTGGGGTCCTGACGTCTGTCCATGAGGCGTGGGCTGTGCCCTGTGCAAATGGGCTTTGTGACTGGCAGGGCTGTTTGGTTACTCTTCACAGGGCCTGCCCGTGGAAGGAAATAAGGGCTGAACTTCCTTTGCTTCAACAGCAACAGGGAGACTGTGGTCCAACTTCTGGGGATGTCCCTTCCAGCCTGCAGAGGTTTGGTGCATCCCTGTCCCCTGAGCTACAAGAACAGTGACCTTTGCTGAGTGATGGTGGGACTGCAGCTCAGGAGGGGTCCTCAGAGAAAGGAAGAAAGGGACCAGACCGAGAAAGCCAAAGAAACTAACTTCCTGAGGCCTCGCTACTGATTTCAGGAGGCACTGAATTTATGTACAGGTCAGAGGTCCCCTCAGGCAGTCTGGGAGGGGAACATCTGGGCTGGGTGCCCTCCGAGCAGGGCTTGTAAGGCAAGGCATTGGCATACAAGTTGAAAAGAACAGAACTTTCTATTAGATTTCTGCCTTGTCTCTTAAAAGGTTTGCTTTTGGTGTGTGCTTTGTAAGATTCATAGCATACTAATAAATCCATCTAAGTTGAAAATAAACAATTGATCGATTGGAGGGCATGCTCCGTTCTGGCAAAAATGATCACATCAGGTAGAAAAGTTGAAATTGCCACTCTTCATTTTTGCCTCTCTACTCTGAAATCATGACGTTGGTCTCCAAAGTCCATTCCCTGAAGCCCTCTGCAAACAATTCTCTCACCATCTTTCTTTTCCCAGAAAGGACATTTCCAGCCCCTGGGTGGCAGGTGAATGGACACGTCTTCTCCCTAAGCAAAAAGAGAAGGATTCCGAGTATCACTGCTAGTTTTTTTGGAATCTATGTATTCACTCTATCAATCCTACATTTTTTAAACCAGTGGAATACACTGAAGTTAGTTTTTCGGGAGACCCAGAAGTAAGTACGATATGATCTTTACTCTCAAGGTATTCACTGACAACTGGGGGAAGATAAGAAAGATAGAAAGTGATGTAGATGGCAGGATAAACAAATAGATTTCCGAGGGAGGCAGGAGCCATCCCTTCCAGCTGTGCAGAATCTGCTGTGTCTGATAATCTCCCTGCTCTGTGCTTGTTGGGCAGAGCCTGGGATGCGGCTTTTGTGTAGATTATCCCTTTATTTATCAAACTTGTCCAGGAAGCCTGGAAAGTTACATAACAGCAAATGGTTTAACAACCCAGCCAACAGACAAGCAGAGACGTCTTTGAAGTTTACCAGGAATGTGACCAGATTACACATAGCTCTAGCTCCGTTCTATAATCTTGTCTGGAGCTCGGTGAAATCTCTCGATTTAAAGATTCAAAGAATTTGCTTCTGCTTAGGAAATGTTTCATCTTTCTATTATTATTAAAGAAGTAATTTCAAAAACTAAAGCTTGGTGAGATAAGCGGTTTTAAGCACTTGACCTAAAGACGCAGGACTCATATGGGGCTGATGTGGGATTTTCACCTACAGTCACATCTCTTCTTTTTATAAAATCCTCAAACAGTGTCCCTTCCTGCTCAGAAGAGAATTGAAATTCTTTTCTCTAGAATACGAGATCCTGGATGACCAGGCCCCTGCCTGCCTCTCCAGCCTCATCGGCACCATTCCCTTCTAACCTGACGTGCTCCAGCTAGCCTCACCTTCTTACCGTGTCACACCCACCAAGCTTGTCCCTCACCAAGGTTTGTCCCTCTGTGTCTCCTGCTTCCTTTACTCCAAATGCTTTTCCTCTAGCATGAGGCATTTCTGTAGGTCTCACCCTAAATCCTCCTCTCTGAGAGATGTTTCTGGACCACCTGAGCTTTCCAAGTTGCTCTGGATGGTCCAGACCCTGTTTATTTTCTTCCCCGTGTGTATATCTCTATAACTTTCTTTCATTACCCTTTAGTGCAGTGTTTTCCAACCTTTTTTTTTTATCTCAGGACACACTTGAACCTGTAGTTAAACTTTCTTGGCACACTTAGATTATGTTGATTAAAAAAAAAAGAGTAGTGAACAGAATATACTTACTGAGCTTTGAACTTCTTTCGCGAATAATTTAATTAATGATCTTTATAAATTTTCATGGCACACCTAAGATCCTGTCTTGGCATACCAGTTGAAAATCGCTGCCTTAGGGGATTGACCATCCTGCAAGAGCAGCCCCTGGCCTGTCTCATGTAGCACACTTGGGACGGTCCCAGCTCTCAATAGAGGATGCCAAGTGCGTGAAAGAATTAAAATCAGGTCCCAGAATTGGGTGTGAAGAGTCTTTTAGAGCTAAAAGCATCGGAGGAGAGAGAGAGAGAAAAAGAGAGAGAGAGAGAAGGTACATTTTGGGTTAGGAGGTCATTTCTGCTTCTTTTTTGAGGCTTAGTTCCAAATGTTAGGCTAAAAAGTTTAAGCTGGATTTACGAAAGCGCACATTTGGCAAAGACCTTAAATTCATGAGAGCAACTGCAGCTGGAATTGCCCATAGAGAGAGTCTTTCCCACCCTCATTCGCATACTGCTCTTGTAAGTTGTGGCAGAAAGGTGGCTGCCCTGGCTTTGGAATAATTTCCTGGAAATTAGGGTTTCTCAAGTTTTTCCATCAAGGTAGTACCTGTGGGAAGAATCAGTGAAGCTGGTTCCAAGCAGGACATCTCGTAGAATATTTTTATGTTGTTTGACAAATGTTTATGTGAATTTTACATTTTATGTTCAGACTATTTTAACAACAAATAATGCTTTAAATGATTGTTGGGTAAAAAAATACTATTTTTTTTTTTTCTTGCAGTTTTTGGCCAGGGCTGGGTTTGAACCCACCATCTCCGGCATATGGGGCCAGCACCTTACTCCTTTGAGCCACAGGCCCCGCCCCTACTTTTTTTTAAACCCAACTCTTGAAATAAAATGGATTTTTCTGGAAAACGTGTTCTGGATGCCCTGAAGCTTTGTATGCCTCCATGTTCCTTTGGGAGTAGTGGAGTTGGGGCTGCAAGAAGAGCAAGTCTAAGTAGCCCTGGGCTCTGAAGGGTCACAGAGCTGGGGAAATCTGTGTTGCCAGGACTCGGCCACTAGGTTCACTAACTGACCAGAGTGGCTCCCAGACAGAGAAGGTTGTTTCCTAGGAGTTGAGAGCCATGAAATGGCAAGAAATGAGAGAAACATTGGGCTCGGTTACCTCTCATCAGGATCTTTGTTTATGAGTCTAGATGGGGCGGCAGATGTCTCCCATCAGCATTATTTAGACATTAAGAGATTCTAATTGGAGACTAACATGTGTCCTCATCACAGTTGACCTTATTTATGGAGCGGCTGACATCTGAATGTCAAATTTGCATCAGTGAATTCTCTCCTCTAATAGCCACTTTAGTATGTAAATAACGGATTTGCAGCAAGGAACAATTTATGCGATATTCTGATGATTGCTTGGAAGATGTGGCTTCCTTCCGTCCACAGCGACAGGAGGGCTGGTATGTTCCTGTCTTTAATTAGGAGATATTGGTTAAAAGAGTGAGCCAGAAAGAAAGGACACACTTTACCTCCGCTCAGCAGACACACAGTGTTCCTAGTTTGTTAATGTATTTAGGGAAGACTAGGGGAGACCCAGCACTTGAAGGCAAGGTAGCCAGGCTCTGCCCCAGCAAACCTGAAGCTGTGATAAGGTGGAATAAGAAAGGTGTACAAATCAGTACACTTCCCAGCACTGTGTGATAAATTCATGAGGTAGGGGTGCGAGTGACACTGTTCTGTGGTTGTGTCATTCGGAGAACACATGGAAAGGTGCGCTACTAAATAGAGATCTGATTAGCGCCCAAACCCAGCAAGCCCTGTGGCTGTGACTTAAATGGATAAGCCTGAATTGTCTCTTGCTGTGAGAAGTCTTAAGTAGGCCATGCAGGGCAGACACAGGAGTGCTCTGTGGCCCCAGGACTCCAGGCTGCCTCTAGCCGTCCCACTTTGCCAGCCTGCATGTGAAAGTCTTAGCACTGGGCTT
Organism: Otolemur garnettii; assembly: GCF_000181295.1. NCBI lineage: Eukaryota > Metazoa > Chordata > Mammalia > Primates > Galagidae > Otolemur > Otolemur garnettii. The sequence continues at coordinate 10,069,875 of NW_003852424.1, forward strand.
GTCACCTCGTGCTTGCCAGAAGGCTGCTTTACCTCTAGTCCCCAGGCCCACATTTTGGGCAGGGAGAGGCAATTGGGCAGGATGAAGGAGAAAACGAGCTCTCTTTAAGACTTTTTTTTTAATTAAAATTTTTGAAGGGATGCCCTTCTTGGCAGGCTTTATCTTACTGTCCAGAACTGTGTCATCGGCCAGCCCTAGTTAGAAGGTCCCCAGGGAGGAGAGGTGTATGGGTGGGGCAAACCATTTGTTTGTCTGTTGGAGAAGGCAGGATGCTACAGTACGGACAAAGATTTTGCAAGATGTGTATGTCTGTGCCTCAGACAGGTATAAGGAAGTACCATGGAATGGGGGCTTAAAAAGACCAGAAACAATCTGGAGGTTGGGAGGTCCACGATCATGGGGCCAGTGCGGGTGGGTTCTGGGAGGGCCTACTTCCTAGTCTGCAGAAGAACATTTTCTTGCTGTAGGGGGGTGGTGAGGGGGAAAGAGAGAGAGAACACAAGGTCTCTCGCATCTCAATTAAGCTCAGTGCCAGAGTCCTCCGTTATCTGTGATTTTGATTTCTGTGATTTCAGTTATAAGCAGTTGAATAAGATCTGAAAATATTAAAGGGAAAATTCCAGAAATAAACAATTCATAAGTTTTAAATTTCATGCCATTCTGAGGGGTGTGATGAAATCTTGTACTATCCAGCTCTGTCCCTCTGGGACAGACGCTTTATAGAATATACCTGCCTGTTAGTCACTTAGCAGCTGTCTGGGTTGTCAGATAAAAAGAACATAGTTTATATCTCGGTTTCAGTCATCCACCGGTGTTCCTGGAACATATCTCTTGAGGGTAAGGGGGGCCTGCTGTCATCCCATCATGAGGACTCCACCCTCAGGACCTAATCACCTCCCCAAAGCCCTGTCTCCTAATACTGTCACGTTGTAGCACATTGGGAATCAGGGCTTCACCATATGAATTTTGGAAGGACTCAAAACATGCAGTCTGGAACAGTATGTATGTGGGGATTTGCATGAGGGGAGAGAGAACAGTGTGAGTGATAATTAGGAAAGCAGTTGGGAGAGTCGGTGCAGACAGCAGATCAGGGAACAGGGGACTGAGCAGTGCATGTTTCGGGAAGAAAAAGCAGCATGAAGGGCCAGCCGGCCTGCCCACTGCTGTCTGTGGGTTTGGCGGAGAGGACAGACCCTTGGAGGGGCTGTGCAGCTGGCCAGAGGGCCCTGAGGGACTCAGATCAGACTTCGCCAAGGCAGGCCTGGAGTTCTTGAACCTTCCTGTTGGGGAGATCAACTGATGTCACCTAGCCAGTGTGCATGGTGACAGGGTTCCCACAGAGCCGCACTGAGTCAGGGGGAGAAGAGCCCACCAATTTCTATCCTCAACGTCTGCCTGAATAGGTAGAGATTCATAGAGAAATCCAGCTAAACATTACTAAGATAATAACTTACGGAGATCATGTTGTTAATGAGGGCAACTTGACTGCTGCTGTATTTATTTACTTGTTCAACAATATTTCTCAAGTGCTTGCTGTATGCATGGCACTGGGCTTGGTGCTAAATAAGTGCAAGGTGAGGCAGGTGGTCTGTGCCTGCCAGGGGCTGTCAATGTGATAGGGAAGACCAGACAGAATTAGTAACCATGCCAGGCAGCATAGGGTGACATTCTCAGATGAATGGTTCAGGTACAATGTGAATTCCCAAGAGTTCAGAAAACTGGCTTGCTGTGTCAGTTGGCATAGTGAGAATGGCCTCACAAGGGGGCATTTAATTTGTGGATCTTGAAAAGGTGATAGAATTTGGATAAAAAGTGGGGAGAATGGGGAAGCATTCTACGTCCAGGAAGAGGCCGAGGAGGGAGGTGATGTAGCATAGGACTGTCATCCATATGGGAGCAGGTTTAGGGAGTGCTGGGAGGGGCAGGAGTCTGAGTGGGTGTGGAGTGATAAGTCAGATCTTGATGGTGCATCTGTCAGGGAAGCACAGAGGGGTGAAGTGGGTGGCATCCATTTACCACCAATCACTCACGTGACCTTGAGAAAATGGTTCAACTTCTTAGAAACTCAGAATTTTTTTCTATATCTGTATCTATATGTATATATACACTAGTGTGTATGTATATAGTGTATGTGTGTGTGTATTTACATATATATATACTTTTTTTTTTGAGATAGAGTCTTGCTTTGTTGCCTGGGTACCTGGGTAGAGTGCCATGGCACCATAGCTTATTGCAACCTCAAACTCTTGGGCTCAAGTGATCCTCTTTCCTCAGCCTCCCAAGCAGCTGGGCCTAGAGACGCCTAACACAATGTCCAGCTAATTTTCTATTTTTAGTAGAGATGGGGTCTTGCTCTTGCTTAGGCTGGTCTTGAACTCCTCAGCTCAAGTGATCTACCTGCCTCAACCTCTTAGAGTACTAGCATTACAGGTGTGAGCCACTATACCCAACTCAGAGTTATCTTTGAAATGGAAGCAATAATACTGCCCTGGAGGATAGAGTTATAGTCAACTGCACAGTATTTTTAAGAAAAGACCTCTGGGTTGGGGTCAGACAGACCTGGGTTTAATCCCAGTGATTATATCATTGGACAAATAACCTAATTTCTCTGACCTTTCATGTTCTGGTGTATAAAAAAGAGATATTAATAATACTGTATTATGCATTATAATAATTTCACCTAAAAATCTGTCTGTATTCTTAGCATTTTTGAGATTCACAGATACTTATTTTGGAGGTTAAGCCTAGCAGAAATTTGTTAAAGGATATTCATTAGCAGCTGGCTTTCTCAGGAGGGCCAGGGAGTCAGTTTGGGAGGGTATGTAGGCTATGGCATGGTCTGCATTACGTGGAAGGATGGCCCACCTGTATTGCTGCCATTGGATGTGGGTGTCCTGATGCCACCCTTTCCACAGTGGCTTTCTCATGGTGCTTATTGCTTTGGGTCACTAGATTCTCAAAGGAGATCTTTGGGGGGCATCTGATTGGCAGAGATTAACTCACATGCCTGTGTCCTAGCTGCAAAGGAGTTTGGAAAATCGAATTCCAGAATTTTACCTTAGAGGAATGATTTTCAACTGGTGTGCCATGGCATACTCGTGTGCTATGAGAGGATCTCAGGAGAGCCTCAAAAACTTTTACACATTATTTACTAAATTATTTTTGAAAGAAGATCAAAGCACAGTAAATATATATATACATATATGTATATATATGTGTGTGTGTATATATATATATATATATATTTTTTTTTTTTTTTTTTTGCAGTTTTTGGCCTGGGCTGGGTTTGAGCCTGTACTGCCCAGTATATTCTTTTTTTAAACTCTTTGTTTGGGCAACATGATTTAACTGTACCATGGAAGTTTAACTATAGGTTCAAGTGTGCCGTGAGATAGAAAAGGTTGAAAAACACTACCCTAGAGGGCGGGGAAGACCCTGAGTGAATGACGAATGTCTGAAGGTGTCGGGTGCTGAACGCATGGCGTGTGTTCCCACAACGTAGCTCATCAGCTTCCTGTGAGGATTAAATGGTAGACGCAGGGGAGTGTAACCATTTTTCTTTTCTGCCACACATTGGAAGCATAAGAGTTGTCTTGGGCCACGTGGTCAATACACAAACACTAATGAAGGCTGATTAACAACAACAACAGAAAAGATCTGTGTGAACTTTTCCTGATATAGCTCACAGGCCGGGGATTTGACACCCCTGATATAATGTACGTGAGGCAATCGGCACAACAAACAAGCAGCAAGTGCTAGCTCTTATTAATATTAATTATTAGTAATCATTGTGGAATTGCCTAGGGTGAAGAAGTGTGTGGTAATTTGTGCTGGTGGTTGACAAAGGAGCCTCCTCGGGAGAGGAGTTCGGCACAGCCTATGACCTGGCCAGTGGTATCACAGGCTCTGCCAGTCGCCTCAACAGCATGTGGGGCCTGGATTTGTCTCAGGAGCAAACCGTTCCCTCCGCACAGACAGTGATTTTAATTTATTAAATGACAGTGAGAGGTGTAACTCCCGCTCATGTATTCTCCTGTTGGCTCTATCTATCACACAGCCCTGTACTTATAGGGCAGATCCATGGGAAGGGATTTGAGTTAGAAGTTCACTTGATGAGCATGAACTTAGAATGTGGAATTCTGGTATTGGGGTTACATGATTAAAAGTTGTTTGACTCATCAGTCGCACAGCAGGGATTTAGGGGTACCCTGTGGCTGGACAGGTTCTGTCCTGGACCAATAAAATCCTTGTACCAGTGATGTGCCAGTGTGCTGGGAAAAAAAGCTCAGATTTGAGGCATTTGCCAGTTTCCATGGAGTAAATACTCCCACCATGATCATCTTCAAGCTACCAACTTGATGTGATGTCAAGCATACCAGGAAAGAAGAGTTGGGGAAAACACCTAGTATGTTCTTTCTTTAAAAAATAAAATTATTTTGTTTCATTTTATTGAGACAGGGTCTTGCTATGTTGTCCAGGCTGACTCAAGCCATCCTCTTACCTCAGCCTCCCGAGTAGCTGGGCCAATGTGCTCTTGTAAGCAGGTACAGGATCTGCGGCACTCCCCTGGACTGAACTGGGACTGATTCTGCTGCGGGTGGCCTTGTAAACTTTTTCCTTTTCTTCTGCAGTTTTTGGCTGGGGATGGGTTTGAACCCGCAACCTCTGATATATGGGCTTGGTGCCCTACTCCTTTGAGCCACAGGCACCGCCCTTCATTTTTTAAATGATACAACCCCCTGCCCCCGATTGCAAAAGGCCTGGTGTAGAACACTGGAATAAAGAGAAAGATTATAAAATAGTCCTAAAACTCAACAGAGCAAACCACAACTTAATATATTGGTATTTTTGTTTATCGTATCTTTTTCTTCTTTGATTTGGATCACCTGAAATTGAAGACATTTGATGGTTTTGACCTATAAAAGAGGCAATATTATATATGATCCAACAAAGTACATTTCACATTACATTTCAAGTTTTACGGCCTACTCTGCACATACTGTTACATCATCAACATTTCCCCACATCATTAAATTTTCTTTGAAGGTGTGGTTTTTAATGGCCGTCTTCTAGAAAGTTGGATGTATGACTGCAATCTGTTTAACTATTTGTTTTATTGTAAGATATTTTAATTTCTCCTTCCTTCTTTCCTTATTTCTTTCCTTCCTCCTTCCTTTCCTGTCTTCCTTCCTTCTTTTCTCTCTTTCTTTTTTGGTATTATAAAAAAATGTCCAAATGTTACAGTCCCCAAGTCCTGGTCCCAAACTGGTACCAGTCCACAGCCTGTTAGGCATCAGGCTGCGCAGCACGAGGTGAACAGCAGGCGGACTTCATCTCCATCTGGATTTGCTCCGCTCCCTCTCACTCACTTTCTGATCACTGCCTGAGCTCTGCCTCCTGTCACATCTGCCCCCCCCAATCAGTGGAAAAAATCATCTTCCACGAAACAGATCCCTGGTGCCAAAAAGGTTGAGGGCCGTTGCCCCAGTGAACATTTTTATAACATTAATTTTTGTGCTTGTCTCTGATTATTTTCTTAGGATGCAAACTTAGAAGAAGGACGACTTAGGAGAGGGTCTAAGGGGTTTGTGCAGCTTTAAAAATCTTGATACATTAATGCTAAAAGCTTTCCCCCAATTATAGTAATTTATGCTCTAATTAAATATATAAAAGTACAGGTTTTACTGCAAAGTTGTTACCAATGAATAATACCTTTTATTTTATTTTTATCTTTTCCAAGTGCAGGGGAGAAAACTGGTATCATTAGAGTAAGTTTGTTTCGGATTTTGCAGATCTATAGCAATGAATGGAGAGAAGAAATGCAGGGAGAGTCTTGTCAGAACTTCTACTGTGACCATCTGCCTTCACCTTCTATGCTTATTTCGAAAAGATGGGACAGATGTAAAGGTATAGACTGACCATGGCCTAAAGCCATTAGCACTATCCCTCCCCTTGGCCTCCTTTTCACCCACACGCCGCCTGTGACCTTTTCGGCCAACAGCGTGTCAGTGGGTGGCCTTGATAGCTGAGTAAGCCTCTGGCCAGATGGCTGTGCACTTTTGATATTTTACATGATTGAGCTGAATTGCTATCATTTGGTATAGGTGACTCAGCTATGCAATCATATAATGCATTGTCAGGGCGGAAAGAATGGTGTGGGTGGCTTGTCAGGCCCCGGGCACAGGCCCCTGTTACATTGCTGCTGCTAGCTCATTTCAATTTTTTTCCAACTTCTGTATATGACTTCTAGTATTGCCAAACCCGGCTTTTACTTTCCACCTGTGTGTAGGGGGTTGGTGGAGTGGGGGGCGGGGGAAGGCAGGCAGAACGAGGAGGAGCAGGATGGGAACGTCGTTATGGGCTGGCAGAACAGAGTGACAGTATGCCTGGGGGTGGAGGGAGGAATGAATATGAGATCGATAATTCCTCCAGTTCGGTTCCAATTGTCCAAGTTGAGAACTCAAACTCGTGGCAGAATGGTGGTGTCTTTGCTGTACTCCCAGTGGCAAATGTCAACAGCTGATTGTGCATTTTAGCCAAAAAAAGGTAGGACTATGGGCTGTTGGGGCAGAAAGGGGTTGTTCAAAGCAGATTTCCCGGCCACTGAATGGCCCAGGGATGTAGGAGGAATTTTTCTTTCTTGGCAGTGGCCACTGTAGCACGTGTTTCCTCTGGCCCTTGTCTTCTGTGGTTTTTTGGTAGAGGATGGTGAGTGTTTGCTGCTCCATTTTATAATCTGGGTTGGGGCAGGCTGGCCAGATCTTACTGTGGTGAAGTCCCTCTGGGCGCCACTGGAGGCCCAGGCTGGAGAGGTCAGTGAATGTCTCTACAAGTGGAGTATGACAGTCACCCCGTGGCCTCTGTGAGAGTTCAGATGCCATGCTTCCTTAGAACGTTTTGGAAATAAAGTCTAAATATATATACAGAGGGTACCACAGAATGTATCCACATTTTAAGAAAGGAAAAAACTGTATTAAAATTGTGATATTCAGTATATACCAATAACGAAGGAGGAATATAAGTCGTGTGGAGCACCTTGAGTATGACAAATCTAATACAGTTTTTCCCTTCCTTAAAATGTGGATACATTTTCTGGCACCCTCTGGGTGTGTATGTGTGTATATGTATATTTCTGTTTATTTTTATGTAAAATAGACATACTGAGTGTTCCGTTCAGTGGCATTAAGTACATTGATACTGTACAGCCACCATCACCACCACTGTCCATGGACAGCACTTTTTCTTTCTTTCTTTTTTTTTTTTATTGTTGAGGATTCATTGAGGGTACAAGAAACCAGGTTACTCTGATTGCATTTGTTAGGTAAAGTCCCTCTTATAATCGTGTCTTGCCCCCCAAAGGTGTGGCACACACCAAGACCCCACCCCCCTACCCCTTCTCTCTTTCTGCTCAGAACTTTTCATTGTTCAAAATGGAAGCTCTGCAGTACATTCCTCTCCCCTCCCCTCTCTGGTGCTCAGCACCCTCTATTCTACTTCCTGTCTCTGTGAGTTTGATGTGACTATGAATTCTAGGTACTTCAAATTAGTGGACTCGCACACTGAAATGTGGCTTTTTGCTGCTGGCTTATTTTAATCAGCCTAGTGTCTTTCAGGTTTGTCCACGTGGCAGCACATGGCAGACTGTCCTTCTGTTTAAGGGTTGAGTGACATTCCATGCATGCATGTACCACATTTTACCACACATACGGAGATGCCACATTCTGACTGTCCATTCACCCATCGCTGGACCTTTGGATTGTTTTCAGTTTTTGGCTTTTGTGCCTCATGCTGATATGAACATGAGTGTGCAGATATCTGGTTAAGTCTCTGCTTTCTATGTTCTTGGTGTATACCCAGATGCGGAATTGCTGGATGATATGGTAATTCTGTGTTTATAAACGCATACGTTTTAGAAACAAAACTCTCCTGAATGATGCTTTATTGGTGGATACACACCATTATATGAGTACATGTGTCAGAATCCATCCAGTGTAAACACAAGGAGTGCACCCTGATGTCCATGAGGGACACTGGTTATAATAATGGGTCAGTATCTGTCCATCACTAATGTGCCACACCCAAACTCGATGTTAATAACAGGGAAAATGGACTGAGGGGAGAGAAGGGGGACCCTGGGGCCTCTTGGGCATTTAGGCTCAACTTTTCAGTGAACTTAAAACTGCTCTAAAAAATAAAGCCTATTGATTTGATTTTTTCTTTTTTTTAGACAGACTCTTTCTATGCCACCCTCAGTAGCGTGCCATGGTGTCACAGCTCACAGCAACCTCAAACTCTGGGACTTAAGCGATTCTTTTGCCTGAGCCTCCCACGTAGCTGGGACTACAGGTGCCCGTGACAATGTCCGGCTATTTTTTGGTTGTAGTTGTCATTGTTGTTTGGCAGGCCCGGGCTGGATTCGAACCTGCCAGCTCTGGTGTATGTGGCTGGCACCCTAGTTGCTGAGCTACAGGTTCCAAGCCAGCCTATTAATTTATTTGAAAGGAAGAGAGACAGTATTCAGTTCCACTGAGTAGCCCCCATGCAAACTGTTCTTCCCTCACTTTGGACTTCCCTGCTTTGCTGACCCTTGCATGTCACGGGCAGACCCCTGCTCATTCCCTTCACACTCCTGGAGTCCTCTCTCTGGGGCCCAATTCCCCATCTCTATACACTAGTCCCCTCTTACTCCTGGGGGATGCATTCCAGGACCTTCAGTAGATGTTTGAAACTGCAGAGAGTAACTAAACCATGGAAATATTATGTTTTCCTATACCCACATGTATATGGTGGGGAGTAATTTATAAATCAGGCACCACAAGAAATTAACAATAAATAATAATAAAATAGAACAATGTAACAATATCCTGTAATAAAAGTCTCACAATATCCTACTGTCTGTGTTCATCTAGTTTTGGTCCTCAGTTGACTGCTGCTAGCTGAAGCTGTGGACAGCCAGACTGCAGATAGGGGCCGCTTTTTAGATCAGTCTCAGTATCTGGCTTCCCTCTTTATTTCTGGAGACTTTTCCCAACTCTGTTGTCCTTGCTTGGGTCACACAGAGGAGGGATAATGTTTGTATGGGGAGGAAGGAGAGCTCCAGAGAAGCCAGGCTAGCTGCATAGGGCCCCAGGGCTCATTGGAATGCACTCAGGACCCAGGCCGGCCTCTGTCTCCAGGGCTCCCCTCCTGCTGGTGCTGGTTTCAGACATTCCAGTTAGCAGGCTGTCAGAATGAGGTTATCATAGACACTTCTACCTCCCCTGTTGTCCTCAGGAAGAAATAAAAATTATTTGCTATGCTCTCTAAGCTTCTGTCTGTGGCTTCCAGCAAAATGGTGGCAGTTCATTTGCTGTAAGACACATATTTGGTACAAAATCAAACAATAAAAAGTGACTGAGCTTGGAAGGAAAGAAGAGGGCTCCTATAAACACAGAGGGTGGTTAGCATGAGAATGTCAGAAGGTTTCAGTGCTGCCACTGACCGGGGTTTCAGGCTGCATGGAGGTCCCAGGTCCTAGAGATTGAGCTTTTACTTCCTACTAAGCTAAAAGAGATGGGACCCACGGCTTGCAGAGCAGAGGGAGAGAGCTGGACATTACCGCCCCTCATAAAGCCCAGAGCCTCACAGTGCTCCTTGGTCTTAGGGACTAGAAAACTCTGCCCATCAGCATTAAGGTTACTGAAGAGAAATTGAAACTCCAGGTCTGTATCCAAACTGGATGTGAGGTCCACATTCCCTGGAAGGCCAGGAATTAAACTGCAAGTGGCCCAGGACTGTTGAAGTTATAGGATCCTAACAGAAGCCGATCTGAACCTGCTTTGTTAGGATGTTTTACGACCCAGAGTATGTTAAAATCTGGTAGGGGATACGATACTTAGGGAAGATGAGCTAACAGTAACAAACATAAAAGAAGACAAACCACAAGGAGAGAGACTCTGCTGAAACAACGAATAAAAATTGGTACCTCAAGAAATAAAAATTATGAAATAAGCTGGGAAAAAACCCTATAAAATAAGCCAGTTTGAAATAAAAAAGGAAAATTAAGGATTAGCGGGAGAAGAATCATAATAAAAGAACAGGACCTTCTCATCTTTTTTTTTTACAAGATTTTGAATACTTTGAGACAGAGTCCTGAACTCAGGGCACCATAAGACTCAATGGATGTTTGGTGAAGGAATAGAGGGAGGTGGCTGAGCTGAGTGACACGTGTCTACAGCCTGGCCCAAGACAGGACCGGTAAGTTGTCTGCAGGGAAAAGTTCTAGGGTCTCCTATCTGGACACCCTTGTCTTTCTCTGCCTTCAGTGGTATAAGAATGTCAACCCCAGACTCTGACATATGCTCACTTTGTAATTTGGCACAAGGGTGAAAGAAATGTGCCCACATGCACACAGAGCCTGTATGCACAGGACCTCATATCCAATTTGGAGACAGAGCTGGAGTTTTAATTTCCCTTCAGTAACTTAATGTGGATGGGCAGAGCTTTCTTTGTATACAAAAAACTCCATTTTCAGATAGTTCTATGGGCAGCTTGGTGAAGTGAGAAGACACGAGGCTCAGACCAGAAGACTTGAATTCATGTACCCCAAGCATCACAAACCTGGTCCCTGGGTGACTCTTGCTAACGTCTCTGAGCTTGAGTTTATATAATGTGTAGAATAGGGCGGAGAAGACACAACCTCTCAGGGTTTGCCTAAGTGTGAATAAACCGACCTTAAGCTGTGTACAAAAGTTAAAATGCAAAATAATAGAAAGGAGGTGGATGCCCTGTCCTAGAGCAAAATGCTTCACTGAGTGTGAGACTGGAGGTGAGGAGCGTTATGATTTGGAGGGAGGCTCCCTGAGGAGCTAACCTCTAAGGCAAGATGGAAGGATGGCTAGAACTAGCCAACCAAATGGGGAACGGGAAGAACATTCCTGGCAGAGAAACGAGCACATGCAGTGCCGGAGGAGAAAATTCATGGTGCTTTGGAAGGAAAGAAGGAAGACCAGAGTGGAGAGAAGGTGTTCTCTGCGCCACCCAGCGGCCTCCCGGAAGTCTGTGCCATTGCACTTCCTTGGTCTTGTCCAAGTAAGCTGTTGATGAACAAGAGGCATCTCCATCTCCATTCACGGCTCTTTTTCTTTCCAGCTGCCATTTTATTTTGAATGTAGGGTAAGCAGATGATATTAAACAAGGTTAATTTCACAGCCAAGCAGCACCACATGTGACAAACATCTGTGCAAACAAATATCTTGGGAAAAGTTAAATAAGGCTCAGAAAAGGACTTCCTGATATCAGAGTGAGAAGCATTAGGTCTGGAAGGAGATAGAGACATGGAATTAAACTAGGGAAAGGAAAAGGTCCTGAGTTAATCAGCGCTCGACATTTTTTCTCGTGCACAAGGCACACTGTTGGAGGTTGAGAGAGATACCAAAATGTCTAAGAGGTGGTCTGTGCCAGAAGAATGTTATAATCTATTTTAGAGAGCTAAGGGGAAATTAGAAAGAAAATAAAAAAGCAAACAGCTGACATTTTAGACAGTTCATTGAGTTCCTTCTCCCATGCCTGATGCAAAGCTAAAGAGGAATTTTCCTTTACACTGTTGTTGAACTTTGTTCAGTAAATAGAGTTGACTGGTGTGTCATGGGTTGAATTTAGAATGCACACTCCCAGATGACACTGTGCATGGTGCTCAGAATGCCAGGAAAAACCCACGGGTTGGTACTGGGTTTGCTGTCCCAGGAGGATTCTGCGTCTTTGGAGTTTGTGAGTTGATGCCCTTACAGTCATCTCTGGGGGGTATTTATAGTGACAGAGACTTGAAGCTTCAACTACAGAGACCAGAGACATCTGGTGTCGCCTCCCATGTATGGTTGGAATACTTTCCCTTGTGTACCTCTCAGATAAGACATTTGGTTTGGGGAGTTGCGTAGATCTGGTCCAGTTCTGTTGCTTCTAAGCAGTGTGGTCTAGGATGAGTTATTGAAATTTTCTATTTTTTCTTTTTTTTTGAGACAGAGTCTCACTATGCCACCTAAGGTAGAGTGCTATGGTGTCACAGCTCACAGAAACCTCAAATTCTTGGGCTTATGCGATTCTCTTGCCTCAGCCTCCCAAGTAGCTGGGACTATAGGTGCCCGTCACAATGCCCGGCTATTTTTCTGTTGCAGTTGTCATTGTTGCTTAGCTGGCCGAGGCTGGGTTCAAACCCACCAGCCTTGGTGTATGTGGCCAGTGCCATAACCACTGTACTACAAGCACCGAGCCAGTTATTGAAATTTTCTAAGCCTGGGATTCTTGAACTGGTCAGGATTCTTGGTTGGAAGTGATTAGAAAATCACTGGAATGAGCTTATATAGCACTGTGTTCTGACAAAATTTCTAACAATAAATATGTGTCTTTTCCCCATACCAACAGCAAGTTCATCAATTCCCCAATATCAACTGGGTGCCAAACAATTCAATTCAATTCTTTTTTTTTTTTTTGGCAGTTTTTTGGTGGGGGCTGAGTCTGAACCCACCACCTCTGGCATAAGAGGCCGGAACCCTACTTCTTTGAGCCACAAGCGGCACCCAATTCAGTTCAATTCTAATGGTAACTCACCAGAGGTCATATAGACTCCATAGGTTAAGGACTCAGCCTCCTGAGACTTCCCCTACTTCAGATGCCAGCTGTAAGTTCCAGGGGCCACCAGTACTTTTGACTGATCAGCTATAAATTTGAGGTTCCTCGAGCTCCCTATTCCTCAGGTTTAATAGTTGGCTAGAATGACTCAGAACTCAGGAAAACAGTTTACTTATGACTACTGCGTTATTAGAAAAGATGCAACTCTGGAACATTGGACTGGGAAAGACGTACAGGGAGAGGTATTGCGCAGGTGGGTGCAGAGTTTCCATGTTCTTTCTGGGTTTTCCATCTTGTGGCACCTTGATGTGTTCACTAACCCGCAGCTCCCCAAATTTTGATGTTAGAGAGTTTTACGGAGCTTAATCTCCAGGCTCCTCCTCTTCTCAGAGGTTAGTGGGTGGGGATGAAATTTCCAAGTATATCCAGGAGCCCCAGCCTAAGTAAACTCATTAGTATAAACGGGTGTGATCAAAAGGGATTCATTATGAACAACAAAAGACAGTTTTCTCCTGTCACTCAGGAAATTCCAAGGGTCTTAGGAATTCTGAGACTGGAGCCAGGGACAAAGACCAAACATACAATTTTATTGTACCAAAGAGCTGAACTATGATAAGAGGTTTTGGAAAATCTGGGCTCATGTAGTTGAAATACCCAGTGCTGGTTCTAGCCGGTGACCTGGTTCATCTTGTAATTCCCTTTCTCAGCCTCAGCCTCCCTTTGTGCGGTCTACAGTCTTAGGCAGGCTCTTTACCAGACAATGAAAAGTGACGCTTAGTAGCCTAAGATGTGCGTTTCCTTAACGTTTAGCAACCCCTACAGACAGAATGCTTCTCTTTCTCAATAGTTTCAGAAAAACAAAATCTCAGAATTTCTCTTTTGTCTGATGTCAGTCATGTGTTTGTCCCTGAGCTAGTCATGTGGCCAGAGGGTAGACCACTCCGATTAACTGGACCTCAGTCATGCACTAATCTTCTTGGAATTGAGTGTGTGGGCTCCACTCCAAACCACAAGAGCCAAGAGTGGGGAAGGAGTGGTTCTTCAAGGGAAAATGGGGTTTCTCTCATCAGAAAGGGGGAAACATGATTGCTGGGCAACAAAAGCAACGGCTATTCTGTCCCTTTTTTTACTGTGTAAAGTGGGGGGAGTTGTCACTTCCCTTGGCTCAGTAGTTTCCTCCAGCTCCTCTCCCATCATCGTCTGAGCTTCTAGGATCTTCCACAAAATGCAGGTGGCATGTGCTCTGAGCCTTTTCCCAGCTACAGGCCACAGAGCCTCTAGCAACTTCTTCAGAAAGATAAGCAGATCATTACAAAAGTTTTGAGATACACAAAAATCAAGAAATATGAAATCCATGTGGATAGAAGCAGCAACCCCCCTAAGCTGAGCAATTTGAAACTTGCAGGGGTGAATCAGAAAGGACGCTGTCGACTGTGCTTTTTGGAAATGAAATAATGGACCACAACATAGTCTATCTCCAAACTTTCGTAATGACCCACATAAAACCAGAATTTAACAAAGTTTCTCACTGGGCAATGTTCCTGCTCATTTTCCTGGACTTGGATTTATCCTTCTTAGCTGGGTTACAGCCTGAGAGTTAACTGAGTGCAGTATCCTATCCTGCCCAAGTCCAGTCCTCTTAATACTTGATGTATTTTTCATTTGAGCCCATATTTCATCTGAAAATGTCAAAACACCTCCCACACATGGCCGGAGCCCAGCGGGGAAGATACAGTCACTTTATGACACTTGCCAAATGGGGTTCAGTGCTTATCTGATCATGAATCATGAGAGCTTTTAGGACAGATGGTGTAATCATATCCAAAAATAATGCCCTTTCAAGAGCAATGCTAATTGGATCACATGGCATAAGAGATTCACATCTGTCACATGGCAACGACGGAGTTTCCTTAAACCGTAGTTTGCTTCCATTTCCAGGAGTGGTGAGGGCTTCCTTCAGAGTGTTCAGTAAACACACGCAGGGTGCCGATCACACCAGTTCATTCATCCTGCACAGATGTCCTCAGTTCCTTCTATACGCCAGACACTGTTCTCTTGGCTTTCATTCCTATGAAGCTTCCCTTCTAATTGGGGGAAGGTGAGTGATAAATAAGTAGACCAATAAATTAAGTGGCACGAATGCGGATAATGATGAACACCATGAAGACAACCAGCAGGGTCATTGTGAGTGTGTGTGGGTATGTGTGCTGGGTGCCTGTGTGGAGGAGGTGGTGGGAGTGACATTTCTGCTGCCTCCGAGTGCTGGGCCGGAGGTGGCCACGTGAAGATCTGGGGCAAAGGGTTCCTGGAAGAGAGAACAGCAAAGGCAAAAGCCCTGAGCTCAAAGTGACCTTGATTTATATAAAGATCAAGAAGTTCAGCGTGGCTATTACCTAGTGCAGTGATTTTCAACCTGCATGCCGTGAGAGGATCTTAGGTATGTGGGAAAATTTTTGAAGATCATTAATTAAATTGTTTTTGAAAGAAGTTCAAAGCATAGTAAGTATATTCTCTTTTTCACTCTTTTTTTTTTTGATCAACGTAATTTAAGTGTGCTGCGGAAGTTTAACTGTAGGTTCAAGTGAGCCGTGAGACTAAAATAAGTCAAAAACCACTGTCCTAGTGCATCAGAATGAGATCGGAGAAAACAGTCAGGAGCCATGGTAAAGAGCATGAATTTTATTTTAATAAAATCCCAGTGGCAGTGAATGCTACATGTAGTAACTCATTCAATCCTCACAAGAATGGTATGAGATGGGTAGAATTGTCAACTTAATCTTAAAGAGCAGAGAACTGTTGGGCGCAGTGGCTCATGCCTGTAATCCCAGGATTCTGGGAGGCTGAGACCAGTGGACTGCTTGAGCTTAGAAGTTCAAAACTTGTCTGAGCAAGAGTGAGACCCCATCTCCACAAAAAATAAAAAAAAACCCAGCTGGGCTGGGGCACACCTGTAGTCCCAGCTGCTTGGGAGGCTGAGACAGGGAATTGGAACTGAACTCAAGGCCCTGGAGCTGTGCTCTTAGCCACTGTGCATCTGCCAGAACCCACTGGGTGGTTTAAAGCTGGGTGATGTGGCCTGCCTTGCATTTTTCAAAAGCTGCGATAAATGATGAAGGGACAAGAGAAGCAGCAATGAGAACAACCAGGAGCCACAGCCATCATCCAGGTGACAGCTGGCCTGGGCAGGGCGCTGGCCCTGCATAAGAAGAGAGGTGGAGGGATTTGGGGTGTCTTCAGATGGATGCGGTGTGTCTGGTGAGAGCAGAGAGGTATTGCAGGATGCAGGTGGAAAGGAGGCAGTTTTATCTCTGCAAAGCTATGGTTGAACAGAAATGCATATCTACTCATCATTCTGAGGGACTCATTCGCTGGTGTCCTAGTCACTCACATGGCTATGGGAATGGCTTTCTGCCACACACGAAGGGCTGCATCTTCACCCAGGATGGCTGGGGGTGGAAACACTCCCGTTAATTTTCCTTCTCTTCTGCTTCCAGGATTCTGGATCTCCAAGTACCTAGGAAAGGCAGATTTTATCTTCACTTCCTTCCACCCTGGTCACCCATGGAAAGTGCCTGGGCTGCATCTGAGTCTCTAGTGATGGGGCTAGAAGCAGGAGGCTGGATGGCTTCGCTCTCCCAAAGTCCTGGATCACACGAGTAACCAGAGCCTGTCGGGCTTCTGCAGCCTCCAGCCCTCCTCCACCAGCTCCTGCTTTCCCTGGAGCCCTCTCTCCTCTTCAGGTTTCAGTGCTGCACCTCAACCCTCTGCAAAGCCCTCCCTGACTTTCTCCAGCCACCTGCCCCACTCCTCAACTGACCTGCTCAAGAGGGGGGCATGTGTGTGATCGTGTGTGCTTGTGTGTGCACGGTTATGCATGTGTTTGTGTGGTTGTGTGTGTGTGACTGTGCTTATGTGTGTCTGTTTGTGTGCTTATGTGTATTTCATCCTGATATTTCCAGCATCACGGAAAACCTGCCATACCAGAGCAGGGACTCCAAAGGGAGGCTTTAGCTTTTGAACAAAGATGCCAGGGAAGATCAGTAAGAGGAGACACAGAGCTGTCCCCTTGGCTCTCCCAAGTAGGTAGAGGGTGGGGGAAATCAGAGTAAAGACATTAACCCTGATGAATTTGGCTCTCCCTCCCGGGGAGATCCCTTAGCACACTGGCAAATCAAGTTGTGGAGGTCCCTGTTCCCACAGTAGCTCAGGGTGAACTGGCTTTTCCGGTTGAAATGTTCAATCATCTTTCCTCTATTATCTTTCTTCCCCCGAGCAAATTCACCTTCATGCAGTAATTACCATATTCAGATTCTTCCAAAATGTCAGTGGGTTTGATTGCTGCTGTAGATGTGTCCATGGCGGCGAGCTCCTTCACCTGGGCCAGCTGCGGAACTGTGGCAGCATTTACCTTCCATGAGGCAGAGCGGGCGGAACAGAGCAAAACAGGGAAAAATAGGTAGTAGGGGTGGGGGAAAGGAAACTGGGCGTGCTTGGAAAAGAAAAAAAGCAACGAATCTGAAGGAAAGAACAAACAAGGGATCCATCCATTATGCTATTATATTATATAAATTATATTAAAATATATATAATTTATAATATATATAA
>NW_003852424.1:10103150-10128089 GCF_000181295.1 Otolemur garnettii
GAAGGAAGGAAGGAAGGAAGGGAAGGAAGGAAGGAAGGAAGGAGGGAAGGGAGGGAGGGAGGGAGGGAAGGAAGAAAGGAAGGAGGGAGGGAGGGAGGGAAGGAAGGAAGGAAGGAAGGAAGGAAGGAAGGAAGGAAGGAAAAGGCTGACTAGTGGATTGGAATCTGGAGGCTCTGGTTTTAGAACTGGGTGATACTGTTGGCAAGTTGTTGCCCACTCTTGATCTCTAGAGAATTCACAGTATTATGAGCAGGTTTTAAAGGTCTCTCTGTTTTTAATATCCTTTGAATAATGTAATAGTTCAATGTCTATGTTACATTTACTTCTTTGAGTTTTTATTTTTTTAACCATCAAATGAGTGGAATAAGATTTAGATGGGGCCATACTCACTGATTTAGATCAATTTAATAAAACAACAGTGTGCTTCCTTCTTGTTCCAGGACACTCGGTGGCAACCTTCCCTGCCGCAGAGGTGAGGCTCTAGGGTGTGAGAGGGTGAACAGGGCTGTAGCAGGTGGCTTCCCCAGGGTCCCTCCACCTGAAGTGGGGGTATTCTCCTTGGCTGGTGAGTTTTGTACCGTGAAGCACCACATTCCTATCTTTTACTGTGTGATGAAAGTCTCTGAGATGAAAATAGAAGAGAGCCATTTATCAAAATTGTTGGTGTCCTTAAATCAGCGAACTGTGCACTCGCACATTGGTTCCTATGAAGTACTGAAATGGCAGTAACCAGTGATTGTCATTCTGTCAGCCCAGGGGACTCGGCCCCAATAAGGTGGAAATGCAACTTAACAAGTTTACTTAAAAAACCCACACAGCCCGGGCCCCCTTGGGGGAAGGAATTTGTGCATTACAGTTCCATTCCCTTCTGTCTGGGTCAAGGAGCTGTCTTCCTGGCTGTAGATTCAAAATGCTTATCTCAAGGAAGGGGGTGGCCATAGCAGCACCATAAGAAAGTTTTCCTCATTTCCAGATTCTTCTCTCAACCAGAAAGGAGGGCGGTGGTATAGCTAGTGCTGGGGTTCCAGCTGTGATGGTGAATTTAGTGTCAACTTGGCTGATAGAGCTCTTTTATAGAGTTAAACTCGAGTCCAGATGTGGCTGTGAAGGTATGTCTTCCCATCTGATTGACATTTGCATAAAGCCAGTTACCCGCTCTAATGTCGGTGGGCCTCATCCTATCAGTTGAAGGCCTGAAGCACAAAGACTGAAGAGTCCCTAAGAATAAAGAATTCTCAAGATGGCATCATTAGAAATACTGTCTGATGTACATAAGGCTCAACAAAGTTCTGCTGAATTTAAATTACAAAACAAACCCCTCTCATACCAATGTCATGTTCACCAAGCCACATTTTGATAATTTGGCTTCCCTGGCAGCTGCTGCTGAGGGAATGAGCGTGTGCTCTTTCAGACCGATGTGTGTGTCTGGGCCACATGACGGGGCATTTATTTCCTGCTGTAAATTAATAAATAGGAGTTCTGGCTTACACACACATGGTCGGTTAAATAAATGGCTTGCCTATGGTCATAGCTCAATTATCCAGATACAGATGATCCTCCCAGCCTATTATTTGCAGACTGGTTTTATTTATTATCTAAAGCCTGCCCTCCCTGTTGGCTTTTCCTAGTCCATCTTTGCCTCCTCTGTGTGGATAATTGAAAGCCGGCACAAAGGGCACCCCATCCTAAAGGGGATTCTGAAAAGCGGTGGTGTTGAGTCACTAGTGTTGCTGATGATTTTGGTTGCATCTATACCTAAGGCAAAAGCCACCAAATGTTGGTGTGGTGGAGGTCCATGCCATTCCTCCCTGGCCTAGACTCAAAGAGCAAAATCCAGCTTAGGACTGTGCTGTGTGAACTCCATCAGGAAGACAGGACCTCTCGCTGCTCAGGTCGAAGGAGATTCTTGGTGATGGGGAAGGAATCAGGCTGGCTTATAAGTAGGCACTGATCTTCCTTTTAGATTTGAGACAGACTATCCCATGTATTTCATTCTCTCAGACAGTCTGGAATAAAAAACAAACTGTTTTTCCTCTCTACTGTGGAAGAGATGCTTAGATCCAATTATGTGGAAGCCACTTTCCAGGAAGCCCTATATGTTCAGCAATCCAGAAGCTCCCTGAATGCAGCCTTTTGGATTTTTACGAAGGCTTCTTTACAAAGGCATGAATGATGACATGATTAGCCCTTGGAGATCAAATCAACCCTCAGTGCCTCTCCCTTCTTGGCTGAAAGAGCCAACCCTCCAATCACATGGTTGTTTTCTTTGACAACCATCCCCCATCCTGAGAATGTCCAAGAGTTCACCAAGAGTCACCTCATTAGAACAAAAGTTGCTCCCATCATCCCGGAAATTCCAAGGGATTTAGGAGCTCTGTGTCAGATGTTCCTATCACTCAGGAAATTACAAAGTACTTACGAGCTCTGTGTCTGGAACCATGGTTAAAGACCAAATATTAGAACAAAATATTTTCTTGGCTCCCCTATCTATAAGAGTTTTAGGAGCTCTATGTCAGGGACTAGGAAGAAGTGAGATCTCTGTCTCTCCCTCACAATATCACAGGTAGCTCTGGCTGCTGCCATATGCCTTCTAGCCCAGTTGCACAGAGCAGGATCCTTAAGTAGGCTTTCTCCAGTAGCTGGAGGAGGCCACCAGCACCTGGGCACGGGACTTTTCCATGGAAGAGCCCTGAAGTCAGTGTGGTACAGTAAGCCCCCTACTAGAGATTAGCTGGCTGGCTCCAGCCCCCTCTGCCACCACCATGCCTAGAAGGAGGGCAATCCCTACCTCTTGTCACTTTCACTCAATGCGGAGACTGGCTTCTTGACTACCATGTTTGCAGACTAGGGATGTGTTTTAGGGATGAGGCACCTGTTGGAAGAAAGAAGACAAGACATGCTCAAGTAGCCTATGTTTAGTCTCTAACCTACCTTCCTCAAAGCTGCTCACTCATTCAGCAGCCTCTTTCCTCCTGCCTTGGATTCTGTAGAAAGTTGGAGTTCAATGCCTGGCTTCTGTAAGTCGCTTTGGAATGCTGTGGGGAGCTTTCCCTGCCCCATGGGCTGGCTCCTGTTGTCTTGTTCCACCAGCTCTCTGCTCCCACACAGCCTAGCATGCCCCACCTCCTTGTCCATGTGGCTGTCACCCTGAGGAGTTAACTGGTCTTGTATTGGTGCTGGGGACAAGGGAGGAAGAACAGGGTTGAGGTGGCCAGCTGTGGTGGCTCCTCAAAGGCACAGCTGCACTTCAAACTGAAAAGTGCTCTGCTCTGAATGATAGACTTTGCGGTTTGATTTGGGGAGGTAGTGCTGAGGAATCGAGGTCTGGCACAACTGGGGCAGAGTTTGTGAGAAGCTGACCTGGGGAGCTCTGTGAGGAGGCAGGTAGCTGATAGGAATCTGGGAGCAGAGGCAATGCCAAGCCCACAGGGCAGGGCCAGGGCATAGGGTTCTTCCAGGATGCAGGAGGGTGGTGGTCTGTGTCCCATGAAGGCTCTTGAACTTTCTGGTCTACCTGGCTCACACTCTGCAAGGACCAGCCAAGGGCCACAGCACTCAGGAGGCTTTTTTTTTTTTCTTGACTCTTCCAGTCATTTGCTATCTCCATGGAAGAGAAATAACCACAAAAAACATCTGACCAGTGATTCTCAACTGGAGAGCTTTAATAAAACACAGATGCCTGGGATGCCTTCCAGATCTGTTAAATGACAATCTTCTAGAGGGCCCAGGCATATGTATTTTTCAAAATTTTTCTAAGTAATTCGGATATACTTCCCTAAAGAGAGTTTAGAACTACTGCATTTTACATTACTGTACAGGTTATCAAGAAGCCTGTAGTTGGCTGACACCACTGTTGAAGACTGCAGTTTACTGACACCACACCCCCAAGCACCACATAATTTAAATGTTTGCTTGATTCTTCTGTTATTTCATTCTCACCTGGGGAAGAGAAACAGGCTCCATCCTTTGTTCACCTTTTGATCACTCACAGTACTCTCTTCTATACACAGTGCTGGGGAAAGACTCAGAAAATACTTAATGAGTGGGCAAGGCTGGGGAATTAAAGGACACATTAAACACACAGACACTCAGGCATTATTTGCACACAAGTGAGATGTGAACACTGCAGGAAAATGAGAATGTGAAAATAAGAATTAAGAAAAGAAACTGAAAACCACTGATGTTTGCTCCCTATCCTTAAAACTAAGTTCTTGGCATGTGTGTGTGTGTGTGTGTGTGTGTTTGTATGGCAACCAGGATCCTGATGTACACACCTTTTCATAGCTATGTTTTAAAATTTAGCAGTAGATCTTAAGAAAATTATATATTTTAGAAAAATATTGACATAGTATTATGTCCTAAGTGCAGTTTTAATGAGTAAATCATTAGCAAAAATATCTCAAAGATAAGATATAGAGGTACAAAATTAGAAATTTTAGATTCTACCCCCATATATAATGCTTATGCACATAAGACATATATTCTCAAAACATACTATAAAAAATACTTAGTTTGAACATCTTTGGTAATTATCCTCTATAAAACAAAATCCAGAAATATTAGCTTGGCATTCAAAATCCTCTGCAACCTGCACCAGATCAACTTTCTACTTTCATGTCTTACTGGTTGAATACTTTCTACTCTGGTGATAGTGTTCTGCTCATTACACAGGTGAGCATGACGGCTTCTACTTTTTATTCACAATACTTTCGTTGTCCAAATGCTTTCCTTTCTCTCTTCAACTACATACCCTGTAGTAAACACTGTCTATGTTGACAAATAGGATGAAGTTGCAGTTATATGTTACTGTATAACAAACCATTCCAAAACTTGGTAGCTTAAGAGAACAATTTGTTATTCTCATGATTCTTTGGATGAGTGGTTCAGGCTGGGCTCTGCTAGATGGTTCTTCTGTTGGGCTCATCTATAGAATCGTCAGATATAGCAAATGAAAACACAGAGTTAAATGTGGAACACCTAGTTAAATTTGAATTTCAAATAGAAAATAAATAGGTTTTTTGCATAAGTGTGTCCATGTAATATTTGGGACATACTTAATGTAAAAAAATGCTTATTCTCTGAAATGCTAAATTAACTAGCTGTCTTGTGTTTTAGCTGGTAAACCTACCCCCCTGGGGTCATTCTTCATTTGGAGGGACTTGATTCCCCTTTATGTGGCCCCTTGTCCTCCGGTAAGCAAGATGGGACTTCTTTATTTGGTGGGCTCAAGGTATCATTTCAAAAAGACAAAGGTTAAACCTTTAGGCCTTTTAAGACCTAGCCTTGGACGTCAGACAACATCACTACCTCCTCATTCTCTTGGTAAAGTAAGAGTCACAGGGCCAGCCCACATTTGATGGACAGGAAATGGGCCTTAACTTTTGATGGGAGGAGTAGCAAAGTGCCATAGCAAAAGGCTCTGCATGTGGGGATGAGAAGAATTGCTGTGGCCCTTTCTGCAAGCAGGGAGTCAGTATTCTTCCTTATCACTTTAAAATTGCCTTGTATTCTACTGTACTATAACTTTTGTATCCATTCTTAATATTTTAAATATTTAGGTTATTTATTTTTGTGTATGAAGTTTATAAAAATTTCATTACAAAAATGAAAAGAAATTTTTGTGTATTTGCCTAATTTTGTGTATTTTTTTTACTCTTGACTTAGAAATCACTGCCTTGGTTCAGAACCTGGTTTTATCACTTACTGTGTGTTCAGGGGAAAAATTACTTAACATTTTCATGCCTCAGTTTCCTCATCTGCAAGATGGAGACAAATATATGACTCAACTCTTGAGGTAACTGCAAAGGTCAAATAAATACTGAACAGATCCTGCTCAATAACTGTTGACCATTATTAAGGTAAATTTCTAAAAGTAAAATAACTAGGTCTGGGGGTATCCAGATAGATTTAGAATAATTTGCATATATTAATTCAAAGGACTGTATTTTTAATTAAGGAAAACAAGTATGAGTTCTAAAGCCTAGGGGTTAGGAATGAACACTTTAGATCAGGAGTCAGACAACTATTGCCCACGGGCTGTTTTTGTTAATAAGGCTTTGTTGGAACACAGCTATGCTCTTTTGTCTATGCATTTGCTATTGCTGCTTTTGTACTATAACAGCAGAGTTGATCAAGTGGCCCACAAAACTAGAAATATTTACTATCTGACCCTTTATAGAAAGTTTGCCAAACTCTGGTTGAGAGTAAGAAAGGCCTAGGCTGGAACCCAGTCTGCCAAATATCTTCTGTGTGGTGACTTAAGTGCCTGGTGAAGGACGACATGCTTATTAGCATTCTCATGACTCTCTCTGATACTATCCTGGCGGACACTGGGCAAGAAGACCAGCAAAATGTTTTTATCTACACCCATTCGAAGGGCTCTACAAAGTAGCAACTACTTAAATATAAGGTACTATATGTGCTTGTATGTGCATGTGTTTGTGCATGCATATGGGGGATAGTGAGTGTGTGTCTGCATGTGTAGCCAGAGGAATGACTGGTGGAGTGGTCATTTTCCCTGAGCAGTTTCCAAAGTTTTCTGCCCTTTAGTAGGTGCAGTTGACATGACTGTTCTGAGACAACAATGAAAGGCCTAGGGGAAGCAGTGTGAAACCGTGTCTCCTGTGGGAAACAAGCAAGGAAGATCATCATTGCAGGCAGGAGCCTTTTCAGCGTGCCTCCTCACCCGATAGTGATGGCACCAGCCCTCCTAGCAGAGGGCCTCTTGCTTCCTGCACTCCTGACGCTGGACTGTGGCTTCCCTCTGCATCTCTCACATCGCCCGAGTGAAATCTCACATTTCTCTCTCTTATTCTGCCGACCACAGTTCCACACATACTCTCTGCTCATGGACTGCGATGGGGGTACTTGTTAGGTTCCGGGCACTATGTAGTAAGCTGGACACTGGCAAGCTTGAACACCTGAGGGGGCTTCACTTTCATTCTTGTACCAACAGCGTGAAATAGGTCTTGTTAGTTTCACCCTACAGGGTCTGAAGCTGAAACTCGGAAGGTCGAATAAATTTCTCAAAGCCACACAGCCGTGTAAGGACCGAGTCTGGGATTCTATCTATGTGACTCCAAAAACTTGCTTTCTCTACTGCACTAAACAATCAGGGGTCTAGCAGAAAAGATGCCATTGTGCAAACATCATCATCAGTCAGGATGAGTTATGTGTCACCTAGGAGGTACGTAAACACTAGAAGAATTCAAAAGAGGAAAGAAAAATCTTATAAAAGTGGTTGCATTTGAACTGGGTTTTAATTCCATATGACCAAGAGGAAAAAAAATATGTTTTTCCTTTAAACCTGAGGTTTTAGGGAAAACTAGGAGGGTTTTAGGTCAAAATTTGGGAGGTGAACGATAATCTTAATTGAAGAAATGAAGTTTACTTTGGGCAATGGAAGAGGTAGGCCACAGGCAGATTTTGTTGCAGGCCATCTCTCTGAAGGGTCCCTGATGTTCCTATTTTAAATGGGGACCATCAAGGGCCCAAAACAATGTTTAAGGCAGTTGCATCATCACTTCAGTCAGGTTCCTTCCTTGGCGCTTACAGTTACCTGGTCTCTGCAACACTTACTGATGGTGGAGCCAGTTGGGGGTGCCAAGACAGTCCTGGGTGCCCCCCTCTGCCTAGCACATGCCTAAACACAAGCCTGTGGGGGAAACATTATTATTCAGCACTACTCTTCAGAGAGGTCTTGAGAAATCAGGAAGTAGAAAACTAATAGAGATAGTAGGTGCTAACAATTTGTCTGTGGACAGCAGTTCTCAACCTCCACACCTGTTATCCGAGGTCTCTGGGAGTCTCTTCTCTGGCATAAAGGAGAGTTAATGGTATTATCCTCACTGAAGCATCCTGAGGCCATGAGACCCACGTCCATGGGCACTATCGTGCTTCTCAAGAAGCTTTTCCTAAGAAAAGAAAGGCCTGTTGAATTAATTGTGAACACAGCCTGAATGTCTCTATCATGAATCGCTGAGCTCGCTGCTGCAAGGAATTTAAGCATTTCATTTTTAAAATAAGATTCGCTGCGTGGATGTTCAAGCTAGAGCTAGATGAGATTAAAGACCATTCAGCTGAGCCCCAGATAGTCTGATTTAATTGGTCTGGGAAGAAACACAGTAATGGTGTTTTTAAAATGCTCCCCGGTGAATCCCACATGCTGCCAGGGCTAAGAACTACTTGGATGTAATCCAGTTTGAATTCTCTTGATTTATAGATGAGGAAACTGAGGCCCAGGGAAAGGGTACAGCTTGGATGCCCTCTACCATGAAATGAAATGTGCAAAATCTGCTTGGCTACCTTTTTAAAAATAATTGTGTTTCTTGCTCTTCCCTTCTCCATGTGTACGGGAGATAAATGGGTTTGAACTTGGACCTGTGGTTAGGACCAAACACCAAACACCTGTCCTCAACTTACTCCTTCCTTCCTGGATCCTCTGTGACTATGCGCCTACCTCCTGTTCACTTTTTTTGTTTCCCAAGTGACTTGGGTTCAATTTTTGTTTTAATTGATAAAATGTCCCTTCTGGAATGTCCTGTCTGTTTTTCCTGTTCTTTCTTCTGGAAGCAAATGGGAGAGATTTATGGCTCCTTGTAAAACCCCAGCCTTGTTTAGAAATTGCTTGTGATTGATTAAGTAATAAAAATGCTTTTAAGACAGGAAGGTAAATCTCCCTGCTAATTGCTCTGTGCTTTACATTAGAACCTTGTTACACTGCCTGATGGTCTCTGGGGCTGGACAACTTTGTAATTTTCATCACCCCGAAAAGTCACATTGGTATCATTGTCTGTAGTCTTTTTCCAGGACTGAGACTGTTAAAAGATACAGACAGATAATTAATGGGCCAATAAACACAACTAGCAAAGCATTTGAAACAAGAGAGCAAATCCCATCTTTCCCTGGAATGTGAGCTTCAGTGCTTATCTGGGCATGCAGACGGGAGCTAAGCCCTAGTGCAAGGGTGGTCCAGATGGGATATGGATTGGGTTTCTCAGCCTCCACCCATCCCTTTCCTCTTTCTAGCACAATAATCTTGATATCCTAAAGGATGGAAAAGATCATGAATCAGATTCGCTGGTCTGGGGCCAGAAGGGGGTGGAACTTGCATCCTAGTAGGGCAGACACATTTCTGGGAGTGTGTGATGTTTGGTCTACACAGTCTGGATTAGATGGCTGACCTGATATCTGGGCACTGGAAGAATACAATGATGTCGCCATCACCAAGTTAATTCTCAGTCTCCATCAACAGGATCAGCACACTTTTTTACAGGCCTCTGACGTTTTCGAAACTTTTCAAATCTGCAATTTTGAATCAGTTTTTAATCAGTCTAGGAGGCCAGGGTAATATCCCCTAGGGGAAGGCTAGAAATAGGCCCCAAGGGAAGGATTTCTGGTGGTAGGGAAGAGGTACCCAAGGGATGCTTTGTTCAAGAAGGAACTTCTTGTCTCACCTAGAGCCAAAATCATCTGACCCTTCCCCCTTCACTACCCCTTAGTAGTAACAGTATTTAGGCATATTTGCCTTGGGGAGATCGGATTATCTAGAATATTCTGCCTGGCTTAAGTGTTAGTGATAGCAAGTTACAGAAAAGAATAACAAAAGGAGAAGCTTGTAATTAGTCCTCGGATAAACTCAGGAAATCCTTGAGTGGTCTAATATTATGTAGCTTTAGGCCAGGTGCAGTGGCTCACACTTGTAATCCCAGCACTTTGGGAGGCCCATGTGGGAGGATCACTTGAGCCCAGGAGTGCATGACCAGCCTGGATAATATAGCAAGACTCCATCTCTACAAAAAATTACCTTGGTGCAGGGGTGTGCACCCGTAATCCCAGTTACTCAGGAGGTTAAGGCAAGAGGATCCTTTGAGCCTGGGAGTTCAAGGCTACAGGCTACAGTGAGTTATGATTGTGCTACTTCACTCCACTCCAACGTGGGTGACAGAATAAGACCCTGTCTCAAAACAAACAAATTATGTGCTTTGCAGGCATCTTCCTGGGGGTGGTACACTTCCTTCATCAAACTTTTAAGGGACTCACAATCAAAAGATGATTTTAAAAACTTTTTCTAAGTTGCACTAAAACTGAAGACGGCAGGAGAGCTAATTCTGAGTTACAGGGTCAGGGAGGGCTTCACAGAAGTAATGACTTTTGGACCTGGACTTGAAGAGAGATGGAGTTCTCCAGGAAGAGAAGGAGGAGTCCAGCTCAAGTTTAAGTCCAGAAAAGCGTGGTGTCCCTGTGGACCAGAGAGGAGGGAGGCTGGGGCAGAGGATGCTGAGCAGAAGCCCCTCTCGGCTGGGGCCCCCTCATGGGGGACATCCTGGGATGCAGGTCAAGGAGTGGGGGCTTTAACCGCAAGTCAGGTCTCCAGACACAGACTCCTTCCTATGTCCATTGTATTAGGAGTCTCTTTGGAACAAGATCACGACCAGTTCAGAGGGATTAAAGGGCCATCAGTTGAGTCCGGTCATCATCAGGGCAAAGCAACTTACTTGATGGATGGTGAAAAGTAAAGGGTTGAGTATGGTACAGAGGAAACCTCCACCTTAAATATGTGGCCTGGCTAGCTATTCTTACACTTTCTTAGGGCTTCCCCAGAACCTTCGGTCTCTCTGAGTCCCTGGATTTTCTGTACAAACTTCCACGGAAAGTCATTCTGCTCTCACTGGTTACTGTGGCATAATTTATTTCCCAAGGAAGGGCTTCGGGTTTTGACGCCCGCCACTGAGAACTTTGAATTTGTGTAATAAGGAGAGTACACAGGACGCAAGAAAGGGCTAGACCATGGATGTGAAGATTTCATTCTGCTCTTGTCATAGCATCATCTAGCTATTCCAGGTAGAGATGCCTATGAGATACTCATTTTAAATTGCAGAGAAGAGCTATTCACATGGGAGAGGTGACTGCCCTTAACCCCAGGCTTCCTGGGTATCCCTCAGTGTGGTAACGGGATAATGATGAGGATAATCATTAAAAGAAAGGTCCTGGGTTTATAAGTACTGTCACTTAGGTCTTGCCAGGAGAAAACTCAGCTAAGACTCTGTCTCGGGGTGAGAGCGAGAGCCTTCCAGCCTAAGCAATAATGGCAAATATAAAGTGAGCTCCTGGCCACCATCCTGCTGTTTCTGCTCTCCTGAGGTCTTAGTCGGAGGCTTTCTGTTCTCTCCTGATGGTGGGCCAAATTGTCCTACTATATTCTCCCGTGGAAGGTAGAAATTGAGGAAAACTAAAATGACAGAAGGGCCCTGCCCTCCGGGGTCTGGCTTGTCTATATTACCAAGTCCAACAGAGTGAGGAATTCTGGTGTAAGGAGTAGTTAACAACTACTGAGTACATATCAGAAGCTGTGCTGAGTGGCTGGATCATTAGCTGGATAATCTCATTGAATCCTCCCAACAGTCTTATAAAATAAGTAAGGTAAATGTCCCCACTTAACTGAGGACAAAATTGAAGATTGGACAGCAGGGTTGACTTGTCCAAGGCTCCATAGTTGGTGAAGAGTGGACTCATGATCAAACCCAAGCCACCTGGTTTCAGAGGGGCATTCTTAGCCACTGTGCAGTTTACTGCTGTCACTGTCCACTCTTAGCTGGCTTCAGTCTCCTGGGCATACCATGCATGGGGGTGGAGGGCAGGCAAAAGACTTCTAGGCTACTGTAGTTCCAGCTACAGAGTGGATATGAAAAGGTAGATATAGACTAGGTCTGAGTTGATGCAATGGACCCTGGAAACATATCATGTCCATGGATCAGAAACCAGGTGAGGTACCAGGCCCCTCTGTTCAGGTAACTTGAGGTATAGAGACTTCCCAGTGGGTTATTTCCAGATATTGCTCTCTGGTGAAGAGGAAGCCTCCAATTGGAGACCTAGAGCTAGTGGACTGGGCAGAGACAGGGAGTGATTGATCCTCTGAAGGTGAACAATATTGTAGACTCCTAAGACAATGAAGCCTGGCTTAGTTGAGGTTTTTTTTGCATCTGGAGGGCAGCTATTTCATCTCTTTGACAATTTTTGTAGACTGCCAAGTAGAGCCAGTGACCATATGTGTGTGTGTGTGTGTGTGTATACATACGTATATATGTGTATATATGTACATATATACGTATGTATCATATATTTTACACACACACACATTTACATACACTAGCAACAGCCACCATTACCATAGCAGGAAACCTAAAGAGCTTTCTTCTGTAGGTCTGCATGGGCTCCTCCTTCCTCCCCACTGGCTGTGGTCTGGCAGCTGAGGGAAGGCAGCCCATTGGGGTGTAAACTCATAGCAGAGCCTCCACAGCCCAACATACCCTCTGGGGCTTAACTTACACAAACCATCTTTGGGGAGTGACCCAAGCATTCACCTTTTGGAGGTCCCCAAGGACCTCATGCCTCTTCCTTTGAAGTTATATCTTTTGGTATCCCATTGATTATAAGGATGTGAATACATTTCTTAAAAGTCTCCACTTGTAAGAGTTTAAAAGAAATGATATCATTCCTAAGGGAAAGGGAAATATATCAGAGATGGTTTTCTACTCCTCATACATAAAAATATGTAGAAGTTTAGTCCCCGAAAGTCTATATACAGATTGAATAATTGATAGCAAATATTTTTTAGTATTTCCTTTGGGAAATAGTGATCTATTGAAGGTGTTTAGGCAGGAACATAATTTGATTCTATTTGCGAATTTTTGTTCGACAACAAAGAGTTATAATTAGTGCTCTCTGCTTGACTGGGATGCCCTGAGGAGGAGGAGTGGAGCCTTCTTAGCTTCTGCCTCCTAGCACCGAGCAAACAGGAGCCTCACACTCACTTGCTACTCAGTACCACCCGAATAAATGAAGGAAAGTGTCTGCAAATGCAGACAGGAATGGAAGTAGAGTTGGCGTTGGAGAGTTGGGAGCAGGAAGCGGCTAGAATACGGGAAAGAGGCCAGAGGAATTCAAACATGTGGGGACCCTGGCGATGAGCTACAGAAACAGACGCCAGAAGGAAGAAAATGGGAGGATGCAGGACTCAGATAAACACGTCTATGGTCTTAAAAAGGTCTCTGATGTAGGGTGCCATTCTCCAGTGGAACTTTCTGCAATGATGCAAATGTTCTCTATTTGCATTGTTCTGCAATGCAAATTTAGTGAATGTGGCACTCAGTTTTTTATTAAAAAATTTGTAATTAAACTTAAATAGTGTGGTTAGTGGCTACTATATTGGATGGTGCAGAATACCCTTATCTTTAAATTACAAGGAAATGTTCTGTGAGGTCCAGGAAAAAGATGGGGGAGAAATGGGTGGGAAGAGTATTTGATATGCCAGATGATAGTCTTGAACACAATCTGAGGTAGTAGGAAATTCCACAGTGAGATCCCGGGTTTGCGTTGTTCACCTGGATGCAGACTTGGCGAAGAAATAACATTCCAGTATCCAAAAGCCTATCTCTCACTTTACGTAAGCGCTACCTTGCAGCTGGGGTGATTTATTCATTAGTTTCACGGTCAACAATGAAATCAGGAAATGGTCTCTGTGTCCTTGGCATTCACCCTGGAGCAGGTGAAGATCCAGTTCCCCTTCCAGTTCAGGCAGAGGTGTGTGGATGAGGGATCACTGGGGAGACATAATCGGAGCCAGCCAAATCTAGCTGGGCTTTTCCAGATTACTTACAGCAAATTAACCCAAATTCGCTTTGGCAAGGGGAGGGCTTTATTTTCCTGACATCATGTACTTGTAATAAAAATGCCCTTTTAAATAAAAATCAATAACAACTTAAAATACACAAGAAATGTTGCAGCATTAATAAAACGTACTATGCACTAAATCTAGCTTTACTACGTAATGTGCACTATTTACGGCTTGCATTTCAGGCCTGATCATGCTTCCACCGGCTGGTGAAATGGCCTAAAACAGCTGTCAGATGGTGTGAAATGAACATAGGCACAAGGCAAATAAAACTTAAATGAACCTTAAATGTTCCCTCTCAGCAGAGACCAGACCTGGGTAACTAAGGATGAGCACACCGCCTGTAGCAGGATGTGAAATAGACCCCTTTCCTTCTCCTTCTCTCTCTCCTTCCTTCCTACCTTGAAGACATCTCTTGCTTTCTGTGAGCTAACAGTATCATAATGGCAATTAAACATTAACTATATATATTATATAGTTATTTACTGGCTCCCTGATGCTTAAGGATGTGGGATTTCTGATTTATCGTATGTGCTATTCCTCCCTCTGAATTGCCCTGGCTTCCTTCTCTACTTAGAAAATCCCTGTTTATCCTTCAGTAACCAAATCAGATGTCATCTTCTCTATGAAGACTTCCTTGAGCCCCAGGACAGAGTCTGTGACTACAGTTTTTGTGCTTCCACAATATTTTTCCATTTCTCAATTACAGCGATCATCGCACACCCCCTGCGGTGGAATTCCTTGTCTGCCAGGGAGGCTGGGAAATGTAGTTCAGCTGTGTGCCCAGGGGAAGTAAGTTTGGTGCTCACATAGCCAGTTTGGAGAGATAGTCAGGGCATCAAGTTCGTCTCCAAACACTCTCCTTCTTATTCACGATGCCCAAGCACACCAGCTTTCCTTTCTGTTTTTTTTTTTTCTTTGAGACAGTCTTATTTGTCACCCTCAGTAGAGTGTGTCACAGCTTACGGCAACCTCAAACTCTTGGGCTCAAGCGATTCTCTTGTCTCAGCCTTCTGAGTGGCTGAGACTACAGGTGCCTGCCATAGTGCCTGGCTATTTTTAGAGATGGGGGTCTCACTCTTGCTTAGGATGGTCTCGAATGTGTGATCTCAGGCAATTCTCCTTCCTCGGACTCCCAGAGTGCTATGATTACAGGCATGAGGCCACACACCAGCTGTCTTGATTTTCTTTGGGTCAAGCAATTCCCTCTTTACATTCCTCTCTTCCTGGAATCTTTTGCCCAGGTATCCTCTGTATCTCAAGTCGTTTACATAGCCTCAACCCCACCTGTCACTTTCTAGCCCCCATCCTGCTTTATCTTCTTTGCATCATTTGTATTAGCAACGACCTCCACTGGGTTGCAAGTTCCACGAGGCACTGTGCTGTCTTGTACACCAACACTTAGAAGGAACGTGTCTGGCATAGCAGGTGCTCTATGCATATTTGTTAAATTAATGGATCCCAGTTGGAGGTCGGGTTTTAGATTCCTTCTAGTTTGTATCTTTTTGCAGTAAGTCAGTCAACGGCCATGCCTGGCTGCATACTGACGTCCAGCTCCTGGGGCTGGACAGTTCCGGTTCCCTTGGTGAGAAACTCAGCAGTGTTGTTCTCTTTTGCATGGATTAATTCCCTCAAAGATTCTTTTATACGTTACTGGTTTATTATTATTATTATTACTTTATTTGAAAATATTAAGGGGGTACAAATACTTTTGTTACCTAGCTACCTTACATAATGCTTAAGTCAGGGATTTTGGTGCGTCTATCACTGGAATAGTGTTCATTGTACCCAACAGTTAAATTTTTATCCCACACCTCCCCTCCCACCCTTCTGCCCTTTATATTGTTCTGTGCCTGTGTGTACTCACGGTTTACCACCCACTTATTAGTGAGAACGTATGTATTTGGTGTTCCATTCTGGAGATATTTCCTTTAGGACAATGGTCTCCAGTTGCATTCAAATTCATGCAAACAACATTATTTTATTCCTTCTTACGTCTGAGTAGTACTCCATGGTACATACATATATACCTCATTTTCTTTATCCACTCATAAATTGGTGGGCACTTAAGTTGTTTCCACATGTTTTTAACCATGAATTGTGGTGTGATGAATATTTGGGTAGGGGTGTCTTTTTGATAAAATGACTTCTTTTCCTTTGAGTAGATACCCAGCAGTGGAATTGCTGGATTGAATTGTAGGTCTACATTTATTTCTTTGAGGACTCTCCATAGGTTTCTACTGAGGTTGTATTAATTTGCAGTTCCACCAACAGTGTATAAGTGTTCCTATTTCTCTGAATCCATGCCAGCATCTATTGCTTTTTGACTATTTAATAATGGCCATTCTGATAGAGGTAAGGTGGTATCTCACTGCAATTTTAATTTCCATTTCCTTGATGATTAATGATGTTTATAGGCCATTTCTCTATCTTCTTTTGAAAAACTTCTGTTCATATATTTTGCTCACTCTTTGATGGGATTCTTTGTATTTTTCCTGCTGATTTGTTTCTCTTTGTAAATTCTGGATATTCGTTTTTTGTTGGGTATAGAGTTTGCAAATATTTTCTCTCCTTCTGTAGGTTGCCTGTCTACTCTGATGATTATTTCCTCTGTGCAGAAGTTTTTAATGTAATTATGTCTCATTTATTCATTTTTTTTTGTTGCTATATCTGCCTTTGGGGTCTTCGTCATAAATTATTTGGCTAGGTGAACGTCTAGGATGCATTATGAAAGATTCCCTCCTTCTCAATGTTATGGAATAATTTATGTAGGAGAGATACCAGTTCTTTTTGTAGGTCTGGTAGAATTTAGCTATTCATCCGTCTGATCTGGGGCTTTTTAAAATTCTTGTTATAATCTATTTGTTTGGTTTCCTTGTTGTGGTTTCTAAATTTCTCTTCATTCCTGTTCATCTTGCTTGCCATTCATATTCTGAATTTCTGGGATTTCAATAATTTCTTTTGTTTGGGATCCATTGCTGTGGATCTAGAGTAATCCTATGAGGTGTCACACTAGCTCATTTTTCCACGTTGCTAGATTCTTTTGCTAATTTCTTCTCATCGGAAACTTCTTTCAGCAAAGCTGATAGGTTTGCAGCACACCTGTTCTTTGCTGAGAACTCTCCGACTTAGTGAGGAGGAGGAGGAATCCCTGGATGGTACCTTTGTGTCCTGCTCTGAGGACTGACCAGGTGGGAGAGGGGCAGGTGCACCACATTGCAGCCCTTCGTCTGTGTCATACCATTCCCCTGAGGTTTCACAGCCCAAGCCGGTGCAGGACGATATTCGTTCAGATGGGTGTGGTGGTTCCCAGGCCACTCTTGAAAGGTTGAGTAGGAGGTTGTGCAAGTCTCTCTTGATGGAAACAGGCAGTGTGGTCTTGGTTAGTGCCTGAGTGGGTAGTAGGACCTTGGTGAGCACCTGGACACAGAACAGGACTGCAGGTGGTGGCAGGACCTGTCTCAGTCGGTACTTTGGCGGGTGCCTGGGCACGTTGGGGGACTGCTGCCAGTGGCAAGTCTAGTTGTGGGAACTTGGGGGTGCCTGTGTGGGGTATGGAACCTTAGTGGTGGGGGGTCCTCGGCAGGTTGCAGGACTGCGGCTGGCAGCCAGGAGGCTCCTTGGGCTGCAGTGGCTGGCAGGGCTGGGAGCAGCATGTGGTGGCTGTAGCTCTTTCTCTGCCCAGGTCTGACTGGCAGCTGCTGCTTTGCTACTCAGGTGTCTGGGGGCAGGTGCTGTTGAGATGGGAAGATGTTGGTTGCAGATGTGGAGGGCTGGTGGGCGCCTGCTGTGCTTGGAGCCCTGGGAGGCAGCTAGTTTGG
This sequence comes from Otolemur garnettii, assembly GCF_000181295.1. Taxonomy (NCBI): domain Eukaryota; kingdom Metazoa; phylum Chordata; class Mammalia; order Primates; family Galagidae; genus Otolemur; species Otolemur garnettii. The sequence goes on from NW_003852424.1 coordinate 10,120,644, forward strand.
GGGGCAGTGGGGTGCACAGCACCTAGTCACAGTGCATGAGAGTGCCCCATCCCCACTCCCTCTCTGACTGGGCAGGTGTAACGGGGAGGCAGCTGACCCCTCTGCAGACCAGGCATTCTGGTGCTGAAAGCACAGATTGCGTCTGCTGCAGTGACCTGGGACCAGGAGCTGGCGAGACCCCACTGTATCCACTTTTTAGTGCAATGCAGCTGCCATCTCTAGAAGCTCCCTGCCCAGTTTGGAGACCTGCTCTAGTGGGGGAGCCCCTCAAAGATTAGATTTCAGTGTCTGCTGGGGGGGTGCACAGCATTGGGGATCTCCCCAACCCTTCTCTGTGTGTGAACGCTTCCCCCAGGTACCTTCTGATCTTGCTGAGTGGATTGCTCTGCCTCTCTCTGCCCAGCATTGAGTATCTCCATTTGCTTCTCTGATGATTTGCAATGGTCTCTCCAAGGCTGTCCATCCACAGATGAACTCTGCCCTCAACCTTCAATCCTCTCCTTGAGGCAAGTGCAGACTGCTTCTAATCTGGCATTTCATCTCCTATTGGTTTTATAGAATAATTGGTATGGGAAGGGGGATAACACAGTGGAGATGTCTAAGGATCAGCCCCACGCTACATGCTAACTAAAGACATAGCAAGTTATGTACAAACTACATTTAATAAGTTCTGCCCCTGAATGGTCAAACTGAATCTTTGGGGCACTGTTTCTTGGTTTATGTGACCTTGGGAAATTACTTAATTTTCATGGGTTCAATTTTCTGTAGAATGAGCGCCGTAAGACAGATGAGATCCAATATTTACAGCCGTAGGTCAATGCCTGACATACAGTAGGCGCTCAATAGATTCCTCTCCTCCACTTTCTCTTCTCAGCCCTCCCTTTTTCTTCCACTTTATCTTTCTTTAGTTTTCTATTCCCTTTCTTTCCTTCTTTCTCATTTGCTGAGAGCAGGGTCTTACATACATATCCAATAATTTCCTTCTGTTTGCTTCTCTGCCCTCGTCTGGCAGGACTCACGGACCCGTTCCCACTTTATAACCCTTGTTGATTTCTCTTGTTGGCTAAACTTCCAGTTTAGACTAACTTTCTTGAAGACATGTGAGAGCACATTTCCAGCACATGCAGTTAATAGGTTAATTGGTTTCAAGGGACTCAACTTGGCCCATATTTAGAATGTAATAATGAATTGTGCTTTAATTGGTTTTTCCTCATTTGGAGGCCACGGGAGCATAATTTCTTGAAATTCTCAGTAGGACCTGTGTTTAGCCTAACCACTGAATTCTGCTTCAGCCAGCTGAATGTGGAGGGCCTTTCTAGGACAAAACACAGATCTCTGCTCTTTCCCACAACTGGGGGTGCAGCTGCAGTTCCCCACATGCCTGCTAAAGCCCTGAATCCAGTCACAGGAGAGATTCTTTCCACTGAGTTCTTAACAACCTTATTTGCTGCTTTAGTTTGGCTTCCATGACAATGTGGCTTTTTTGGATATGCAAATACTGTATCTGCAGGAAGACCAAAAAACTTTAAATCTAATTATCTTGGCTTCAAGGCATAGTAAAAAGATGATCATATATGGCACCCTGGGGACTGCACAGAGGAAGGCTTTGACACTTTCTGAGTTCCATCAAATGATGGACGGGGACACAGACATGAAAACTGGTTTTTGTGTGAACACCTTGAGGGCTGGGCTGATGTCTTCGTTTATCTTTGCATCCCAGGGCCTATCACTTAATAGGTAGGGTGCCTGGTGGGTATTTGTTGAAATAAAATGAAAAATTCCTGGGGCTTTCACAAAGCTTGGAAAAGGCTGCTCCACGTAGGGACGCTGCTTGCATAATACACTTTCTCTGCTCTTCAGCTTGGTTCATGTTGAAGTTGCTCCTCCATTTTTCTGCTCTGATTATACTTAGGTTTTCTTAGTTCGGTAAAAGGAGGAAGAAGAAGAGGGAGGGAGGAGAGGACTCAGCTTGTTTAGTTTCATTTTGTTTTTGAGTACCTACCACACACAGCCCACGTTTACAAGGCACCCTTATAAACATTGCTTTTGTTATTTTCATTTATGGAAGTGAAATCCCAGTCCCAGAGGGGTTAAGGAACATGTATGAGCTCATACAACTGAGCCAGCATTGAAACCATATTACCTCCCTCCATAATTGATGATTTTTCACCAAAGGAATAATAGATCGGGGGCATGGAGGAAAATGAGGGATAAATGGGGCACCATGTACTCAGATCAGGCGTGTCCACTGGCCTGAGGACTTTTGGAAATCCCTTTAAGGCTGGCTTAAAGTGAGCTGTTATCTCTGTACTCTCTGCCTTCTTCTGGAAGCCGTCCTGATTCATGTTTTGAGTTGTTGCAGGGACAACCCAATTTGCAGGTGGACTTTAACTTTGTGAACCTGCTGGGAGTGCTGTGCTAACACAGGTAATGAATGGGCCTGGGGATTGTCACATTCCTGCTCAGGGACTCAGGTCCTAGGAGGTCAATGCATTTCTTAACACTCAGGAGAATGTCACTCTAATGTAATGAAGCTGGGAGAAGCTTCAGTGCCTTTCCACTTAGGCAACTGCTCAGAGGCAGTGATGATGATAAATGGAAGACAAGTCCCGGTGGCTGCAGCCTCCGGCTGGCTTAGCTTTACTCCCCCCAACACCCCCAGGCAGCTTGAGAGTGGGAGTGTCCCTTTTGTTTTTTTGATTCCTCCAAACCTCTTGGCCAGGGGTTCTTGAGAGTCTGGGGTCACAGGAACTTGGGCAACCTTTTTCCCACAACTCTCCCCGGGCCATTAGGGAACAACACATGTGTCGCCTCCTGAATCTGAAATTTGGTCCTTTTAGAGCAATGAGCATCTTTTGAAGAGGCAGTGTGGTTTGGGGGAAAGCACAAAGGACTCTGGAGTTAAATGGACCTGGGTTTGAATCCAATCTAGATGGTGTTTTACAATGAGCTGAGATTTCCAGGTGATTCCTCATCTGGAAAACAGGGGGCAGGAGTCCTCCAAGCACAGCATCAATGTCAGGAATCATATATGTGAAATCAACCATGTGGCTGTTTCCAAAAGGCTAGTAGCCCAGGCTTTAGGGTCTGATGGACTGAAATTCAGAATATGTTATTAACCAGCTATGGAAGTTTGAATAAATGTCCTAAGCTTTCTGACTCTCAATTTCTTACCGGTAATTTAGAGATCAGAATAACTATCTTTTAGGTTCTATGTGATCATCCAATGATATAATGTGTGAGAGAGGTTCGCATTCAACTTGGTATATAGAAGGCGATGCATAAATGCTAATTCGTTACACTATTTGGTGCCATCGTTATTTCTATGGCAAGTATTATTAAAATCATGTAAGCTATAGCAGCGATACTGTGCTTCCCTGCTAGAACTCTTCATGTGAAAATCAGAATCCCATTCCTCTGCTGCCAGGGATAATTGGCTATTGATAGCAAATAGCTGAGCCCTGCTGCCCTCTGCTTGAGGTTATGCTCCTTTCCTGATGAAGGTTGTAACCAATGACCAGGGTCCAGAGGACAACTCTGCAGGGTCCTCCCTGCCCCAGAGCTTCCTGTGACCTGGGCTCAGGTCTCTGTTGCAACTGGAGGTTATGCAACTATTTCAATTGTTGCAACTAAGCCCATTGCTTTGTCTACCTCTGCTCTCTCATCTCTCATCAGTGCTGTGCTTGAGAGTGTTAGGTAGTTAGAAATCTCCTGGGAAGTAGGACAAGGCAGGGCCTGCAGGTCCCCATCTCAGTGCTGCCTACCTTAATTCTATGCCAAGTGATTGCTCCCACCTGGGGAGGAGGGATCGCTCTACTACTCTACAAATCAGAACTTGCAAGTTTTCCACTTGCAAAAGGGTGTAATGGATACTCTAGTCTAGGAACAGGTGCAACAGAGTCTTGCAGGTGACCTAGAACAGGCATAAGACTAATTATCATGTGGTCCACACCCCACAATGGACTCTCACTGAGGCTAGTGGGTAAGACTCTGGTTCCAAGGTGACCCCTGAACCACAAAGTAGGCCTGACTCAGGTGGTATAAAAGAAAACTGCTGGCTTTGTCTCTTTGTCTACTTGTCCTGGCAATGGAGGCCCATTTGCTGTCCATGGTGAATGTATCCTGGTTTGCAAACTTTCTCACTCTGTCAGCCCATCTTTCTCTTCCTCAGTAAACTTTCTTTCATGTTTGCTTTCCTTTGGGGTGTCTGGTCATTTTTCAACCAAGAGTGCTCCAAGAAGCAAGGACCCAAGCAACTTCCTGAAACCCCAACATTTTAAGAGACCCAACAAGAGCACCTCCCCTAAAGATCACCTACATGAAAGTCTCAGAATCTCAGACTCATTTTTTCCCCCAGAAACCCCAACCTTACAGATTTTTCTGTAGTTATAGATTTGTATAATTCACTGTGTCCACTTATCAGGGAACCTAAAAATGGCCCTAGAACTTGTGATGCGGGTTCAGATGTGGTCTGAGCAGTGCAGAGCTGTGTAATGAAGTTCAGTGACCTCCAAACCATCAGGAGCCAGGTTTAGTGTCTGGTCACATAACTTCCAAGATCCCTTAAGGATTTAAGTATTCCATTCAACCAGAAGTGAGATGTATGTAGCTCTCTTTTTTATTACTTCTCTAAAAGTTTATGTGTGCAAATATGGTCTGGTTATGAGTTAAAGATACAGGAACAATCAATACCAGACTCTGAAAAAGAGAGCTCACAACATGTCTATAAAATTGAAATTAGCATCATAAAACAATTATGGATTCAGGTTTTCTTTTCTTTTTTTTCCCCACTTGGCAAGAGGAATGGCTATCTCTGTGCTTCTAAACTAGAATTTTAATGCTTTTGGAGGAGCAGAAAGGTTCTCACTCCTCTTCAGGGTCATGGCAGACACTCCTATAACCAAAGACATGTTAATAAAAGAAAAGTGTAACAAGTTTCTTTAATAAAAGCTTTATGTGACACAAGAGCCTTCAGAAATGAAAACACAAAGACCCAGAAAAGCTGCCCACTTTGATGCTTAGATTCAACGAGGAGTGGATAGGCACGTGGAGATGTGATCGGACAAAGGATGTGATGTAATGTAGCAGCCCCAGGCAGGAAGCCAGACTCCTGTCTGTCCAGATTCTTCTTGACCTCTGTGTAGTGTTCTTCCCCCCAGGTATGGAGCAGGATCCCTCTGGAACGGGAGTCTTTAAGGGGAAGGGAGAAGGGAGAGAGCGACCTCTCTAGGTTTTATGGGTTGCTTTAGGGGAACGGAGTTCTGGTGTCTATGACCTGCCTTGACAATAAGGAATTCTACTACTTACTTTGGGGGACAGAGATGTTGCTTCTGAGGTCTTCCAATCTCCTTTTCTGCAAATATTCAGCTTGCCAGAGGACCGTACTTTTTGGTGTAATGTGTTCTGAGCCCCAACATTTTCAAATCCATGTTACTTTTTGGAGGTATACATACAGAATTCTACCTTTTTTCTGGATTCAGTTGCATGGTATTTTTGTTGACTCCATTTGCAAGAAGATAATAATAGGAGCTAACAAGCGTTTAGTACTTACTGGATGCTGCCAACTGTGAAAAGCATATGACAGGTATTTTCTTGTTTTGTCCTCACAGTGACCTTGGGAAAGATCATATTTTTATTAAATAACGTATCCAGGGTCACACAGTTTTTAAGATGGACTGTAAGATTTGAGCCCTGGCTGTGACGCCTCTCAGTAATAAGGTGGATATTTGATTTTCCTCTGCCGGTTGGATGAACTTATCACTCAGTTGTTCTGAACTGGAGCAGGAAACCACAGTATTCTTTTTAGGTCCCCGAAAACTCACCCTCTCAGCAGAAGATCCTGGAGGTAAGACCTGGCTCAGGGGTCCAATTTTGCTCCCCTCCCCGAAACTTTCTTTCTATCTGAAATACTAATACATTCTGAATTCCAAGCAAGTATGAAATCCACTGACATCAAAATTCCACAATGAACATTATTAAATATCTAAAAAATGATAGGAAAAGACGAGGAAGAGGGAGGCAAACTGGGGAGAATGCATGCAATCTGAGTGCATAAGAATCATTTTGTCACTTCATTAAAAAATTTCCATTAGAGGCACAAGTTCAGGAACTCCAGGCAGTGACTCTTTATATCTTTTATAAAGGAAAATAGCAGCATTATTTATTTTTAATATCCTAAATATATTACCTGAATAATGTGATGACTAATTTTGTGAAATTTGTTAGAGGCTGTGGCCTGGCTGACTTCCTAAAACAAGAAGTGATTCTCTGAGAAGTCCATTTCCAAACAACTTTTATAAATACCTGTCATGGCTTCAATGGACTTGTCAGCTGCAAATGTTTCCAATGCCATCTCTGTGGGACATGCCTTTTTACTATTGTGTGACCCTAATGGAGAATCATTTTGAGGGTGTCTTTCCCACATATCAACAAATTGGCTTAAGAGAGGAAGGGTTCAGGATCTTTTCAAGTTGTTGACATGAGTTCTTTTCAAGGAAGCAATAACACTTGCTCTTGGAATGACATTATGTATGGTTTCCTATATACAATAATTATACGTTTAGCACCTGTGCATTTGATGTGAGCCTACAGTGATGCTAGGGTGAAAGTTTTCAAAGCATCCCCTTTTTTGGCCCTGGCATAATTCTTTTGGCCACAATTATGTTTTCAGAATGTTTGGGGAGATGTCTCCTACCTCACCGGTTACTTTTCCCATGAAGTATGAATAGTTGGGTCAGAATTTACCTTTTCTTAAGCAGAATAGCATTATGCACCTTTGTCCTCTGTGGTATTGGTGACTCCTTTATAAGAAAGCAGAATCTGTTAACACTAAGAAATAGACAAAATACCTAAGGACCTAGGGGGAACCAATGGAAATGTCCAAGGAGATTTGTAATGAGAGGAGAAGGCAAAAGGTCCAGAATAAAGTTCAGGTGATGGAGAGACGTGAAATACGGTCTCCTGAAGACTCTGTAGGAAAAACATGACACCCTGCGTCTCTTCTAAGAACTTGATTTCTCCCTTGACATTCATCGTTTCTTTCTTTCTTTTTTTTTTTTAAATATGGAACGCTTCATGAATTTGTGTGTCATCTCGCACAGGGGCCATGCTAATCTTCTCTGTATTGTTCCAATTTTAGTATATGTGCTGCCGAAGCAAGCACTCATTGTTTATTTCTATGGTGAAAATAATTGAGACCAGATGGCTTCCGACAGTGTGGGTGAAACGCATGCACTTGATTGCCGACCCTTGTCGTAGAGCAGCGGGTAGGTGCTGGGACTCTGGAGCCCAGTAGTTCAGGTTCAGGTGTTGATTGCAGACCCTTGTCATAGAGCGGTGTGTAGGTCCTGGCACTCTGGAGCCCAGTAGTTCAGGTTCAGGTGTTGATTGCAGACCCTTGTCATAGAGCAGTGGGTAGGTACCGGGACTCTGGAGCCCAGTAGTTCA
>NW_003852424.1:10128223-10162105 GCF_000181295.1 Otolemur garnettii
CAGACCCTTGTCATAGAGCAGTGGGTAGGTACCAGGACTCTGGAGCCCAGTAGTTCAGGTTCAGGTGTTGATTGCAGACCCTTGTCATAGAGCAGCGGGTAGGTCCTGGCACTCTGGAGCCCAGTAGTTCAGGTTCAGGTGTTGATTGCAGACCATTGTCATAGAGCAGTGTGTAGGTCCTGGCACTCTGGAGCCCAGTAGTTCAGGTTCAGGTGTTGATTGCCGACCCTTGTTGTAGTGCCATGGGTAGGTACCGGGACTCTGGAGCCCAGTAGTTTAGGTTCAGGTCCCATTGTCTAGTTCCTTAATGTGGCATGTTTAGCAAGTGAGCCTCTCTGTGCCTCAACTTCCTCCTTTGCAAAGGGAGAATACTCATGATAGGTACAGTGTTAGGAAGCCTCCAGCAAGTGGTTTGGAGAAACCAAACAGACTGAAACTGGAATTCTATCTTTGCCAGTTACTAATTTTCTGACCTTGAACTTGTTATTTTATTTGTAATATAGGTTTTTCATCATAATGATAGTAATTGAATAGGGACAATGAAAAGGAAAGTCTGGTGGCCAAAATAAGGAAGCATAAACGGGGCCTGGGAATAAATAAAGGGTTTTGGGGCATGGAAACATAAGGACTCAGGCGGCCTACCGGGTCCTGTTAACATAAAACAGTCTCCGGCTTATAACATTAAGTGGGGTGATGGTCATGGTTACAGAACAATGCACACCACAAATGCCACAAATGTCATGAGACTCACTGTCACCACCATACAATTACAGTAAATAGCAGGTGACGGTTACTATTAAAAAGGGGAGGGAGAATGGGTAGGTGGCCCCTAAGGTGATCTGTGACCAGCCAGAAATAGAAAAGAACACTAAGGACCTTCGGGGACCAATGAAACACTTTGTAGATAATAATAGGGGCACTGAGGTAATTTATACCTGTGTATCCGCAGATCCTCTCACTCTCTTGAGACAGACACTTTTCCTTTTATCTGGAAAAGTCTATGCTTGATTAAACTACGCTTTTGCTCTGCCGTGCTGGGGAGTCCCGGCTGCTTTATTTTCATTCCCTTCTTTGATCTGCATTTACTTTAACTCAGCCAAACTTGCTAGTTCTGCTGAATGACCCAACCAGGTCTATAGAGTTCCTGGAGATCAGAGGAGACCCCCCCAACAGTAATATGATATGTACTTCCCAGGGCTCGTGGTGAGGACTGATAAAGATAATACATGCTCTGTACGTAGGACACTGTCATGCAGGTACTCAACTCAATACACGGTCATTCATTGTGATTAGTGCCATGGTTGTTTCAGTTTACCTTTTTTTTTAATCCAAGGGCATGTTGTAGCATCCAGTGTAGACACCTGGTGGTCATCAGAAGACCAGCTGCAGGGAGGGGAGGGGCAGTTGCCATGGAGACCAGCAGTTTCGGCTGGGGGTTGATGCCTCCTGGCTGGCTGTGGGCGGAGTGCCCATGCAACCTCTATACTATGACTTTTTAATACCATCAGCTGATCCCTGACTCCATTCCAAGGTCCTGCGTTAGAATGTGGGTTGGTCTGTGATCATAGAAAGCTCCCAAGTCTAACGGAGATAGAGACTCTACTTGACCAAACTTGAGCCAGGCTTCTCTTCATCCTCTTTTGGATGAGGGCCTGTCCTTGGGCTCTGCCTTTGGACTGTTTAGTCCAGTTTTAGTAAGAAGAATCCTGCCTCGTCTGTCAGTGAAGCTCTCCTCCCCAACCTGGGGATCTAATAAGATTCCTCATCCTCACCCTCTGTATCTATCACCCAGGCCTGCCCACAGCAAGAATCCTGTTAGGTCTGTGGACCTAAAAGGAAGAGACTGAAGCACAAGATGTGATTTAAAGAGTCTACTGGAACAAAACTAAGGAAGCTACCTGGGACACTCAGATCCTAGTGACCTTAGACATGAGCTCCATACTAGCTGGGAGTTGTGGTGGGCGCCTGTAGTCCCAGCTACTTGGGAGGCAAGGCAAGAGAATCGCTTAAGCCCAAGAGTTGGAGGTTGCTGTGAGCTGTGACGCCACAGTACACTACCAAGGGTGACATAGTGACACTCTGTCTTAAAAACAAGAGAGGAAAAGAAAGAAAGAAAAAAGAAAAAAAGAAATGAGCTCCATTTGGCTTTGGTTATAGGTGGGCTTTTGAAGCAAAATCAGAGAGGGGCCAGGACAGGGTTGATACAAAGTTCTACTAGGAATTCTGACTGGTTTGTAGAAGAAATACTGATTAGTGATTGGCCATATGTTGTTCAGTCACAGGATGTGGGGTGTAGTGTCTGGTGAGACATCACTGGGTTAATTCGTAGCTACTTGTGGCAAGATCAAGCATTTCAAAAGATGGATACATGGGGGAGGTATAAATGGGGGAAGTAATTGTTGTTTCATTTCAATGACTCTCTGGACCTAATGATTTGAAAGGACTCACTTTCCTCAGATAAAATTTCTTTTCTTCCCTTGATCTACAGAGGGTGCCACTCCCCCCCTAAAATATACATTTTAAGAAAGGAAAAAATTATATTAAAATTGTAATACTCAATACATATGGAGAATGTTCGTTATCTTATATATTTTATCAGTAACTCTTACAGTTGCAGAAGTCTCAAACGACTTGAGTATTACAATTTTAATACAGTTTTCCCCTTTCTTAAAGTGTGTATACATTTTTTTGGCATGCTCTGCATTTAGCCAGAATCCCCCTCACCCCTGATGGTCGCTTGTAGTAATTTTCCAGCCCCTGACCCCACCCTGCTCCGTGGCCATGGATTTCTACTGCCCTTTTTGTGCTGAGAGTTGAGCCTAAATTCTGTCTATATGCAAAATCCCATTGCAAATGGTCCTGAATAGTCTTCCTTACCATGCTTCACCAAGTGTCACTGAATGATTTGTTCTTTAACAAGGCCCGGAGTGAATTGAGATCTTGAGAGGAGCACCCAGGCTGTAAGGAAAGGTGGTCAATTTTAGCAGTTGGTGCTGAAGCGTCTTACTAGGCTCCCTGGACGTGTGTGCGGGCGCACATGTGTGTCCACGTGAGCATGCAGACACACGCTGGCTTGTCTGATATTTGTAATATGGCACCATCCATCTTTCCAGGAGGACCAGATTAATATCTACATAAGGCATTTAATTAAAAACATGTCATCACCTCATTAATGTCTTCTCCGAGGATGCATCATCCTTCTCTTTCATTAATAGAAGTGATACGCTGTGTGCCTTGTGGACGCCCGCCTGCCTGCAGAGGCAGGTGCTGGAGGAGTGTGGGACTGGGGGGAGGGCCCTGGCCTCCTCCTGCCCCTAACAGCCGGCTTCTGGGCTCAGGAGTGCAGCCTCTCCCTCTGGTCTCCCTCGTCCTGTTTCTGTACCGTGCTCACCCCTTGGGTGTCTGACGCTGCCTTAGAGTGAGGACCCAGGCTCATAGCTGCCTCTGATGGCCACCGGGCTAGTGGGCAACTCCTCTCCTCAGAGATGGAGAAGCGATGTGGAGCCCCACAGCTCAGCAGTCCCCACCTCTAGTTTCCTTTCAGCTGTAAGTACAGGGAAGCAGAAAGGCACACAGAGCAGCCCCAGAAGAAGGGCCATGAATTATTCATCTCATTGTCTGGGCTCTGGACTCAAAGCGCCTCCTCGTTCCCTGTGCTGAATGGCAGCCAATGAGAAAAACGCCTGATTCACTGGTTGAATTACCGCCTGTGAATGGCTGGAGGATCCGTTTCAAAGCCGCGACTTAGAATTGGCCTATTAAAAAAAGCAGCTCAATTTGTTTCAGGAGCTGCCCTGGAAATGAGTGAGGGCTCTTCCTTCACGACTAGCTATTACAAAGGCTTTGCTCCTCACAGAGCAACTATTTTAATTAAATCAATAATTATGTTTTATTGGATTCAATGCTCTTGAGGAAAAATCAGCACAGAGCCTTTGAAAACTTAATTTAAGCCAATAGCAGGTTGGGGGAAGAAAGGGGTTGGGTGGGGACAGAATCAGAGAGGAAAGTGGCTTTTAAAAAGAGGATTTTTAAAAAAAATTTTGAATTAATATGGTGGTAATAAGATTAGGTTACATTGTTGGGGTTTGTAAGGTCAAGTCTCAGTTGTACTTGTGACCTTCACCCAGGAAGTGTGCCATGTGCTCTTATGTTGTACCCAGTAGGTGGGAACTCAACACATGTCCTCTGCTCCTCCCCCTTCTTGAATTTAATTGTGTTTTTCTTCCCGTGTGGGACTGTAGTTATTAATCTACTAGTTTCAATTTAGTATTAAGTACATGGAGTGCTTGCTTTTCCATTCTTAGAATACTTTGCTTAGGAGAGGGTTCCTAAATCTTTCCGGGTAAATACAAAAGATACAAAATACTACTCTATTGCTGAGTAGTATTCAGTGGTACACATATATCACAGTTTATTAATCCTTTCATGGGTTGACAGGCTCTTGGGTTGTTTCCACATCTTTGTGATTGTGAACTGAGCTGCTATAAAGCTTTGTGTGCAAGTGTCCTTATGGTAAAATGACTTTTTAACTTTTGGGTAGATACCTAGTCCTGGGATTGCTGGATCAAATAGAAGGTCTACTTTTAGTTCTCTGAGGATTCTTCATGCTTCTTTCCATGAAGGCTGTACTACTAGGTTGCAGTCCCACTAGAGTGCACATGTGTTCCCCTCTCTTGCACCCATGCCAGCATCTGCCCCTTTGGGACCTTGTGATGTGGGCCATTCTCATTGGTGATAGGTGATGTCTCCAAGTGATTTTGACGTGCATTTCTCTGATGATTAGGTGCAATGAGCACTTTTTTCACTCACTTCTTGGCCATTAATTTGCCCCCATGAGAAATGATTCTTTTTTGAGGGGGGAGATTTGGGGTTATTTTTATTCCCTCCATTGAAATGTTTTTATTTAAAAAAAATTTATATTAATATGAGGGTACATTCAATTAGGCTGCATTGTTTGCTTTTGTAAGGTAAAGTTCAAGTTATGGTTGTGTCCTTCACCAAGGAAGTGTTCCATATACCTGTGCTTTGTATCTATTAGGTGGGAATTTACCAAATCTACTTCTCACTTTTTGAATTTAATTGAGTTTTTTTCTCACCTGGGCCTATAGCTGTTAATCTACTAGCTTCAACTTAGTCTGGAGTACATGAGATGCTTGCTTTTCTATTCTGTGATACTCAAAGTAGAACAATGTTTTCCAAATCCTTACAGGTAAATGAGAAAGATACAAAGTCTTCATCTATTTAATGGCTGAATAGTATCCCGTGGTATAAACATATCACAGTTTATCAATCTGTTCATGAGTTCATGGGCACTTAGGTTGTTTCCACATCTTTGTGATTGTGATTTAACCTGCTATAAACCTTTGTGTGCAAATTACTTATGGCAAGATCACTTTTTTTTGTTCTGCGTGCACACCTAGTAATGGAATTGCATGATCAAATGAAAGGTCTCCTTTTAGTTTTTTGAGGAGTCCCCATACTTCTTTCCATAGGGCTGTAGTTTTCAGTCCCAACAACAGTGCGTGAGTGTTCCCCTCCCTCCATACCCACATCAGCATTTGTAGGTTTGGATCTTGTGATGTGGGCTATGAGAAATGATTCTATTCAAGTGTCTTGCCCAGTTAACAGTGGGGTTGTTTGCTCTTTTCTTGTTGATATGTTTGAGTTCTTCATAGATTCTGATTATCAGCCTTTTGTCAGATTCATGACATGCAAATATCGTCTTGCATTTTGAAGGTTTTCTTTTTGCTTTGTTGATTGTGTCCTTAGCTATGCAGAAGCTTTTTAACTCGATCAGGTCCCCTTTATTTATTTCTGTTGTTGTTGCAATTGCCCATAGGGTCTTCTTCATAAATTCTTTTCCTATCAAATAGGAAAAGGCCTATAAGATTCAGAGTTTTCCCCACACTTTCTTACAGAGTTTTTAGTTTCATGTCCTAAATTTAAATCTTTTATCCAGCATGAGTTAATTTTTGAAGATAGTGAGAGGTACAGGTCCAGTGCCAGTCTTTTACATGTGGCTAACCAGTTCTCCCAGCACCATTTATTAAAATGGTGATTCTTTTCCCTGGTGTATGTTTTTGTTTGCTTTATTGAAGATGAGATGGCTCTATGAGGCTCATCTGTAGGTTCTTTATTCTTCCATAGATCTATGTCTCTATTTTTATGCCATTACCATGGTGTTTTGGCCCTGTAGACTTGTATAGTATAACCTGGTCTGGTAACATGGTACCTCTAGATTTGTTCTTATTTCATAGAAATGCATTGGTATTCAGGGTTTTTTTTTTTTTTTTTCTGGCTCCGTACAAAATGAAGAACTACTTTTTCAAAACTTGATGACATTGGTATTTTAATGGAGATTGCATTAAATCTGTAGATTACTTTGGGTAACATAGATATTTTAGTAATGTTGCTTCTTCATGGCTATGAACGTGGATGCCTAAATGTTTTCTCCCTCACAGCTGATGGGAGGCTGGCTCTTTAACCACACCTGTTAGAAGAGCTCCCTCCCCATCAGCTGTGAGGGAGTAAACATTTAGAGTCCAGCTTCCAGCTTGACTTCCCCAGGAAGCATGTAGGTTTTTGTTTTTCTGGTGGTGGGGTGGAGCAAAGAGATATTTAAAACCAAGCTTTCTAATGGCAGTGTTTTTTTATTCCTGGCTCCAAGATGCCTTCATTGACTCAAGGCAACTGGCAGAGCGTCCCTCTGTTGGCTCTAACTGGCTGCTTCTAGTTGGGTGTTACCTCTAGCTAGCTGTTCCGTTGTGTTTTAAGGTGGCTGCCTGCATTCTAACATATTGGGGTTTCAGGCAGCTGTGTCCTCCATTCTGTTGGGGGCTCCAAATGTAGCTACACGTTAACCCTTTTCTTTCTTCCTCCTCCTCTCTTCCTAAGACAAAGAAACAAAGGATCTGGTTAGTTTCCCCTCACCCAGAAATTCATGCTAAAGGTCCTAACTTTCCATGCAAGCTGTGGAATTTGCCCCCCTCCATGGCCCTATACAAAAGGGGTCTCTAACTTCTCCAGGGTGCAAATGCTACCTTTGCACTGCCAAGGTTGGTCACCCTCCCCTTTCTATAAACCTGGCCTGAACATCTCTCCCCTGTCAATAAACCTGGCCTGAAGCTGTGGTGACACCGTTTATACCTTTCACATTCTTGGGGTGCTCTTGGTGGAAAAATGACCAAACATCCCAAAGTAAGGTAAGTGTGAAAAAAAATTTGTTGAGGAAGAGAAAGGCTTACAAAGTAAGAGCGAGATACATTTGCCATAGATGGCAAACGACTCCCATTGTTGCAACAAAGAAAAGACTTTGAATATGGCTGGGGTTTTCTTCTATATTGTGTGGGTTGGGCCTACATCGTGGTTCAGAGGTCACCTTGGAACAGGAGTCTTACTGCAAGTGGGCCTCTCTGCAAGCCCATTGTGTGTTTGTGGGTTGGGGGCAGTGGACTGCAGAGTAGATTTAAGCTAATGACATGGTAATTAGCCTCAATTCTGTCTGGAGTCATTGCTTGCACCTGGGGGAGGAGGGCGCACCCTACCAATCAGAACTCAGTGTGCGGCTAAGGTGCCAGCCACATATGCCTGAGCTGATGGGTTTGAATCCAGCCCGGGCCTGCCAAACAACAATGTCGGCTGCAACCTAAAAAAAAAGAAAAAGAAAAAGAAAAGAAAGTAGCCAGGAGTTGTGGTGGGCACCTGTAGTCCCAGCTACTTGGGAGGTAGAGGCAGGAGAATCCCTTGAGCCCAGGTGTTGGAGGTTGCTGTGAGCTGTGATGTCATAGCACTCTACCCAGGGCAACAGCTTGAGGCTCTGTCTCAGTAAAAAACAAAAAACCTCAGTGTGCACTAGTGTGTACGACCTCATAGGTACTAGAGAATCTTGAAGATGACCTAGAACAGCCTCAAAGAGAGCAGTACCAAGATGGCAGCCCCACCCTCATCCTTTTTCCCCCAAAAGCTGGATTTTTAAGGACCCACCTAATAGTTCCACAGGTGAGCATTGGCTTAATCTAGCAAATGACACAGGTGAGTGAGTGGATAGACCAGGGGAGGGACAGAGGCAAACTGGGAAAAGGCACTCATCGGCCTAAAAGGTATGGCTGAGCTCAGGTCCAGCTGATGATTGCTGTAAAGAAATGAACCCCCGTGTTGCTGGTATTTTTGGTTTTTCCAGTAAAATCTGGAAATCCTGGCTTTTCTGTGAGTGTTGACTTTTAAATATTGGCTACTGCATGAGGTACAATAATTTTTTCAAAATAGTCACCATCCCTTTGTAAACTGAAAATAAAATTCTCTTTTCCCAACTGACCTGACCCTTTGGGGTAAGGGGACCCTCAGGAAAAAAACCCTTAAAACTGAGTCTTCAGTCATGAAAGGAAGGGAGGGTGGGTCATACCTCCTTGTACACCATTGGAGTTTAGACACTACAGCTGATCAGTATTAATATTAAAATAGGGATCATAAGACTGACAACAAAACAGACTCTTTGTGGCAATAAGAGACTAAATTGTGAATGAGCCCTAAGGCCACAGAAGGCATCAAGTGGCCATCAAATTTGCTCAACAGATCACTTTGAGTATCTTGTGGCTTTCTCTATGATTAACATACGTCCATATCTTAATCTAAAACATTCCTTCTTACGGACTCCAAGCCTCTGGGTAAAGCCTTATTTCTTTAACCAATCATAAGTTAAAGAATCTCTGAATCCACCTTTCCTCTGTAAGCTCTTGCTTCAATGATGTCCCATCTTATCCTTGTTTCCCTAAAATGCATAACACTGATTGCAACCCTACTGCCTCTGGCATACTTTCTTAGGTACTGTTGAGATTGTGTATCCTTGGGCCATGGTCATTCATATTGGCTCACGATGAATCTCTTTAAAATATTTTACAGAGTTTGTCTTTTTTCGCCATTAACACCTTCTTACCAGGCCAAAGGATTTATGTTACCCAGGGCATTGGTGTGGGGCTTGTCCATATGATATGCTTTGGCCAGTGACATGCAGGAGAATTGACGCAGCTAAGCAAAGCCTCAGAGGCATCACATGGTTCTGTCATCCTTCTTTTTTCCTCTGTTACAAAATGTGTTAGGAGCAAAATATTTTCTTCTGCCAACTTAGGTCTGAAATGGTTGGGAGCCTAAAAAATCAACTGAGAAAAAATATATTAACAGGAGAAAAGACCAGATTTATTTTCTCAAACATACACGCAAATGCACATATTCAAAATAATGGAAAACTTGAGAAAGAGCCACAAGAAAAGTTTTATATATATCAACTTTACAAAAGGGGGTTTTAGGGTGTCAATGAGAGAGAATAGAATGTTCCATTGGACTTTCTGGTAGTAAAGAATGAGCAGTCTGTCCAGAAGTTTCCCATAGTGGGAGTTTATGGCAGCTGAATTTATACTTCCTAGTGCCAAGGATTAGTGTTTTTTCCTTTTCTTTCTTTTTTCTTTTTGGGACAGAGTCTCACTAAGTTGCCCATGATAGAGTGCCATGGTGTCACAGCTGATAGCAACCTCAAACTCTTAGGCTTACGTGATTCTCTTACCTCAGCATCCCAAGTAGCTGGAACTACAGGCACCCACCACAATGCCTGGCTATTTTTGTTGTTGTCATTGTTTAGCAGCCTGGGGCCAGGGGGTGGTGCATGCCCTCCAGCCCTGGTGCATGTGGCTGGCACCCTTACCACTGAGCTACAGGCACCAAGCTAGGATCAGTGTTTTTCAAACAGGAAAATTCCTGAGAGTAGGTGAATAGCAGATGAATCTTTGGAGGTTCTACTTAAGTTTAGATTATGGTTCTTTCTGTGCCTGCTATCCATTCTAGATTTTTTTTTTTTTTTTGAGACAGAGTCTCAAGCTGTCACTTGGTAGAGTGCTGTGGTATCACAGCTCACACAGCTCACAGCAACCTCAAATTCTTGGGCTTAAGTGATTCTGTTGCCTCAGCCTCCTAAGTATCTTGGATTATAGGCGCCCGCCACAATGTCTGGCTATTTTTTGGTTGCAGTTGTCATTGTTGCTTAGCATATCCGGGTTAGGTTCCAACCTGCCACCCTAGGTGTATGTGCCTGGCGCCCTTGCCAACTGAGCTACAGGCACCACCAATTCCGATGTTTTTAGTTCAAAATAATCTTCATAACATATTGGTGGGCTCCTAATCCAGGCAGGGGCTGCTTCTTTAGCCTTTGTCTTAGAATGAACAGACTGGAGTAAAGCTGGGGCAAGCCACAGAAGGTGCAAACATGAGCAAGAAAGAAAGCACAAGGTTGTCAAGTGCCACAGGAAGTTGTGGATCATTTGTTAAATTTAGCAAATGAAGTTTTTTATGTTGATTTTGTATCCTATAGCTGTACTGAATTCCTTTATTGGTTCTAATAGGTTTTTGGTGGAGTCATGAGGATTTCCTATCTATAAGATCATGCCATCTACAAACAGGAACAGTTTGAATTATTCCTTCCCAATTTGGATGCCCTTTACTGCTTTCTCTTGCCTTATTGCTCTGGCTAGGATTTCTAGTACTATGTTGAATACACGTGGTATAAGTGACATTCTCGTCTTGTTTCAGATCTTAAAGAGAAAGCTTACAGCTTTTCCCCAATTAGTATGTTAGCTGTGGGGGTTGTTTTTGAGACAGAGTCTTATTATGTCACCCTCAGTAGAGTGCTCAGTAGAGTGTGTATGGCATCACAGCTCACAGCAACCTCAGACTCTTAGTCTTGGGCAATTCTCTTGCCTCAGCCTCCTAAGTAGCTGGGATTACAGGAGCCCACCACAACGCCCAGCTACTTTTTTTTTTTTTGTAGTTGTCATTGTTGTTTGGCAGGCCTGGGCTGGGTTCAAACCTGTCAGCTCTAGCCTATATGGCTGGCGCCTCCAGTGTATATGCTGAGCTGCAGGTGCTGAGCCAGCTGTGGATTTGTTTATATACTATATTACATTGAGGTATGTTCCCTCTGTAACCACTTTGTTAAGAGTTTTTAATCATGAAGGGATATTGAATTTTATATTTGTTCGTAGTCTTATATGACATAGAGACTTCCGTTTGAAGACCCAAAGATGTAGGGAAAACTACACATTTATTTGCGTGGGGTCAGTGAAGAACGGACAGCTATGTAGAACTGCGAATGGGTTAAAAAAATGAGCTCTAACTGTCATAGACTGGGGACACTCAGCAGGAGTGTCTTCGTGACTCTTGTGCAGGGTCTTCGTGACCTCTCTGAGCAGCCTGCCTTCCTTCTGGGTGTGGGTCAGTACCTTTTCTAGAATGGGGGGGGGTGTCTTATGATCTACAATCAAACAGGGTAGAGAATTTCTTTAAGTTAGCCAGTTCTTACACAAAAAAGGCAGGGAAAGTTAGAGTAATATTTTTAAGTTTTATGACTGATTTGGGAGAAAAAGGGTTCTATTTCTATGACCTGTCCTGGGGAAGAAGAATTCTAAATTGTATGCTACCCCTGGGAGAGAGGGAGGAACCAGAGAGGCAGGGACAGAGCCCAGAGGGACTGTTCTTCTCAGGCTGCTTCTTAGGGCTTTTCTTTGGGGCCCCACAGTGCACTATCTTTGCAACTTTTCTGTAAATCTAAACTTACTTCCAAATTAAAAAAAAATTTAATGAATCTATATCTGCCCTATAAAGCCCATGTACCACAGAGAGTGATACATTCACTTTCCTGAACGCAGCAAATGCCTGTCAATAAATACACCTTGACCTTCTCCGTGACACTTTCCCATTCCCACTCTCTGAGTCGCAGCATCAGGATCCACAGCGTCAGTGTCTGGATTCTGCTTCCTTTCTTCCTACTCCGGATGGACCGGAGCTGATGGCTCCTGATGGCTCTAAAGCAGAGATCAGCAAACTGTGGCCTGTGGGCAAAATCTGGCCCACAGTCTATGTTTGTAAATGACGGTTTTCCTGGAACACAGCCACCCGCACTCATTTTCAGATTGTCTGGGGCTGTTTTCACACTACTGCGGCAAAGTCAAGTAGTTGCAACAGGGACCAAATGGCCTGTAAAGCCTAAAATATTCGCTCTCTGCTTCTTTATGGAAAAAGTTTGCCAATCCTTGCTCTAAACTTGTAATCTTCCCTCCTCAGCCAGGCACTATTGTAGGAAGCTGAGCTCTGTGCTTCTCTCCTACTGCAGGCAAGAGAGCGCCGCCTGACATAGTGCATGCGTGCTCTCTCTCTCTCTGTCTCTCATACACACACACACACACACACACACAGAATACTCTATAAAGATTGCAAATCAGTTTCATTTGATTTTCCTGAGCACCCACTTAACATCAAGGGAGGCTTCTGAGCCGCAGGAGCGCTCTCACCAGTGGTCAGTCACAGTTTGAAAACACCTTAATGAAACAAGCTTTTAACACACCCCTGTGAAGTGCGTAAACTGAACGGGTGCCTGGCCTGGCCCTGTCAGATGCCTGTCAGCAGCAGCAGGGTTTACATTTGTTTCCCTGCGAGGTAGGCGTCCATGCAGGCTGCTTTGGGGTTTTATTCAGTGCAGTTTTGCTCAAAAAGGCGGTCTCCTCATCCATTTTAGGCTGCCATCTGAACAGAGACAGGACAAAGCACGTGATAATTTTTGGCCAAAAGCTCCTTGAGGAAAGGGTGTGGTTTGTTCTTTGAATCTCTCAAAGTGAACAACTCAAAATGGTCTACTTCATTCACTTTATTTCATTTTACGTCACGTCTGTAATGGGAATAACTTGTTTGAAGTATTTTTATGTGGATTTCCCTAGCCTGCAAATTGTACTGCCCCAGGGATTTCTAACTTGGAAGCTACAAGTTTTAGTGCCTCAGGGGAAAGTAGATAACCTCTAAAGCGGTGATTTTCAACCTGTGTGCTGTCAGAGGATCTTAGGTACGCCGTGAAAATAATTTTAAAGATCCTTAATTAAATTATTTCCAAAAGAAGTCCAAAGCACAGTTAAGTATATTCTCTTTCTTGCTCTTTGTTTTGATCAACCTAAGTGTACCATGGAAGTTTAACTGCAAATTCAAGTGTACTGTGAGATAAAAAAGGTTGAAAAACACCTCTCTAAAGCAATGTACTACTTACTTAGCTTCAAGTGCCAAATTTAATTTCTGTTTTATAGAATCAAAAAATAGGCACTGTCCTGTAACCCCAGGACCAGCCCAAAGGGGGCCTTCTCTACTGATAACAAAATGTCAAGTTACTTTGCTGTGTAACAGACAAAACTCAAGACAGGTAGCCCAGGTGTGCACAACAAAAAAAGCTTTGACCTCTAGCAACACCCAGAACTAATGATTCCTTCCCCTGGACTGGGACATGACCGTTACCTGAACACCAGGAACCCTTTCAGAAACAAGGGAGCTGTTGGCTTGAAAGATCTGGGTCTAAAATCTGCTTCCACAAAAGATTCCAAATCAGGGAGACAGATTTTAGCTGCGTCTCCTGTCTGCTTGCTGGCTAGCTTTGCAACAAAGCTTTTCTTTACTCCAAAGCCAGTGCCTTAGTACTGGCTTCTAGGAGCATCAGGCCGGGAGCCCACTTGTTTGATAACAACCCCAGGGTCATACTAGTGGCAGTTTTAACAATCAAGGGCCGGTACTGGTTGCAAGAAGAAGGTCAGTGCAGCTTTTTTCACCAAAGGGATTGTAGAAAGAAAGAGAGAAAGCAGCAGGAGAAGCAAGGGTTTTGGCTCTGAGTTTAGAGCACCCCCCCCACACACATAGTCGGCCGTGTGCACACAGGAAGTGGAGTTCAACGGTGAGGAGGCCTGAGTTTGGTGCTCTGGAAGGATGTTGCCCCCCCGTCCCCTGGTCTGAGCCTGTAAAGTAAACTTTCTGGCATGGCTAGAGCTCTCTTGAACTTCTCTAGGTTCCCACGGGCCATAGATGGATCCCACAGACTGTCGTATGTGCTGCAAAGAGTGGGAGTTCCAGAAAGCAATTGCACTGGCACCTCTGAGCCTCCGTGGATCCCACTGTGGCAATGAGTGAGTAGAAGCTTCTGGGAGAGAGCTGAGGCCAGGGCAAGTGGAGAACATGGCAAAGGCTTGGGGGTGCAGGGAAGAAGCAGGAGAGGAGGGGAGGCCAACTCAGCCAGGGAGCAACAGGGATGCTAGAATATGGTCCTTGTCCAGATTTTTGTCTCCAAGTGCATGGGAGCTGATTACGAGGCAGATCAACTGTGAATGAAATGAACTATGTTTTCTTCGTCCATCTGATTTTTGTGTGTACCAGGTCAACATCGAGAAGCAGACTCAATGTGTGCAAAACTGTCACCATTCCAGGGAACAATTCCTCTTGCCTAGGTTGAAGAGCCAGTTTAGCTTTTGGCCTTACTGATGTAGAGTGTGTTTTTTTCCCACTGGTATTTACCTACATGTTGTCTGTGAGATGTCCAGCCTGACACAAGTTTGTGTTTTAAAACTTTGCCAAGTCCCATGTGGGAATGCCCTGGGGGAGACAGACCCTTTTGTTGATGATCAAGCAACCTTGAGAGTTGCTATCTGAGGCCAAAATGGCTTAGCAGGTTTTGCACCTGGGCCCTGGGACTCCACTTTCCAGAACCACTGGCCGCATCCATCAGAACAGTGGTGAGGAGCAGGCATGATGTGTGCCTGCCTCCCTTTGTGAAGCTCTCTTCTCTCATTTCTCCTTCACAGCCTGGCTGAAGAGGACTCTGGCATTCTAGGGGTTAACACAACTTGGGTTCCTGAATCATCACACTGGGAAAGGGTTGCCCTGGATTATGACAGGGAGTGAGGAATAAACTTGTACTGTGCTAAGCCCGCTCATTCGTAGCAGGTGCTAGCATTCCCTTAGTGAGCAATTCCTCCCACAGAGGACTGGGAAATACTCAGCACCCAGAATGGCGATGCTGGTCTGGAAGGGCACTTGGCGGTGCTGAGACACATCCTGTTACAACTCCTGGGTCACCTACTATGTCGAGAGCGTTGTACCAATTAAGCCACAACAAACCAAAACAAAATTGGTTACCAACAAGCAACCCCTTCGAAGGCAACTTGGTGGCCTCCTCTTATTTAGAGAACGCTTCTTTACTCATTGTTCTCCTCTGACCTTAAAAAAAAAACCTTATGAAACAGCCAGACCCAGGAGATCATCTCTAAAGAAGTGGCAGTTGTGGGATCATGGGTCTCCATTTTCACTCTTCTGTCTGTGTGACTTGGCCATTCACTCTCCTCTCTTTCTTTCTCTCTCTCTTTCTTGAGAAAAGAAATAAATTTTATACTGCTTTCTATCCTAGGCACTGTGTGGAAATTCTTTCTCCACGTACCCTAAGCACCTAGTAAGTTTCTCCCTAATAGGCTGAAGCAGGTAGATTAATTTTCAACCACAGATCCCTGGAATCTTGAAGCAGACTGTGGTGTCAGTGGAGCCATATCTGGTTTAGAAAATGTCATTCTCAGAAGGACAATTTAGTGGCTGGCAGCACTAGCCTCTTGACTTCCTCGCTTTGCCTCTGCCCGATCCTGGCTCTCTGGGATAGCCTTGAGCTCCTGGAGAGGTGAACGGAAGGTGTTTGTCCTGACCAGAGGTTGACAGGCATCAAGATGGACTTGCAACCCTACCCGAGTGACAGAACCATGCTGCTGAGCCAGTCCTGTCCCTTTTACAGGTCATCTGAGCCACTCACTGCCACTTGTTCACCACCAAACACAAGTAATTAAGGAAGCAGAGGGTCTGACCGGTCCAAGGCTGGGAGTGTTTCTCTCTTTCGGTGGCAGCCTGGGCCTTGGGTGGCCTGGCTCTGTCTCTGGCTTGTGTGCTGGGAGCTTTTCTTTTTTTACACTTTAACTCTTTCCTAGGTGTTGCATTGGGGCAACCTGTGTTTTTTGGGCAAGTGTTAAGTGCAAGTGTTATAGAATTTGGGCTATTTTCCTACTGAAATGTTTTCTTATCCTCTTGGATACAAAAGAGTTGGTTAAACAGAGGTAAGGTTATTGCCTTGAAATAAACCTCGACTTGCTCATTTGCTTCTGAGTGCTTGCCATTTTAAATCTGGAAACTATTTTTATTCAGTATACAGGAAGCTTTCCCTCCTCTTCCTCCTCTTCTTCTTCCTCTTTCCTGCTCCTCCTTCATCGTGAGGAGTGATTTTCTTCCAGGACAGAATGTGTTTGCTTCAGCTGAGCTTAGAGGTGGTGACAATTATGTTCCCGTGTTCTGGAGCAGAATGTCACGGGAAGGCAAGGGGAGGGCCCAGAAGGCATCTCCTGCAGCTGGGAGCCGCGCAGACTTGAAGGGCTCCATCTGGGGATTTCAGCTCGGAGATGAACAACCCTCTATCCCAGGGCAGTGGACCTTATTTTCCTCTGAAAATCCATGCTGCTGAAATTGATAGTTTCTCACAGCTTTACTGACAGGTACAATTGTCGCCAGCAACAGAATAAAGAGACAATGCAAAATAGCTCCTCTAAGCTGCCTTTAATTGGCTTTTAAAGTCATTTTCTTGAGATGGATTAATCACACCGAGACACGATGTGCAAATGTAGCTCATAAAACCTGTTTTCCCCTCTGATCATTTGCTAGGGTGGATAGATATTCTGTGTCACTCTCGGTCCTTATGTGAAGTTCTGTTATTAGATTTTATAGGGGCCGGCTGAAGGGACACACCCATCCAGGTTTTGGCCCTGCAAGGCCAGTGGACAGGTGCGGCTTAATCCCAGAGGCAGAGTTTCTTTCTATCTTAAAGTGCTCATTAAATTCTCTGTGCTTGTGGAAAATGACAGTCCCCAAACCACTATCTTGCCAGGCCTGGTGGCATATTACATCTATTCTGCAAACCCTCTCCCTGAGCTCTGTAGAGCTTACTATTAAAATTCTATTTCCTATTCCAAGAAGCTTCTGTGTGAATGTTGATCTTTGTACCAGCTGCCGTTTCAGCGTTGAAGAAACATTCCAAATGCAACAGGCCCCCCCTTCCCCAAAGAGAACTAGTGAATTAGAAGAAATCCATTGGACGTGGCAGTTCTTTTAATTTTTGTTTTAAAGCTCTGTTACATGGAGGAGAAAACTGTGGAGGCGCAGCTTCCATGGAGAGTTTAAGGCTGAAATCAAATAAACCTTGCACAAGTTAGTCTTAAACACTTAATGGTATGCAAATTTGAGCTCCTATCCATGTAAATCACTGTAATGAGAATTGGTTTCAACCAGCCACATCAGAATTTGCAGTTTTTCTCTTGTTGCTTCCTCATTTTCAAGTGTGAGTGATGTTCAGGCATGCGGATGATTTCGCTGGCATTCCTGTGCTGATGGGTAGATTGCTGGAGTTGGGGCGAGAGGGAGAAGGAGGGGGACAGACGGGAGAGCAGCTGGGCTCTGTGGCCTGTTCACCATGTGGCTTCCTTCTCAAGGCTTCTGTGTAATCCTCCTCCAGCTGCAACGCAGCGGTGAAGCTTGCATCAGGGGCTCTCGCTTCTTGCTGGCTGTCCTCTGCAGGCAGCCCACAGGTCCTTGTCATGTGGGCTTTCTTCAATTGATCACTTACTACATCAAGCCAGCAAGGCCATTCTCTAGAGTGGATCTGCTAGCAAGGTGGTTGGAGTCTTGTACAGTGTAAATGAATCACACTGAGTGACATCCTGTCACCTATGCTGTACAAAGTTGGACAATTAAGTTCGGGAACTCTTCCTAGAAAACAGTGCTACATACCTCACTGGTGAATATCACTATGGTCGCCATATGGCCAAAAGCAGCATCTTGAAGGTGACTGTGGTAATATTCAGTAATGAGATATGTAGCACTTTTTCTAGAATGAATTTGGGAACTTAATTGTCAGACGTTATATGAGGACATCTCTGATGGCCATTCCAGAAAAATCATTCTGAAATCGCTTTGAAGGGTGGATTAGATGCTGGCATCAGTGCATAGCTTCTCAAGGGGAGTGCCTGGAAGGTGGCCATAGTGATATTCCACAATGAGGTATGTAGCACATTTTTGAGGATGAGTTTGTGAATTTAATTGTCCGAACTCATATCCTGTTGGTTAGAAGTAAGTCCTAGGTCCTGCACACACTCAGAGAATGAGGATTACATAAAGGGGTGAGCACCAGGTGCTGGAAATAAAAAGGTAGTGGGACGCTGTTCATCATACCACTCCTTATGAAGTCCACTCCCAAGTATCCTAGAAGGGATAAATAACACCAATGTTCAAGTCACCATGGAAGAATATTCTAAGGAACACCAAAGTTACCGAGGGTTGGTCTTCTTTATCTTTCAAATAGCCCCACCTGCTTTCAGGTGTTTAACAATCTTCTAAGATGAGCTGATATCTTCATTGGTATGAGTTGACTGCAGACAGAAGAGTTAAATTGCAAGTGCTTCTCTGAGGCTATCCTGTACCGAAGGTAGTTATCTAAACTGGCCACCACTGTTCAGGGCTAACATCAGATCATCATTTATTTGTATGGGAAAGGAAAGGGGGTAGAGAAAAGAAAAAGTCCCACTGGATGAAATGTGGGATACAGATGAAGAAGGGGGACAAAGGACTTTATCATTTCCAGGGATCTTGGTCCCTATTTATCCAATAACCAGACTATGAATAATGGTGATTCATTTCTGAACTATCACAAAGGCAGATAAATCAACAAAATCATTGGTTGTAATGTCCTGGAAGGGAAACCCAGAGTCTCTTCTATGTTTACAAGGTACTGGCTTTCCCGAGATATCTCCATCAAAAGTTGTCAATCAATTTTTTAACTGATCAGAGAGCCTTCTGCTGCAATAAACTTTTTAGATCCTCACCTGGAAAGAGGACCAAGGGACATTGGGGAGGTCTCCAGAATCTCAAAATACTTCCTTCCCTGGGTGATGTCCTGAATTTCACTGGTTGTCTCCTAGTGAACTGTGAGCGGCCCTGGTGAAGTAGGCATCATGCCTTATTGGTTATTCACAGCCTGTGTGAATGAGAGAAGAAGGGAGTGAAGTTGCCACATCCTCCAGTGCATGTGGAGTGGGGGAAAGTTCACATTTGCATGCAGAGAGAAAAAATTTCAACCTGAAAATGAATTTTACCTATGTCTCCCCCCTTTGTTTAAAAATTTCATTGGGCTCCCATTTTATTTATGGAAAATAAAACCATGATATTTGGCCTGAGTTACCTCCTCAGATTCATTGCAGTGGTCTATCACTTGTGTGCCAATTCCTTGTTATACCAACACCTCAAACTCTTACACAAGATATACCTTTGACACACTCCTGCCAAGAATGCCTCTCTGTTTTTTTCAACCTGGAATTCTTATGCAATCCAGTGCAAGGACCATACTCTTTTGGAAGCTCTTCCCAATTTCCCCAGGCAGGAGAAGGTACTTTATTCTTGGGGCAGCCACACTGAAGTTGCCAGGATCAAATAATACTGGAAAAAGTTACATGGAGGTCAGTCTCTCCCATCACCCTAAGAGCTTCTCAGCGGCAGGACTGCCTTTTTTTTCACCTTAATTTCTTTGACCCCATCCTAGGTCTTGACAATAATAACCATTTATTGAGCACTTATTATATGCCAGACACTGGACTACACATCTGAAATAGATTACTCGAGTAATCTTTACATCCCTTTGTGTTACTATTCCTGATTTAGTGATGAGAAACTGAGGTGCAGAGAATTTATATAACTTGTTGAAAGTCATGTAACTAGAACTGGCAGAGCCTGGATGTTAAACTAAATTGTCTGAGTCTAGAAAGATTTGCTCTTAGCTCCTATGCTATGATATTGTGAATACTTTCTACTATAGAATATGATTAATATATGTTTGTGGAGTGAATAGCTGAATGTGTCATGTGGATTGTGACCTTGCCCTCATGCCCTTCCCCAGTGAAGCCAATTCCCATCCAGTTTGGCATTTGGCTCCTGTCTTCTAGCTTTCACTGAAGCAGAAGGAAGTCTCCGGATGTGTGGCCTTGATGGCTGACATCTCTATTCCTCCTCCACCCTTCTCTGGGCAGCCTGACCTGAGGAGCCCTTGGTTCCAGCTTGTTTGTGACCTGATACTTCAGCTTTGGGGCCCAGAAGCCACAAGCCTCTGTGCTGGCCCTGCTGCAAGGGTCTAATGGACATTCCGTAACTGTCAGCACTACAGGTCTGGCCACTGCTGAGAACAGACAGGGTAGGAGGGTGAGGATTGTCTTGGCTTCCCCTGAAGATCTTTGTCAGGTGTCCATGGCAACAAAGCCCTGAGTGGATGCTGAGTAGAATTGGCGCTCTGCCTCGTAGGGCCAAGGATATGGTGACCTCTGAGCTGCCACTTGCTGACAAGGCTGGCAATACTGGCATGCACACTAGTCCAGACATGGGGCTTTCCCCTTTCATTGGAGGCCTCTGAAACCCTAAATATGTGCCTGGTGCTATGCTGGATGTTACTGTTAGAGAGGGGCCCACTGGCCCTTGAGAGACTCAGAGTCTAACATCAGAGATGTCAACACAAACTCATTACTATAATATATTATAATGAGTACTTTGTTATACATGAATGTGCTTTGGAGATGCATAAAAAGGAATAGTCAATCCTGCCAATACCCAGAGTGGTATTATACATATTAAGCTGCCAAAAGAAGAAGACATGGTTTAAAGTGAGTTAAAGTACCACTCCTGAGCAGCAGCTGACACACAGTGGTGTAAACACAGTACTTGGCAAGCGGTGGTTGTTTAGTGATCTCAGACTTCATTATCAGCAGCAACAGTAGTAGCAGCCCCAGATCTAGAAGAATGAATGAGTGATCATCAGTCACAGAAATCAGGAAAAGGATTGGACCTCCTTCTTTAAAGGGAGAAAGTATTATTCTCATGGAAAAAGTTTCGGAATGGTATTGAAAAAGATAGTAAGTTGGGAACTTGGACAGTTGGAAAATATTGAGCTTGGTGTTAGGAGATTTGGTTGTAGTTTCAGTTCTGCTACAACTAGCTGTGCTAACTATGAGATTTTGGTAAATAGGATCTATCCTTATGGATTCCCTCTTGTAATCTATAAATAGAGAAGGATGGGTTGCATGGTATCTAAGTACCCTTCTAATAATAGCATCTTGAGTATCTATAATATCTCATTCATAAAGTCTTGCAATTAATAAAAAGCATTGAAACAGAAGAAAAGTATAGAAACAGAAGAATCTATTCTATAGTCAAAAGAAAAAGCAGTCAATAGAAACTAGCTAGCTCTAAAAGTTTGAAAGTAGTACTTCAAATATTTTAAAGCATCAATTTTAATATGTTCAAGAATTTAAAGAAAAATATGATCATAACAAATAAACAGATGGGTAGGATCAACAGAGAAATGGAGAGTACAAAAACTCCAATTCTTTGTATAATTGGAAATTAAAATATGAAATTTAAAAAGCACTATGCGGGCTTAATATCACATTAGAGATGATATGTAAATAAACTTAGAAATCTAATAAAAATGTTCCAAACTGAAGAACAGAGAAAAAAAGTCTTAATAAATAAATAAAGCCTCAAGAACTAATGATTATCATATGATATGATCTAAGATATAAAGAGAGAAAACATAGGGAAAAGTATTTGAAAACATAACAACTAATAATGTCCAACACTTGGTGAAAATCACAAATTTACAGATCAAGAAACTTACTCAACACAAGCAGGATAAATAAATAATAAAACCACACTTACGCAATGCATAGTAAATCTGCCAAAAATCAAGGAGATAGCCGGGTGTTGTGGTGGGTACCTGTAGTCCCAGCTACTTGGGAGGCTGAGGCAAAGAATTGCCTAAGCCCAGGAGTTGGAGGTTGCTGTGAGCTGTGATGCCACTGCACTCTATGGAGGGCAATAAAGTGAGACTCTGTCTCTAAAAAAAAAAAAAAAAAAAAAGAAAGAAAAATTCTTTAAAGAAGTAAGGAAAAAGTGACATCATATACTGGAACACTGATACCTATAACATCTAACTTCTCTTTAAAAATATTGAAGGAAAGAAGGCAATAGAATTACATCTTTAAGGTTCTGAAAGAAAAAATGAAAGACTGCCAACCCAGAATCTCACAATTCTATATCCTTTAAAAATGATGGCAAAGCAAATATATAGATTTTTCAATAAATAAAAATTGAGAGTACTTGTTGCAGATTACAAATTAAAGAATGTTAAAGGAATTTTTTTCCTCCTGAAAGTAAGTGATTTATGACAGAAACCCAGAACTGCAGAGAGGAATGATAAGCATTGGGAGTGGCAACCATGTGAATGGACTTAAAAGACTGCATGCGAGGTCTGACAGCTAAGTTCGCGAACTTGTCGTCTTGTACTTATGTTGGCAGCACTGTACAAACAAGGTTTCATAACCTTCATATATCAGCGTCTCACAGTTGTGTTCATGTTGACGTGTGGCAGTGTCCTGCTGAGTGGTGTTCTTTATTCTTTTGCAGTTTTTTTTTTTTTTTTGGCCTGGGCTGGGTTTGAACCCGCCACCTCCAGCATATGGGGCTGGCACCCCACTCCTTTGAGCCACAGGTGTTCTTTATTCTTTATTGTTGTGGTGTGTTTTTATGTGCCGTGGTAGAATGTTAGAGCTTAAATTAGAGCAACGAACAAACATTTGTAAGTATTTTTTAAACTTGGCAAGAATGGACGTGAAATTAGGGACATGTTAGTCCATCCTTATTCCCCTGACCCCTCCCTCTGTAAATGTGAGCTGTTATAGTTATTTCCCAAGATGAGAGTTGTTTACATTCATAGCCATTAAGAGTGGAAGTTTCTTGAGGGCAGGAACCACATGAATTCACCCTTGAATTGAGGGTTTGGCCAGGTGTGACCCCTGACTTGAGACCTGAGAACACTTAAGCCAAGCAGGGTCTGGAAAGGCCAACTGTCTCTGCTCGGTAGGCACATGTGCTGGGCAGCTGCCAGCTGAATGCCTCTGGGGCTCATGGAAGCCCCAGACTCTGCACAGGGTGCTGGCTGGGAGCTCCCTCCCCTATAGCCAGTGTTCTTCACCCTAGCAGTGCTGTTGGTCAACAACTCCAAAACTGCGGCCAGTTTTGCACATACATCCAAGTTGTGCTTCAAGCTTGCTGAGTGCTAGTTATTGGGTCAAAAAATTTCTGAACATGCAGGTTGTTCCTGGCAATGTAATCAGTATGTTAGAGATTTCCAAACTTGACTCCTCTGGTTATTCCATTAACTGGCTACCAATCTACTTGAGAATTTTGTTAATATGTAGATTCAGATTCAGGACTTCTGGCGTGGGGCCTAGCAAGCCTCCAGGTGACCGCCTGACCATACTTGGAGAAGGGAGCACCTTCAGGACTCCGGACTCTGAGGTGCTGATGTGGGGAGAAGAAGCCAGACACCAAGCCTCTTCCCACACATCCTCGGCAGAAGACACAGAAGGAAAGAACGGATCCCACACTGATCTGGGGAGACTCACTTGGGCCATCTGCCCTTGCTCAGGCAGAAGACAAGGCTCTCAGCCCCTCATAGCTTTGCCCAGAATGTCTGCAGCAGTAAGGGGCAGGATGGAGTAGTGGTTAGTGCTCGTGCTCTGGGCCAGCCTGTCTGTCTGGGGCTTGGCCTGTGCCCCTAAACTCTGTATTCTTGGGGCTTAAGATTTCAGTGACTTGGTTTTCTCCTTGGTAAGACAGGGATGGGGGTGGTAATAATAGCACCCACCTTTCTGGGGTTATTGTGAAAATTAAAAGATTTGGTAAGGGACCTGGTCCGTAGAAAAAGTCCAGAGTAGTTATTCTCTTTCCAGCCAGAGCTGCTGTCTCTAAGCCTGGGACCTCAGGGGGCCCTGGGTTTCTATGCCCTGAACTGCCACAGTTGTGCAAGCACTCTTGGGTCTCCTGTTACCCAGGAGGCGGCAACAGACCAAAATAAAGGGGTGGGGGGGCAGCGGGGAGCTGAGCAAGCCTCTGGAGGGAGTCTGACCAGGTCAGCTGGGAATGCCTGTCAGTCGTCCAGGGTGGCTTCTTCGCCCGGTTCCTGCAGGGGCCTGGAGGTGGGTGAGGGACTCGCGCCAGTGCCCTCCCCCACCCTGCGCCCAAATGCTCAGCCCTCCTCACGGCCGGGGCTCCACCTAATCCCCTCTGTGGGAGTCGGGGGGCATCCGCGCCTGTGCCGAGGTCTAGGGTTGCACCACAGTGACTTCACACTCAGCAGCATGTGCAGCTGAGGCCTCTGTGCAGCCGTCTCCCGCAAGGCGGGCAGCGAGGTCAGCTTGGCAGCCGCTGCCTCTCCAACCCGTTGCTGGCTGCAGGCAGAGGTTCCCTGGAACCCTAGGAGGAGATGGCTGAGCAAGAAGCCAGTGGGCTGCAGCTCCTGCTGCATACACTCCAGGTAGGAAAGGGTGGGGTGGGTGCAGAGGCTTGCAGGCTGGGTCTCTGCCCGGTGGCCAGCCTTAGAACCGTGTGCACCAGTCACCTCTGGCAGCCAGTGGCTGGGTTTGCTAACCGGCAGTGGAGAGGGAGTTGGTTCTCACCTTGGAGCTGACCTAAAGTGATGCTATGGCTTTTAAATATTAAACATGAGGATATTGATGATTGTTCTGCTTAAGTAAGTGAACCTGATGGGAGTCGAAGCTCTGGCTAAGAGATCCAGGTTTCCAAGAGATGGGAGAGGAGAAAAACACCCATCTGGCACATGAAGGAGGCCTGTTAGAGCTGGCCTTACACATGGCTGGGGACCTGCTGAGAGCTTGCAGAGCTGTCTGGGAGGATGGGGTAGCTGGGCAGAGGATTCCTCTGGGTTTTTCCTGCGAAATGGCAGTATTATAAGGTGCCCAAGTTGTGTTCTACACCAGAATGGCCTGAGATGCTGGCTAACAAGGCCTGAAAACATTGCCAAAGGAGGGGAGAAAGATTCCCAGGCAGGATCTGGCTAGGAGGGATACGATTTACTAGGATCAGGATCTGGAAATCTGCTGTCCCCTGGGTGATCTCTATTCACTCCTACTCTTAAGAATCCTTGTTCTAGAGCAGTGATTTGAGAACTTGCCTGCACAATTAGAATCACCTGGAGAGCGTTAACAATATTGATTGATACCTGGGACCCACCTCCAGAGATTCAGATTTAAGTGGCCCAGGGAGAAACTTGGGCACTGGAATTTGAAAATTCACTGGGGGTGTCTCCATGGTTCAGAACCACTGCTCTCAACTCAGAAAGATGTATGTGTGGCTGGAATTCAGAGAGATCATAAACCTGAAGCTCACAGATGGGCTCACACAAACCCTGGTCCCCACTTTAGAATGTGAACATTTTCTACTTAGGTTCCTTTTCCCCTACTGTGTAGAATTTTCTTCCTTTTCCTCTGGTTCTTAAGGAACTCTGTATCCCTAAAAGGTTTAAAAGCTGCTAAATCCAACCTTGAGGTGTGCAGCTAAGGAAACTGAGTCTCAGATGTGAACTAGGTTCCTTGATGTCATATGACCACTCGTTAGGGGAGCTGAGGCCAGCCCTAGAGAACCTCACTGTCCAGTTGGTTTAGTGCTGTACACAAGGCAAGAATACACCTGGCCAGGGGCTTGGGGGTGGCAGCGGGCCTCAACAAATTTGCAAGATAAATTTAACAATTTTTATCTGGCTAGATTTGACTTAATAAGCAGGTGACCCAAGTTGACATTTTAATCTCTGAGCAGTTAGATGGAAATCTTGATTAACTGAGATTCTGACAACTGAAAACCTGTTATACACAGGACTTTCCTCGCACAAGCTGTATAGGAAAAGGGGACAATAATCAGTTGGCATTAGGGGTTCAGTAAATATGAATGTCCTGTAGTTAGCCCACACGACCCTACAGTTTGGGCTTCATCTTCTGTATTCCCACTGGTAAGGATTTATAAGTGATATTTAGAGTGATCACTACAGGGCAATATAAGATTCTCAATTATTAAAGAAAGATTTAATTATGCTCACCAGACCCTACTTAGTTCCCATTAACCAGAACATTGAATTAACAAGAACATGCGTGCTGTGAACACTTGGCTGATCAGAATTTGCTTGTAGGATTGACGTAGGTTCCTGGCTTGACCCCCTCAACAAATTACCTCCCTGAACCCTGTTCTCGTCTTCAATAGTAGAAATTAGGACTCTGAAATACTTAGCAAAAAAGGAGAGAGATAGAACATGTATTCCACAGAATAATCTTTCATGATAGATTTGATGTCCTGTCCCCTCACCCCGTGGACTTAAGCCTGCTGAGCCCACGTTGTTTCTGAGAAGGGGTTAGCGGAAATGCTGCCCATTGAGGACACCCCAATTCTTCTCAATTCAACCCAGTCCTTGTGCACAAAGGTGACAGACAGAAGGCTTTGTATCGCTTCCCAAAGCTTTGGGACTGTGTGTAGGTTTGAACCAAATGTGAGCTTAGGTCTCAGTTCCCATGTCTTTTGGGAGTGGCCCCAAAACATTCTCAAAGGAGGGGAGAAAGACAGCAGAGGACTGCCAGAAAGAGCAGGCACAGACATAATAAAATATCCCAGGACATGAGCGCAGAAGTACCCTACTCCAGAACGTCAGCATTTTTGCCTCTTTGGGACACAACATAAACCAAGTCACTAGAAATACCAGTTTCTGGCCTGTTGACTTTTCCTGTCTAAAGTGGGAAGGGGTAAGTAGTTTTCCTATTTTAATGTAAACACATCTTGATCTCCATCCTAAAGGTATGAGAATCAGATTTATACTCATTTTCCAAAGTCCTGGTCTTTATAGCTTGGATTTGAGGCAGAATATCAGACTGACTCATAAGTGCCTGGCTGAAGGGGGAGCCAGGCCACAGCACAGGTGTGAGAGGCAGAAAGGACCGGATCCAGCCCCATTTCTGGCACTTACTGCTGTTTATCCTTAGGCCAGTCCCCCAACCTCTCTGAGCTTCCATTTATATACCTATAAAAGGAGGGCCATAAAAATACATCCCTCAGCACTTTGTGTGAAGATTAAAAGAATACATTGGAAAAGCGCCTGCACCGTATAAACGCCGTGCAAATGACTGTGGGTTTATGATTTCTCTTGCCGAGCACACAGCAGAGAAGCTGGGAACGCTTGCCTACACTTTTCATCAACCTGCCCTGCTTTTTTCCTGGGTGGACTCCAACATACATGGAAAAAAAGAAAGGTGTCTCATTTGTCCCGCTCTGGGCTCTCCATGTGGGAGCTAATGGGGAAGATGGGGACCTGCCAGGGTTGCAGGGTGTGGGCGTGTTGCCAGCTCTGACGCCGTGAGCCCTTACCCAGGGCGTCCCACAAAATTCCCGTTAAGTGCCTTA
Source organism: Otolemur garnettii (assembly GCF_000181295.1). Classification (NCBI taxonomy): domain Eukaryota; kingdom Metazoa; phylum Chordata; class Mammalia; order Primates; family Galagidae; genus Otolemur; species Otolemur garnettii. The sequence goes on from NW_003852424.1 coordinate 10,155,431, forward strand.
TTGAAACATGAAAAATGTGTAATTTTTCGGTCAGCTTTGGCACAGTCTGAGCTGTGATATGGGTACAGTGTTGCTGTTTGCTCTCATATTTTTTAAATTTTATGTTATAGAATCTCAAAGTCTGCATCTTTGCCCAAATGTGTGTAACTAACTCCTTTTCTCAGCCTGGGCCCAGAATCATCGTCTATTACCCATTTGTGAATGAGCCTGCAGGATGTGGAGCTTCCTGTCTTGGGTTAGCATGGAGCTTAGGTAACCTGGACTGGGATGGCCAGGCCACTTTCTCTCTTGGACTTGATCCTCCAAGGATTATTTCCAAGACAACAGGTGATTTCAGCCCCTGGGGTGCAAAGAGAGGAAGGGCAGAGAAATGCTGACTGAGGTTTCATTCATAGCACTTGGGAGTTTTACTTCCAAAACACGTGTTTGAAAATTTCCCTTTCTCTCCACAGAGGACGTGGAAATATCCATCTATGGTATCTATAGGGCCAGGTGGAACGGAAGTTGAGCTTTCCCCTTGGACTTAAACAGGAGGATTTGGACAAATCAAGGGAGGAATTTTCCTTTTAGGTAACAAACACTGGCTGGACTCTCCAAAGCTCCCTAGGATTTTTCTCTTCGGTGAAGTTTGCAGCTTTCTGAGTTTGCTGGAGATTCCTACCTCAACCACAACACAGACATGGAGGCAAACTGAAATACGACTTCTTTTCAAACATTAGCAGGAGCAAAAGGAAAAAAATAGAAGGAAACTCATAGGATAAGGAACAAAACCGGTGGAAGTGTCAGGAGATAGCCTCTGTCAGGGAGTGACTGTGCGAAGGGGTAAAGGTGGTGCAAGGCTAATGCTGAGCTGATAATTTGGTGTTTCGTTTTTTCAAGACCTTGCTGCTTTCCAAGCTCCTTAGTTTCCTTAGATTTAGGGACTGGAGAAAATGAACAATTATTAAGAGTCCACCTTGTGCCCAGTTTTCACTTCCATTATCCAACTTTCCCCTCTCTGCCACCTGCAAGGGAGCTGAGGCTGCTCCCCTACTTTAGAGATAGGAATGTAAAAGGTAGAGAGAAGAAGAAGGTTAAGATGCTTAAGGTTCAAGGACAGGGTTTGTAAATCCCTAGAGGAGGGATATGAAGCAGGTCCGTCACTCTAAAGTCTTTCCCCTGGTCTGTGTTGCTTAAGTGACCCAGGGAATGCCCAGTTATTGTTTTGAGGGGATTACCTTAGTCTGACTGAGCCTGAAGGCTGGGGGAATATGAATTCCTCTGCAGTAGAGGAAAGCTTATTTCGAACTCAAATCATATCCCACTTCCTAATTCGATGTAGGGGATAAGAATCTCCTAATAAAGGAAAGTAGCACTTTGGATTTGGGTAGATTGGATATTTTCCCCATCCATCCATCCATCTATCCATCCATCCCTCGCTTTCTATGTGCTGAAGGAGACTCAGAGAAGACTACTGAGTAGAATGACTTGCTAAGAACAGCAATGTCTTTGGATCTTGATTGAGCCACTCAAAATTTGGGTGACTCAGGACAAATTATTTGAATCTCTCTTTGCGGAAATTTCTTCATCTGTAAAATTAGAATTGCAATACCTACGCATAGGCTTATTATAAATTTAGAGAAAAGCCATAGTAAGGGTTAAGCATGGTGGTATATACATGCGCAATAAACAGGAGCCACGGTTGTAATTAAACATGGTGCCTGTTCTCATGAAAAAGCAATGTTAAAGGGAAAAGAAAAGAAGAGTAAAATATTTGGAAAGCAAGTTTGCATGTGATGAATGCTGTGGTCATGGTGAACATCAAAAGAAAATTCTATTTTGAAGTTGGCAGCAGAAACTCCTCCTGGTTGGAGATTCAGGGAAGGCCTTGGAAATGGGTCAGATTTTAGCAGGGGGAGGGGCGGTTGCCAGGGTGAGGAGGGTGCCCAGCGGTCTACCCTGGTCAGACAAGTGGGAAAGTATTCAGGACTGGCCATGACGTTGATTTTGTTTGGAATGGGAAGTTCATGGAGGGGAAGAAAGGAAATGGAGATGGAATTTCCCCCAAAGTCCAAGGGTCTTGAGTATGAAGCTTCAGGTCCACCTCTGCCCTTGGTGGCGGGTGCCTGGCCCTGCATATGGGTGCTGGGGCCCAGGACAGGCAGCCACAGTGCCATTCATACAGCTGTTTGGACTGGGGACATTTAACATAACTGTAGGCTGTTTTTTTTCTGATCAAGTAATGTGATAGGTCTTCACGGTCCAGAGGGCGTTTGTCTCTGGACCTCTATCTATGCCTGTCCCTGAGTCTCAGGCTGACCTTCAGCCCAGGTCATGTCCTTCTGGATCTTACCCCATGCTGAATCTCTCTCCTCTCCTGAAGGGGGAAGGGCTGGGGTGAATTGAAGCTCAGAAATTGAAGGAGGAGAATTTCTCTAAACCACTTGATTCTTTTTGTTATTTTTTATGGTTTTTAATTTGGAAGAGGTGCAAGTTATTTTTGGGGTAGCATTCAAATGTCCTCGCATCAAAGCAGCTCTGACAGCATGGCTGAATTAAAACAAACCTAATTGAGTCAAAAAGTCCCATCCCCACTGTGGGAATTGAGAGCAGTTGGTTTTTCCACCTCCTGCATCCAGATTTTGGATCTGTCTCCGTGAACACCCACCTCCACAGTGCAGGGCATGAGGGATGGGGGCCAGCGCTGCCTTGAGGTGCGGTTGGAAATGTAGCCATGCTGGCGATATGCTGAGGCAAATGGCCAGCAGAGAGGCCCACACCCTCAGCAGAAATCTGTAACCTGGCAACGTTTACTCCACAATTTACTCCATTTCTAAAACTGGAACCGCTCTTAAGAGAGCCAGACACAGTCTCAGTTCAAGCCCTGGGCATTGGGGAATACGCTGACAAAGAAGAGAACTTGGTCTGGGCCACCCGGGGTGGTTTCAGTGACCGCGAGACAGCCAGCTGTGAATCAGACCGGCACCTCTTCAGGTTTCAGACATGGATGCATGGAAATGCATCCTCTTGGGTGTGACTTCTGTGTTCTTTTGCTAGGCTTGGAATGCAGAGAGTGGAGGGTTCGTGGGATCTGTGCATTTTCACTGAGCACACGCGGCAGCATGGTGTCTTTAGGAAAGGGTGGAGCAGGACGAGGGTGCAGGGGAGAGCAGAGATGCCAGCAACACGAGAATGAATGCAAAGGAGGTGCGGTGGAAAACACAGTGGCTCAGACAGTGTGTCTGCATGTCGCCTTCTCTCCCTCCTTCCATTCTTTCTTCGCCCCCTTTTCTTCTGGATGACTTTCCACAACGCATCTGTCTAAGCAGCCCCCAGATGAGGTAACAGTAAACTCTCAGCATCCCAGAAGGATCCTCTCTCCCACCTGCCGTCCCTGCTCCCTGAATGACCCCCTCCCCTGGTTCCTAACACCATAGGTTGCTTCTGCCTGTTTTCCTGTTTCATATCATCAGGGTCTTGCAGCGAGTGAGTCCTGTGTGTTCGGCTTCTCCAGTGAACCTTGTAAGGTTCCTCCAGTGTTGCTGTGGGAGGTGGTTCCTTCTCACTGCTGAACAGCGCGCTGTTGTAAGAACAGTTCTTTAACTGTCCTGGAGATGGTGATATTTGGAGTAGTTTCCAGTTTGGGGCTATAACAAAGTAGTGCTGTTCTGATCATTCTAGTGCAGGGCTTTGTGAACCTATGTGTGCATGTTGGTTGAATATGTATCTAAGGGTAGAGTTGCGGGGTCCCAGTATATAACGTCAGCTGCAGTAGAGGATAACGAGTGGTTTTTAAAAATGGTTGCTCCAAAATAAACACCTGCTAGTTGTGTAGAGGCTGTTATCTTGTGGAAGTGCTGGATGCCCCACTTTCTTGCCCAAACTTGTTTAACATGCATTTGTTAGTTGAAAGTGGATTGAGATGCTTTGTATCAAGGGACTTTGTAGCATTTATGTTTCATGTGTCCAGTTCCCCCCACGTGGTACCTTTCACATTAATAACAATAGTTAAAATAATAACTTTTATCATGCAGTTTCTGCCAGTCAGAAGCTGTGCCAAGTCCTTCATATACATCATCCTCAGGCAATCTGTGCATCAGTGCTACGAGGCAGTTAATATGGATATTATTGTTCCCATTTTCAAGCTCTAAAATGGAAGATCGAAGAGGTTCATGGATTTCCCATGAATGCAAAGCAAGCAAGAGGCACAAGTGGAATTTGAATGGAATTTGAATCCCATGCCAACAGAACCGCCCTCACCAAGTGTATTCATTCTCCAGTCTAGGAAGAAGGAGTGCTGGTGAGAAGATTCTGAATAGATTTTCCTAGTTGTAGGTGTCTGAGAAGAAAGAGATCCTCACCTGGCACATCCTGTGAGGGTGGTCGCCGTCCCCATAGCTGGGAGGATTGAGCAAGAGGTGCCAGAACAGGCGCCTGGAACAGGGATCAGCAGACTCTTGGCGTATAGGGCAAGGATTTTTAGGCTTTGCAGGCCACAGGATCCGGGTTGTGACTGATGAATCCAGCCACTGTTGCTGTAGATAATATGCAAATGATAGGCATGGCTGTGTTCCAGTGAAACTTTATTTATGGAAACAGGCAGTGGGCTAGCTTTGGCCCATAGATCATAGTTTGCTGACCCCTGTTTTGGACGCCTTTGGGTCACAAGCTTTCTGTAAGATTGGGGACAGGGTGGAAAGATCGTGATGAAGCGGCAGGGGCCAACTGCTGCTACAAACTGCCAAGTGAACACTTACCTCTCTGCTGTGGATATCCTTGCCTCCTTGACTGCCTTCTTGCAAAAGCAGCAGATCAAATCATGCTTTGGGTGCAAGTCTTGCAGAACCTGAAACGCAGGGTTCCAGATGTCGTCTCCGGAGTCTCCTGCTGTTGCCACTGCTTCTCTGAGTATCAGCGAGAAAGCGCGTCTATCCATCATCCCGCTGGGGTGGGATTCCAGGCCATTTGCCGTGCACTAGTGTGGCGAGTGACTATGCTGCAGATATTGTCTGTGCTCAACAGCACTGGCAGCAAAAGACAGATGTTCAAACCCGTCAGCTACCCGGTCGCTGCACGCCCCACCCTCTCCTTTAACTCCCTCGGCATTCCCTCGTATTTCTTTCTGCGCTCTTTCCCTTTTCCTATCAGGGTCAGAATCTTGTTCATCTTGTTCACACTTTCTTCCTACTAATTAAAGCACTATCTGGGGCATAGCGGGTTTTTAGCAAGTGTCTGTTGATTGACTAATAAAATGAGTCTGCATGATGGTAAGTTGGGGATATAATGTGTAGCACTTAGAACTTATCTTGGAAATGAGATTTTTTTTTGGAAAAACTTGCTAGTATCTCATAGACATGTTAGGAATTCATGGAGCACATTTGATTTTAGATGCCATGTTATGTCGCTGCTGGTTGGTGAGGGTTAACTTTCTCTTGGTCTGGAAACTGGTCTCAGCATGTTGGAGCTATTCTGATGTCAGTGGATCTGAAGTAAGTGCCACTGGAAGTCTGGGGTTATTCCTCTGCCTGGTTAATGTCACCAGCTGGTGATTCCATGAATTCTGGTCTTGACTTGATTAGGAGGAAAATTATAAGCAATAGATGTGGGGGTTTAGAAAAAGGTTCTTAGGGGCTCAGGAAAGCTGGTCTGATTCTCATCCAAGGCCAGATGGTGATAAGGATGGTGTTAGCTTCAGGTTTCAGATTAAAGGCAGGATCAGATATCGCAGTCAGGGTATCTGATCAAACATTTCCTAGGGGACTTGGAAGAAAGCAGCTTATCCAGTAAACAGTCAGTAATGCATTCTCTGCTCATTTCTTGTCCCACCTTCCCCCTAAAACAATGTGAATTATCATCTCGAATCTCCAGATCCCACCAATCAGTGGGAGTTCTATGCCCTACATTTCTGACCTCAGAGCATCCTTCTCTCAGCCCTCCAAAGGCAGAAGTAAGCCAAGCAGCCCTGAGGACAAGGCAGATATCTTCTACTTTCCACAACAGGTAGATTGAAAAGAGGCTTTACATAAATCCCACTTTCTTCCTGACTTTCATCATTCAATTATATGTGTATAATTGAATATGTGTTCAATTGAGTATATGTTCTAAAGGACATATTTGAGTATATGTTCTAAAAGGAAAAAAAAAGTCCCAAATGATGGGTACAATTTTGGAGTGAGAAAAGACTAAGATGGTGATAATATCTGTAGGAAAATAGGTATTAGAATTGGAGGAATATTTTTGTTATGAGCACCTCATGTTTGTTGAGCACTTACTATGTGCCGTGAAATATCCTAAGCATCTTCCATGTCTTCTCTCATGTAATCCTTGCAACAATCCTGTGAGGTCATTATGACCATTATTCCCATTTTACAGATATGGAACACAGGGCTCAGTTCAACATCTTGCAGCCTTTAAGTAGCAGAGTCAGGACTGAACCCTGGCATAGTCTGACTCCAGCTTCTATTACATTCTTCTCATCAGGCTACTGCAACCCTTTTCCTTTTACCTTTCCTTTCTCCACTAAAGATATTTTCCCAGTAAAAGTAACAGAAGAATGGATTAACCAACTATTAATATGATATGTGTATTCCATGGAATACTGTTCAACCACACACTATACTATTCAACCATACCATGATATATGTATAAACTGATTCCATATATATATGCCATGGAATACTATTCAACCACACACTA